>NC_086444.1:1055412548-1055753798 GCF_028390025.1 Pseudophryne corroboree
TGAGCCTGTTGCCAACAGGACTCACTGTAAAATAAAAAACCTAAAAACTTTTTCTAAGCAGCTCTTTAGGAGAGCCACCTAGATTGCACCCTGCTCGGACGGGCACAAAAACCTAACTGGGGCTTGGAGGAGGGTCATAGGGGGAGGAGCCAGTGCACACCACCTGATCCTAAAGCTTTATTTTTGTGCCCTGTCTTCTGCGGAGCCACTAATCCCCATGGTCCTGACGGAGTCCCCAGCATCCACTAGGACGTCAGAGAAATTACCGTTTTCTGGGAGTGTGCGGAAAAACGCAGGCGTGCCAGGATAAAACGCAGGAGTGGCTGGAGAAACGGGGGAGTGTCTTGGCGAACCCAGGGCGTGTTTGTGACGTCAAACCAGGAACGAAACGGGCTGAGCTGATCGCAGTCTAGGAGTAGGTCTGGAGCTACTCAGAAACTGCTAAGAAATTTCTATTAGCAATTGTGCTAATCTTTCGTTTGCAATTCTGCTAAGCGAAGATACACTCCCAGAGGGCGGCGGCCTAGCGTGTGCAATGCTGCTAAAATCTGCTAGCGAGCGAACAACTCTGAATGACCCCCACTGTGTGAGGTAAAGTGCATGGCACACTGTGTGAAGTAAAGTGCATTGCAGATGGCATACTGTGAGGTAAAGTACATAGCACACTGAATTACAAAGGTTTTATGTAAAATGGATATAAGCAAATTCATCTGAGCTGTCTCCGTCGTCTATAGAAGCTTCCATGTTATACATTCCTGAGTTAAAGCGCTGAAGCATATTGGTAGTTGGTTTAAAATCCTTGAAACAAATACCCAAGCGTCTTAAACCATATCTGACAAAGAATACCACATAAAGTGGTCCTGAATTGCTTCACTGTTGTGTGTCTGGTCAGTGTCTTTGTTGTTGTCATTGTTAAAAACAAATTAGCCCTACTGAATACACACAACCAGCAGTCTGCAACAATAGACATAATGAATGACTCATCATCATTTCTTTAAGACTATTCATCCACAACGTCTCACCTACAGTATGTCTGTGTGAGGATCTGTGTTGAATGGATGAATGACTAATTATCTCTGAAAGTCGGTGTCAGTGATACCTAAAAACAAAAGAAGCCCAAAAACAAGCAGCAAAAAAAATTATAAGCCCAAAAACAAGCAACAAGCAACCACCCAAAAAAATAAGCAACCAGAAGAAAAAACAAGCCCAATTCCGCTTGTTATAAGCTGAATTGGCAACTATGGCTGTGATCAGAGCACATGTACGATGACGAGCGCACCGACCTCGTCTGCTCCCTCCCTCCCCGGCCCGGCCTCCCTCTGCTGTTACAAAACTGGGCAGAGGCCGCGGCGTGTTTTATAACCTGCCCTAGGGCGGCAGCCAATGGGAAGTGTCCGCGGCGGTCACATGATCAGTCCTTATGTAAGAGGAGGCGGGGCAGCGGCCCCGGGAGGCTCTGGCTACTGAATGTTGCCGAGTTCCCGGTGACACCGTTCACAGTCAGATATGTCCGGACCCCGCTGCGGGATGGCGGCGCTAAAGGAAGCCTTGGAATCCGCTCGGCCGCTGCAGCTGGAGGGGCTGGTGGAGTGCCTGCTGCGGCAGTACAGGAGCTTGGACCGAGGGGGCGCTGCAGAGGGACCCACCACCAGAGAAAAGCTGCTGTGCCCGGGCTGTGGGGGCTTCCTCCGTGACCCGGTGACCGCCCACTGCGGGCACACGTACTGCTGGCCCTGCTTGAGGGGGGAGCCAAGAAAGCGCTGCCGGGTGTGCCAGGGGGACATGGGCTGCCCTCCCCGCCGGACTTGCGTGCTGCTCCGACAGCTGGTGGATCGGTGTGTGCCCGGGATCCGGGGCTGGCAGCACCGGGACATCGCTGAGCTGCTGAGCGCCGGGCAGCACCAAGAGGCCCTGCACACTATCCGCCTGGCCATGGACACAGGTAACTCACAGCCCGGGCACCATACTCTGCCTGTTACTTCCCGGGGCATCACAGTGACAGTGGGGATCTGCAATGGGGATGGCACCACTGCCCGGGGGGTATCAGTGACAGTAGGAGTTTGGGGATCTGCCTTGGGGTTGCCACTACTGCCCCTTGTGTCATAGTGACAGAAGGGATGTGGGATCTGCACTAGGGCTGGCCCCACTGCCCGGGACATCACGGTGATAGTAGGGGTGTGGGGATCTGCGCTGGGATTGGCACCATTGCCTGAGGCATCATAGTAACAGGGATGTAGCTATCTGTACTGGGCTGGCAGCACTTTCCGGGGCATCAGTGACAGTAGTGGTGGCGGGATCTGCCCTGGGAGTGGCAGCACTGCCCGTGACATCACAATGACAGTAGGGGTGTGGGGATCTGCCCTGGGGTTGGCACCACTGCCCGAGGTAAAATAGTGACAGTGATGTGGCCATCTGTACTGGGCTGGTGGCACATCCTGTGGCATCAGAGACATTAGTAGTGCTGGCGGGATCTGCCCATAACATCACAATGATGGTAGGTGTGTGGGGATCTGCAGTGGGGTTGGCACCACTGCTCTGTTTACCACCCTCCGTTCATTTTACTCTACAGTGTGTGCACTGTGCATGCTGTTTTTGTCTGGCAATCTTCCTTTGCAGGGCACTATGCTTTATCTGTAGGTTTGATGAAGGTATTACTGCCTGGTTGCTTAGAAATGCCAATCTATACCCTTCAGGGTTAGGCCATACTGTATGTGAGCAGTGCACAACAGCACTGAGGAGAGATGCACACTGGGTAGGTTTCTGGGACCCTTCTTAGTGACCAGGTATATTTTGACCAGTATATCTGGCTTGATAATAACCGGCCTGTTGGGGATCTTTGGTGCAGATTTGAAAATTGTATATTTATTATACATTGCCTGGTCTGTGGCATGACTTTATAGTGTAACGTGAAGATGAAAGTCTTTAGTTGTTCCAAAGTGTACAAGTATAGTGTTTTGTATCCGTCCATGAGCAATGCCATACGATCCATCCTGACTCCCAGGACTGACTGTCCAACTGTTGCCTGTCCGCTTCCTTGTGTTTTTTAATGCAAGTTACATGCATTGAGATCAGATGTGGGGCACATTTCTATTGGGTGAGGTTTCACTGACCTGTGGCCTACTCTGCACTGACTGGACTCTGAAGACCATGTTCTAAGCATGCAACAAATGTGTTCTCGCCTACCTGTTAATGTATTTTCATAAGACTAAAATCAGTATTGAACATAAGCTACATGGTTTTTAATATTTTTTTCCCACCGTTGGATTGTAAAATCTTAGCACCGTTTGTTTTTAGAACGTGGCACAACTGCTTTCTGATGGGACAGGGCGCACCCAGTACAATTACTTAACATGCACTTGTTGTTTGATTTGCCTGAACTCTCTGTATTAATACCACATGTTCTCACAAAGAGGTAATACAAGGTCTTTTGGAGGCACTTGAGGAGAGGAACCTGAAACCTCATTGATCATGGTGTCTCCTGCTCTAAGTCTCTCCATTGTAGTTCACCACCGGGTAATCATGATCCTTCCCACACTCCACTCCCGCAGTGCAGAATGATTCTTTTTTTTTTTTTCTCTGGCTTTTAATTGTTGTTGTTGTTATTATTATTATTTGGTAAGTGATTTAGAAGACCTTTTCCTTTAGATCATGGGCAGACTGCTGCCATTGGCATGTAACCTTTCCATGCACAGAATTCTTCGTTAAAGTTTTTATCATTAACCAGGTCCCCACAGGGAGGGGTATGGGTGGGGGACTGAGCTTTTTTTGTAAAACCTATCATATCGTTCTGCAAATTAGTGAAGTTAGAGCCGGCACAATTCTTGGGAAGCAGCAGTATATTTGTTACGTAGAGCCTGTATATACAGGCTTCCTAAATGGCAGTACGAATCTGTGATGACAGTGGTGTAGTAAGTGTGGCCATACATATACAGAGGTACTAGGGATCTGATGAGGGGTGTATTGTTAGGAAACATGGTTTGGCATATCCCTAGGAAAGAAGCTCCACCTCTAGGTCACATGACGCTTGGTTATGAAAGGAGTAACTTGTGATGTCATGTCTTACACAACCAGCATTACATACCTTGCATGTTGGGAGAGCTGGAAAGGAGGGCGTTGAAGCATCGTACTTGCAAGGGGACATCTAAAACACATCTTCAATTTATTTATTTTTCTCCTGCAATCTGCAGTAATGGTTAATAATGCCGTTGATAGTTTATCTGCTAAGTGATAAGAGGATTGCTATGCCCTGGTATGGTGTAGATTCCATGTAGCTTTTGAGAAGAAAACAGTTTGACATAGACTGAATGAAATGTCAGTGCTGCCCTTTAGCTCGGCTTTTGGCTGCCAGGACTTGTGCAGTATCTAGCGTGGGCATTGCCCATTTACATTACACTGGTTTCACATTCAGAAACTGTCTTTTTAGCTGCTGTCCCTGATCTGTGTTAGTACTTTACTTTAGCACATTTTTATTAATACTTTGCCTGGAATGTTGATAATTCAGAATATTTATGCGTGCACGTTTCACCCTTGCAGATCCTAATGATTTGATACTACGTGTTTACAGAGCGGAATCCTATGCTGCACTGTTTGAATTTGGAGAAGCTCACAAGGAACTGGACTTTGTTCTCTCCAAACAACGCAACTGGCCAGAGGTGATTATTGTAATGTAGCAATATTGTGCCATACTTACGTCATTAATTTTTCCTAGTGAGGCCATTGTTTATTAGTCACCCTTAATTCAAGATTTCACCTTTCATAATGGGTGCACACACGCACAGTGGCTAACTTTGTTAGGTTCATTTACTGGTTAATGCAAAGAACTAAATTGCAGTCATGTTGCCTGGAAACACTCCTGTGTTCCAGAAGACTTCAAAGATGACATAATTCCCATTCACAAAAAAGGTGACCCTACAAACTGTAAAAAGTACTTAGGCATAAGTTTACTAACAACGTCCAGCAAAATACTAACATCAGTTATACACTCAAGGCTACTAAAAACACAAGGAAGCAAATGCAAAGAGCAACAAGCTGGCTTTAGGCCTAGTAGAGGCTGCAGTGATCGTATTTTAGCTGCCAAGCAAAGTGAGTAGAATCACGCCTACAATCAAAGAACTTTTTCTTTTTCTTTTTTTTTTTTTTCTTTATGTTTTTGTTAACTTTATTTATTATCAGTTATTTATATAGGGCACACGTGTAAATGTGCCCTCTTACATCTTTGCTTTGTGCGCTACAAGTCATGTTACACCTAATGCATGAGTGCCGTGTTACTGTGTAGCGTAGTGCCTCTTATTTTGGCATTTTTTTCCACGGAAATGCGTCTTAGATGCAAAGTAATGTAAAAGAATGCACAAGCAACTTCTGCTGATTAGAATATGTAGCATGCCTATATTCTGTGTGTCACTGCGACTGTATTTGTATACAAAATGTTATGCTACAGTGTTTTAATGGAAAACACTGTAAGGTGACATTTGGGATGCAGATAGAGCATTGTGATGCGCCAAAGAAAACTTTGCTAAAGCAGTTTGCCCAATACCTTCAACCATTGCACTTCCATATTGATGATGCCAAGCAAGCCGCCCTAAACCAATCCCAGTGGTGTGCAATTATTAGCGATTCCTGCCTTTGGCTGTCACAGTGCCGGTAAGCTTATCCTACTGGCGCTAACAACAATTAAGTCTAAGGGCCTTATTCAGGTTTGTTAGCGAACCAAAAAAAGCAAGCATTTGGGCAAAACTATGGTGCACTGCAGGTGGGGCAGATGTAACACATACAGAGAGTTAGATTTGGGTGGGGTGTGTTCAAACTGAAATCTAAATTGCAGTGTAGAAATTAAGCAGCCAGTATTTATCCTGCATAGAACCAATGTAACCCACCAAAATGTAATGGTGCATACACACTTGCAGAGAAAGTAAACAATGTCGCTCATTTTCACCCTTCTTGAATGATGTAGTTTACTTTCTCAGCTAGAGTGTATGCCGCCGCCGAGCGATGCGCGGGTCGTTAACAACCCTCGCTGTTGGCTGTGCATGCAGCTCAATTTGGACTGTCGTCCAAGAGCGTGGACGTCCCTGAGTGATATGGTCATCATATCGCTCAGTGTGTATGCCCGGCCCAGGAGGGGAAACACTAGGTGATGTCGCTCATAGAGCAGGTCGCCCTGCACGTTACATATGCCCCACCTGCAGTGCAACATGGTTTTGCCTTGTTGCTATCTTTTTCTCTATCATCCGTCTGGGGGTCGCTGCTTACTTACAATTGGGTTAGAGAGTGTGAGTATGGAGTTTGGCACAAGCTATGAAAAGAACTAACTCCTCCCCCTCTAACCCCTCCCATCAACGCTAAAAAACCTGAATAATCCCCTAAGTCGTGTTTTACTTCATGAAATAAAGCGTGCAGATGTGGGCAGTTGGCTCAGCTGTTCTACAGACCAAACACGAGAATGGGGTAGAAATGTGAATTTGAGCGTGCATCACTGTTTGTGCCAACTAAGGTGGTTTGGGCAAAATATTGGCAAGTTAGTGGTTATTTGAGCGGGTGTATATTGCCGTATTGCTTTTTCCCTTTTATATAATATGTTTGCATAATTATAGATTCGGTTTCCTAGATCTAACTTTGTATTGATCTTAAATTGCTACATTACATATCATAGGGTGTCAGCCCCTATATGCTATAACTTAGATGTAATATCTTCATCCAACCTCGCTACTTGTCTATTAAACTTGTCATCCTGACTTCTGACTATTGAAATCCAGTTATCTAACCTGTGTTCTCCCCCTCCATTCCAGAGTGAGCTAAGTTATCATCATACCTAATGTTAATTTAAAAATAATGCAGACCTATTCTTCCAAAGGTCCCCTCCAGTCATTACTTGAATTTCTTAGTTTTCTTGTATTTTTGTTATTTATGTGAATACTTCTGTATCTGCATATATGTAAAGCAAACTATTAGTAGCTTTCTCCATTCCCATCTCCCCAATGCTGACTTGATGTCTAGAGATTCTATAGTAATTACGGTAGTACTGTTACCAAGCCCTCTTCATTGTCCTTATGGAGCTGTTGCTAGACCCACCGCCGTTATCTGTGCATTTTGCTGCTCTCCTGTTAATTGACAGGGTAACTCTAAAAACACAAATATATGAACCAACATAGACACTCACTGTTCTGCTAGGGGTGTGCGTTACTGCCGCTGGGGATCCTGGCGGGGGCGCAACAAGCCCCTTGCGTGCTGGGTGGCGAGCTGCGCTCGCCACAGGTTCTACTCCCACTCTATGGGTGTCGTGGACACCCACGAGTGGGAATATTCCCAGCTAGTTGGCATTTATAGGGGGCGGGATGTAGCTGTCAGAAATGTGACCGGCTGTCTCTGACCGCTTGTCACATAACTACATCCCGTTCTGCTAATATGGTGGCCTTAATGCTGAAACGGTGGGGGCGTATCTGTTTTGTTTACCTGTTAAGAACATCGTGCTGTGGGATTCCTTGTGTATGGATGTCATTGCAACCGTTGTGTTCACTTTATTCAAGGTCTACTTCAGAAAAGCTAAAATTCTTCAGGACACAGGACATCTGTATGAATCACTGACAACTTATCTGCAGTGCTTGGCTGTTGATGAAGAGTTTACATCTGCCATTACAGAGATAGAAAAGGTAATGGATGATTCTCTTCCATTTGTTCTATAGGTTCTGTAAGTCTTTTCCCTACCATGAACCTCTAAACCTTTGCTTTAGTCAGACATAATTAATGGCGCTATGTTCTCTGTGTTTGTTGGCTCCAAAAGGTGGTGTTTTTTTGGGGGGTTTTGTTGTTGTTGTTTTTTTTTTGTCATTTAAAATCGTTTACAGACAAATGGCTAACATTTTATAATATAATTTAAAAAAAAAAAAAACATGTTTATTCCAGCATATATAGACTGCAGGCTATCTGTAATGAAAGGGTGGCGATCTATGTAATAATTATTAGTGAGTTTTTGAGTGTGCATATGAAATACCACAATAAAGACCAAAAAGTCCTACATAACATTATAATGGAATAAATAATCTATATAATGTTCCAGATGATGTGTGGTAAAACATACTCAATAATGGGTATCGCCTTTAATATATATATATATATATATATATAACAACAGAAAATGCTCCGGCACTCCAGCAATCCCGTAGGACCGGCTTGCTCAGGTGCCCTCCCCTGGGGGGTCACCCCAAGATGCATACAATGAAAGAAGAGGCGGCACTCAGAGTCTTGGTAGCGGTGTCAAACTTGTATTACGTGCGATCTACGTTTCGGGGACCAACTCCCCTTCGTCAGGATAACTGCACAAGTGAATCAAACAGGTTTATATAACAGTGAACTTACCCCCACATCAGATTCCCCACGCCCGTTCTCCGCTGGCCCCGCCGTTCAGGTTTCCGGCAAGCGTCACTGCTCACTCCGGCGGAACCGGAAGTGACGTCGCGGCTCCCTCCTGCGTGACCATGGAGACACTGAAACAATAACAAACACAAGTGTATGAACATCGTGTTAAGCAATAAGACTGTAGCATAAAACAGCAATACAGATAAAGTGCATTCACATGTCATGGTGAAACATTAGTCATTATTAGACAATTTAAAAATATACCTAAACAAGATAGATGTATTTTGTTAAAAACGAACTGTGTCACTAATTCCAAGTGGACACCAGCAGATACATGGTGAATTAAAAAACTCAGTGGATCTCGGTAACAACATTGCGGTGCTTCTAGATCATAGGGTATAGCTATTATGTGCCACTAAAGAGCTTCCATATAGTTACTTGCTACTGGAATAACATCCTATGCTGTCACTACTATATGTTTCTTGGTGTGTCAGACCCCCAGGGGACAAAAGAATTCATGCTGTCTTCTAGGGCTCCTAGTAGGTCTGTGCCGTACTGTCAGGGTGTATAGGTTTCGGCAATTATGCACCCAACTTGTGGTAGCTTATGGTAAAGAGATTAATGTCAGACCTTAAAAAAGAAATTATTGTGAGACATTAAAGGAAATTAATGAGGCCCAAGCTCTCGTTAAGCCCACCTGGTTTCAGTGTGTTGAGCCTATGTATCCACATAGACTCAAGCTGGAGCAGTTTTTTGCCCCTATTGCCACCACGAGGAGCCTCGGGGACATGGTCGATGATACGGTGTTTAAATGTGGCCATGCTATGCCTGTGTTCTAAAAAATGCTTGGCCACTGGCTGCTCACCCTCCCCAGATGACAGCGCATTTCTAATTGCGAGCCTATGTTGCGCCATCCTCACCTTAAATTGGCATTCCGTTTTACCAATATAATAACGCCCACATGGGCAAATGATGGCATAGACCACAAATTTTGATGTGCACGTGAGTGGCCAGCTGATGTTAAATTTCTTGCCCGAAAAGGGATGTGAAATGCTGTCTCCAGGAGACATATGTGTGCACGTCGTGCAGCCTGAGCACTTAAAACAGCCATTTTTACGGGATAGAAAATGCTTAGGTGGAAGTGGTTTGAGCCTGGTCATATCAGTTTTAACTAGCCAGTCCCTGATGTTTCTACCACGTGTGTAGCTGGGCATCACTCTCTTATCTCGAAAGGTTTTTAGGTCTGGGTCAGTGGCCACCAAAGGCCAGAATTGACGCAGCTTCTTGGCACTATGCTCGCTCTGGGTGCTAAATTCGGTGATCCATGGAATGACTTTAGTCATGTCCTGTGCCGGTTTGGATGATAATAGCTCCTCCCTACTTTTAGCTGCAGCTTTTAGTTTAGCGGTTTGGAGGAGGTCACGTGGATACCCTCTCTCAGCGAACCTCTGCTCCATTTCCTCCAGTTGTGCCTCTTTCACTTTGGTGTTACTATTGACCCTGCAGACCCTGAGGAACTGGGAGTATGGTAAACCCTGTAACGTGGATTTAGGATGGAAACTGTCATATCTTAACAGTGTGTCCCGATCGGACGGTTTTTTATACAGGCTAGTTTCCAAACTTCCATTTCCCAGGGTCAGCTGGACGTCCAAGAAGCATATCTCGGTTTTGCTGTGACTTAAGGTCAGCTTTACGGGACTGTCTGTGGAATTATGTGCTGTTACAAGATCACAAAGATCTTGTGCCTCATCTCTCCAAAACACTAATAAGTCATCTATATATCTATAGTAGATGAACAATCTATGGGAAATGGCAGGGTTGGTGAAGAACAGTGCCCGCTCTACTTCCCACATGTAGGCATTAGCGAACGAGGGTGCCACGGCTGACCCCATGGGGTCAGCCGTGGCACCCTCGTTCGCTAATGCCTACATGTGGGAAGTAGAGCGGGCACTGTTCTTCACCAACCCTGCCATTTCCCATAGATTGTTCATCTACTATAGATATATAGATGACTTATTAGTGTTTTGGAGAGATGAGGCACAAGATCTTTGTGATCTTGTAACAGCACATAATTCCACAGACAGTCCCGTAAAGCTGACCTTAAGTCACAGCAAAACCGAGATATGCTTCTTGGACGTCCAGCTGACCCTGGGAAATGGAAGTTTGGAAACTAGCCTGTATAAAAAACCGTCCGATCGGAACACACTGTTAAGATATGACAGTTTCCATCCTAAATCCACGTTACAGGGTTTACCATACTCCCAGTTCCTCAGGGTCTGCAGGGTCAATAGTAACACCAAAGTGAAAGAGGCACAACTGGAGGAAATGGAGCAGAGGTTCGCTGAGAGAGGGTATCCACGTGACCTCCTCCAAACCGCTAAACTAAAAGCTGCAGCTAAAAGTAGGGAGGAGCTATTATCATCCAAACCGGCACAGGACATGACTAAAGTCATTCCATGGATCACCGAATTTAGCACCCAGAGCGAGCATAGTGCCAAGAAGCTGCGTCAATTCTGGCCTTTGGTGGCCACTGACCCAGACCTAAAAACCTTTCGAGATAAGAGAGTGATGCCCAGCTACACACGTGGTAGAAACATCAGGGACTGGCTAGTTAAAACTGACATGACCAGGCTCAAACCACTTCCACCTAAGCATTTTCTATCCCGTAAAAATGGCTGTTTTAAGTGCTCAGGCTGCACGACGTGCACACATATGTCTCCTGGAGACAGCATTTCACATCCCTTTTCGGGCAAGAAATTTAACATCAGCTGGCCACTCACGTGCACATCAAAATTTGTGGTCTATGCCATCATTTGCCCATGTGGGCGTTATTATAGTGGTAAAACGGAATGCCAATTTAAGGTGAGGATGGCGCAACATAGGCTCGCAATTAGAAATGCGCTGTCATCTGGGGAGGGTGAGCAGCCAGTGGCCAAGCATTTTTTAGAACACAGGCATAGCATGGCCACATTTAAACACCGTATCATCGACCATGTCCCCGAGGCTCCTCGTGGTGGCAATAGGGGCAAAAAACTGCTCCAGCTTGAGTCTATGTGGATACATAGGCTCAACACACTGAAACCAGGTGGGCTTAACGAGAGCTTGGGCCTCATTAATTTCCTTTAATGTCTCACAATAATTTCTTTTTTAAGGTCTGACATTAATCTCTTTACCATAAGCTACCACAAGTTGGGTGCATAATTGCCGAAACCTATACACCCTGACAGTACGGCACAGACCTACTAGGAGCCCTAGAAGACAGCATGAATTCTTTGGTCCCCTGGGGGTCTGACACACCAAGAAACATATAGTAGTGACAGCATAGGATGTTATTCCAGTAGCAAGTAACTATATGGAAGCTCTTTAGTGGCACATAATAGCTATACCCTATGATCTAGAAGCACCGCAATGTTGTTACCGAGATCCACTGAGTTTTTTAATTCACCATGTATCTGCTGGTGTCCACTTGGAATTAGTGACACAGTTCGTTTTTAACAAAATACATCTATCTTGTTTAGGTATATTTTTAAATTGTCTAATAATGACTAATGTTTCACCATGACATGTGAATGCACTTTATCTGTATTGCTGTTTTATGCTACAGTCTTATTGCTTAACACGATGTTCATACACTTGTGTTTGTTATTGTTTCAGTGTCTCCATGGTCACGCAGGAGGGAGCCGCGACGTCACTTCCGGTTCCGCCGGAGTGAGCAGTGACGCTTGCCGGAAACCTGAACGGCGGGGCCAGCGGAGAACGGGCGTGGGGAATCTGATGTGGGGGTAAGTTCACTGTTATATAAACCTGTTTGATTCACTTGTGCAGTTATCCTGACGAAGGGGAGTTGGTCCCCGAAACGTAGATCGCACGTAATACAAGTTTGACACCGCTACCAAGACTCTGAGTGCCGCCTCTTCTTTCATTGTATGTATATATATATATATATATATATATATATATATATATATATATATATATATATATATATATATATATATATATATATATATATATATATATATATATATATATATACACACACACACACACACACACACACACACACACACACACACACACCTATATATATATATATATATATATATATATATACACACACATATATATACACACACACATACACTAAGCGATTACACTTAAAGATATGAACGATCTCGTTCATTAATGAAAGATATTGTTTATATCTTTCAGTGTGTAGGCACCAGCGACGAACGACGCGCAGCACCGCGCTCGTTCATCGTTTGTGCCGACTCTTTTAAACATGCAAGCCAATATGGACAATTTCGTCCATATTAGCATGCACTGCTATTGTGACGGAGGGAGTAAAGAAATTTCACCCCCCCCCCCCCCCCCCCCCGTCAACTCCCCCTCACTTCCTCTTCAGTTCTGATGTTTCAGTATAAAATGAGTGCACAATGTATCCAGTTGTTGGCATGTATCAACATTAGTATCCAAAAGTAAATATTTACAAATGAATAACATGCAAAGTATAGAATACAGTAAAACGTTTTTAATATTTGAATTAAAAATAATATTGCGGGACTTCCGGTGGGCGGGCCATCCAGCATGGCTGCTTTTTAGAGGAGCTCCGGCCTGCGGGATGGAAATCCACAGGCATCCCCCTGCTATCTAACCTCTAATCTCCTGAGAAACCCTCTCTGTTTCTCCCTACATCACGGGGAGCCTGGGGATACCCTGCAGAGGTGGGAGCGTGAACGTATGCCCCTGAAGTTCGGCCTTCAAAGAGACGGCCTGCATGAACGCCGGCGTGTGGTCTGGCGCGAAAAGTGGAGGCCTGGTGCTACCCGACCCCTGCCGCCCACGCTGGGACTCTCCCTTACCTGCGGCTCCTTGGTGGTGACCCCTCCGTCCTGGGACAGTGTGGAAGCGAGGAGCTCCTGCTGGCGGATCTGCAGCCCCTACTCCGCTGAGCGCTCGTTTTCGCCGCTGGCTGTGGTGTGGCGCCAGGCCGGCGGAGGTCGCTGGAGCGGTGGACTTCGACCCGGCTCCCCCCGCTTCTGCTTCCGCGGCAGTGTCCGGAGGTGAGACCAAGCGGCGAGGAGATGCTTGACTGGCTGCGGCATGACGCCGAATTGGAGAGGTGGACTCTGACCCGGCTCCCCCCTGCTTCCACGGCTGCGCTGCAGGGTCCGGAGGCGAAGCTGGGTGACGCGGCGGTGATCGGCTCCGGAGACGGGTACCGGAGGAGTGACGGCGGAAGAGACCGGGAGTCATATACCAACAAAGGGCGAGGCGAGAGCCTGCTGAATTGGTGCCGGCTGCTAACTGAGGGGGTGGCCGCTGTTGCCCTCGGCTCCCTGAGTGTTGGGATCTTTACCCAGCCCTTTGAACCTGCTGCCAGTGACTGAACGCCCTGAGTACTGGGACCTTGTAGCGATCAGCAATGGGGATTACTGGGGTGAGCTTCGTGCCTGCTCGGCCACTCTGGGGAGACTCTTTGATATTGGCCGTGCTTTGGAGTTGGGGGCCGTGTAGTGACCGCTGCATTGGAAGATATAGTGGCCGTTTAAGAACTTGCCTGCCACTGATTACTGACTGCTTGGTCCTGCAGCCTGGGACTGCATCATTACCTGCGGGACTTGTGGGACCTCCTTTTAAACTTGTTGCCACCTGCCTGCTAAGTGCCTCTCCCCAACTTCTTTTGCACTACCTCACACCTCTCTTCTCTGTCTTGCTAAATTCTCTCTTTTTTCTTCTCCCTGTCTGTCCACCATTAATATTGTACTTACCACTATTGTTTGAATTTAAATTATACAGCACTGGTACATGAGTTCATAGAGGCTTGAGTAACCCCTGTGCAGAAATCTCTGAGGTCGCGGTGCCACCTGCTGGCTGCTTGGTGCTGTGACGCTCGGATTCTTTTCACTGGCTATATGAATCCTCCGTTACCCTATATAAAGCCCTTTCATTTGGGCAACTTATAATACCCCTCATAGTATCTGTAACATCTTGGTTCTGCCCGGACCTCAGCCTCAACCAGATGGTTTATGGGTTAAACTTGGAGCTATTTTGGAGTTGAGGTATATCTTCGCCTCCGCTGCCACCTGGTGCCTGCTTGCAGTTGTGCAATATAACTTTACCGGCGCAATCCCTCTGCTGTTGAATGCACGCTGCAGAGCTCCTTATCCTGAGCAACCTCTGTTATTGCTAACGTAGTCATAGTCGCTTCTAATTGTTCCATTGATTTATGGTACTGCTTTGAGTTTAATTTCCATCAGATGGATCTGCAACGTCATGATTATGGCGTGCCTTCTTATGCTTAGTATGTAACTTGGTGTTTTTATTTTTTGC
Source organism: Pseudophryne corroboree (assembly GCF_028390025.1). Taxonomy (NCBI): domain Eukaryota; kingdom Metazoa; phylum Chordata; class Amphibia; order Anura; family Myobatrachidae; genus Pseudophryne; species Pseudophryne corroboree. Next base: position 1,055,427,234 of record NC_086444.1, read on the forward strand.
TGAGTAGCTCTGACATATCTTCCAACTTGAGCTCTTACGTGAGGTGTTTTATTTTCATATACCACCGTGTGTTCACATCAGGGCCTGCTACCCTTTCTGTTTAGCGGTCTGACGACCGGGTGATGGACAAATTCGTCCATAAAACTCCAGCGGTTAGACCTTCTCAATCCTCAGTGAATACAAGAATGAGTAAAAACAAAAACACTGCGGGGAAACTTAACCCCCCCTCTCCTCCGGATGTAGGCAATCCTCAGGCTCGGCCTCAAGAAACAGAGGCTCTGCCTGACCAGCCCTCTTTACTACATATGGCACAGGAGATCTCGCGACTCCTCATGCCTCAAATTGACAAACTTGAAAATATACCGTTAATTGATAAAAGATTGGAACAGATACAAACACTTCTAGATTCCACACTTACAAAGATTGATCAGAACACCTCACGGATAAACTCCTTAGAGCAAAGGGTTAGTGACGGGGAAGATCAGATGCATACACTCCAACGGTCCACTGCCACCCAAGATTCATCTATTGCTACTCTGCAGGCAAAGATAGATGATCTTGAGAACAGAGATAGGAGATCGAATTTGCGCTTCGTGGGCATCCCCGAATCAATCATGGACTGGCAGTTGGCTGATTTTATATTGCATGACCTGTTCTCAGCTCTAGATATCTCCGACCCCCCCATTTCTAACGCATATTGAAAGAGCGCATAGAATCGGTCCCACTCGCCCTGATGTTGATGTGAGGCCACGGCCGGTCATTGTGCGATTTCTGGATTTCCGCATGAAGGAAAATCCTGCAATTGCTAGTGAATGGTAAACGTATTTTACTCTTTCAGGACTTCTCTGCCTCTGTTGCACAAAAGAGGAGAGAGTTTTCTGACGTTTGCAGGATGCTTCACGAGAGCAATACTAAATTTGCGTTGATGTATCCAGCTAAGTTGAGGGTACATGACATTGGCTGCACGCTAATATTTGCTGATCCTGTTACTGCCAAATCCCATGTCACAAGTATGTTGTCTCCTGAGAACCCGTAACATAAGTATTAGTTATTACTCCACAACATGTTTACTGCCTTGGGTGGGCTTATGTCTAACAACTAGGAGTCCTTGAGTCCCGTACCACACCAACCAGCTTACCACTCAATGCAGTATCTATTATTTGCTGTGGTCCTCATCTGCGCTGCTGAATTCTAGTTGTTTTGGTATTCCCTGCCTTATATACTGAGTTGGTTTAATGTACACATGAATGAGGCCTTTGGTCTCATTATCTGCTGCTCAGCTTAATTTAATTTTACTTTACGTCAATTACTACAGTTATTATTGATGTGTTCCTCGCCAGTGCTACCGGACGGTTTAGCACTTGCGCTGTTACTAGTTTGGTTTGGAAAATGTGAAGCAATGTGTGTGGGTTTTTTTTTTTTTTGTTTTGTTCTGCCCGTGCCGTGCCTCCCTCACCAGATCCGTTGCTGAGCTCTGTGGTTCAGATTGTCCCTCTCCGCTCGCTGGGATGGGGAGGGGCGACTGTGTGATGTAGTGTTCCCTCTGGATTGCCACCCTCGGGTGGGTGTAGGTTAACAGACTCATGACTGCCTTCGATACAGGAGCCTCCTCCTCGGATGATTTTTTTTTAAGATTCTGTCCTGGAATGTGGGCGGCCTCAACTCCCCGATTAAACGTAAACGGGTTCTTACACATTTAAAACTGTTCAAACCCCAGATTATATTTCTTCAAGAGACACACTGGATGTCGGGAGCCTCCTCTGCTCTTCGGGCACCTTGGTTAGATGACTGTATTTCTGCTGACAATACACGAAAGACCAGGGGGGTTGCGATCCTATTTAGTAAGAATTTACAGTACACTATTCTGAACTCCATTATTGATCCACAGGGGCGCTATTTAATTTTGGATGTAGAAGTTTGGGGTACTAAGTATACATTAGTGAATGTCTACGCACCCAATGTCGAAACTGCTGCCTTCCTCCTGGAATTGAGTTCTCAGTTGCTGCAGCGCGACAATTTTCAGCTTGTCCTGGGGGGTGACTGGAATACTGTAGATGACCCTACTGTTGATAAATCTCCCGTCCCACGCTCTTCCCAATCTTCTTTTTGGTCACACCTTCAAACTTTAATGGTCTCCCTCCAGCTTACTGATGTTTGGCGTCTCCTAAACCCCTCCGACAAATCATTTCACTTTTTTTCTCTGGGGTTCATCGATCCTGGTCCAGGATTGATTCGGTTTTAACTGCGGATTCTCTTGTCACGCGGGTCGCGCATGCTGATATCCATAACATTTTGATTTCGGATCACGCTCCGGTGACATTGATGCTAAAGAGAACTCTTCAGTCAGGGGGCTACAGACACTGGAGGTTTCCGAGTTATCTTTATAATTGCGATGACTTAAGGAAATTCTTGATAACTAATTGGGCTAACTTCTTGGACGATAACCTTGAACACTGGGATCGCCCGAATATTCTCTGGGGAGCAGCGAAAGCTGTTCTTCGAGGTCAAATTATTGAATATGTCCATATATTGAAAAAGAGAAAAATCTGGCGACTTGTACTGCACTACATTCAGAGTTAGATGCTGCGCTGCAGAATCACCATGCCCTGCACACTGAGGAATCTCTGCGGCTCTATTTGCAGGCAAAACAACTACTGAATGACCACTTGCTGGCGCAAGCAAAGCGGGACATGGTGTTTTCTTCTCACAAGTATTACCAGTGGGGTAACAAGTCTGGTCGACTTTTGGCTAATATGGCTAGGAAGAAAACTGCTCGAAAATTCATAACGGCTGTTAAACATCGGGATACGGGGCATCTCCTTACCTCTTCCCCTGCTATAGTGAAACATTTTGAATCTTATTTTGCCAACTTATATTCGGATCTCCCTTTTAATGAATGTGCTCATGCCACACTTTTTACCTGATTCGGCTTTGCCTCCTATAACGAGTGCGCAGTCGGATTTACTGGTGAGTGCAATTACTGAGGAGGAGCTTGTCTCGGCTATGTCCAAACTCCACCTGCACAAATCCCCGGGCCCGGATGACCTCTCCAATTAATTTTATAAAATCCTTCAGTCTCATATAATTCCAACTCTGCTAGAACTGTTTAACGGCCTGCTGCATCACCGTGCCCCTTTTCATCATTTCACAACGGCCCATACCATTATAATCCCCAAGCCTGCTCAGGACCCTCAATTGGTGACTTCATACAGGCCTATTACGTTGTTAAATACCGACATAAAATTATTCACCAAGATTTTGGCAGATCGACTACAAACGATTCTCCCCCACGCTCTAACTACTCATCAACTTGGCTTTGTTCGTAATACACATTCGGTAAAAGGAATTCGGGCTGCTGTTGCTGAAGTCATAGCCTCTGCTCATTCGCCCCATTCCAGGAATATACTCCTCAGCCTGGACACTACTAAGGCCTTCGATATGGTACTTTGGACCCATCTATTCAGGGTCTTGGAACGTAGACTCTTCCACCAAGATTTTGTTAACATTATTCGTTACCTATATGACTCTCCTTCCACTACCCTCTTACTGAATGGCTATACCAGTGATCCGGTGGTTATGCATCGTGGCACACGACAGGGCTGCCCCTTGTCACCCTTATTATTCAATTTGGCCATAGATCCCCCTCCATCGTTTGCTAATGACTGACACTCCGTTTCAAGGCATTCAGATAGGTCGCAGGGAGCTAAAGCTTACTGCATTTGCTGATCTACTGCTGTATGTTTCAGATCCGGAGACTTCCTTGACTCATATATTTAATCTACTGCAGGCGTATGGACATATTTCTGGCTTCAATGTTAACTGATCGAAGTCAGTGGCACTAAGACTGGGGAGTGGTGCGTTCTTGAGGAACGGGGTGGGGGGTTTACCACTGACATGGAGCTCAGATCAACTCGCCTATCTGGGGATTCAAATATCGAGACAACCGGAGCGACTTTACACCTTAAATTTTACCTCGGCTATCAGAAAAATTGAGGCAGAACTTGACACCTGGAAATCTCTGCCTTTATCGTACATGGGGAGAGCGAATTTGATAAAGATGAGATCATCCCCCCGTCTGATGTACTTTATACAGGCCATGCCACATGTGCTCCTACCTAAAGATGTTCAACGCATCAATTTTCTTTTTAGACTCTTTATTTGGCAGGGAAGAAAACCTTGTATAGCGTTGATTAAATTACAGCAAACCACGGAGAATGGGGGAATTAATTTTCCTAACGTTTTTTGGTATTCCCGGGCCGCTCAACTACGGTATTTGCATGACTGGGTGCACAATGACAACTACACAAACACTGACTTAGATAGAGTATTTTTACAAGGAGGGGACCTGGTCGCCTTTTTACACCTGCATGCTCGAGAGGTGTCTGGGGAGTGGAGGAGGAATCCACTATTGTGTAACATTAAAAAACTATGGACTGATATGCGTAATACACTAGGTCTGAACTCCCACAAATCGCTGTACCTTCCGTTCATGGCTATTCCAGACTATCAGGAGGGTAGGGCGCATTATCCATTCAACATCTGGCGGATGGGGGGTGTCTCCAAGATAGCTCATTTGGTGGATTTGCAAAGCTTGCAGCCGCTCACGTTCCAGGAAGCCACTGCTAGACATTCAGTTCTACCGTCTTGAGGAAGTCTCCGTTGCTAGGAGACGAAACGCGTTGACGCCCACTCTCGATACACTTCTCACTTGGTGATACCCGCCGAAAGGACCCAGTCCGCAGCTCAGCATAACCGTGACAGCTTCGGTCACAGCTTTTTGCCGCACGCTGGATTCATCATTGCCGCACGGCTGTACAAACACTGGTCGGGTGAGTTCTGTGTGACCCCCGCTGTGGGGCCTAACACCTGTTCCCAGTAGTTTGTTCACGGCGGCTAAATCCATCTAAATTGAACATTGCTGCTATATTTATAATTAACAAAACCTTACCGGGAAAGACAGCAACTACCAGCTGTAATTATAACAGGAAATAAAGCACACATTATTACTCCTCGTGTATTTCATCTAATGAGGACCCTGTTTCTACACTAACGCAGGAACCAGCACGGGAGCATTAATTACAGATTGCACCTTTCCTTTAAAGAACTATACTAATATCTGAGACTGTGAGACTGTCAATTATCCCTGCGGGAATTACAAACCCAAAATAATACACTGGGACGCCAGTGTTGTGATTTTTTTATTATCACCATTTGAATATAATCATTTAACTGTTTTATTTTTATTCTTATGTTTATTTTTATTTTCAGTTTAGTTTATCTAACAAATTGTAAAACTGTCAATATTTTAATTCATTCTATATGTGGCATATTCTGCTTTAATTGATACCATAAAAGTGTTTTTTTATTATCATTTTGAAGTTGTACTGAGTCTATCTTCTTTGTCCGACTGCACATATAATTTTTGATATATTGTTTCAAGCGCAAAGCATACTCCCCTCCTTTTTTTATTCAGTTCTACTGGCCTATCCTGTGGCCTTTCTATTAGCCCAACACTATGTTTCTGCTACTATTAGCTGTTTCTCACCTATGGATTGGAGCAATCCGATAGATAAACTACTGCAACAAGCCCCTAGAGTTAGTAAGGCAATATCAATGGCATATGGATACTTTCGGACTGTTCTAGACTACTCTACGGGACAGGGAGGTATCCGGTCCTGGACGGAATGTCTCCCGGAGATCGAGACATCTGACTTGCTTACTGCACATGCAAAAGCTTGTAAACTGTTTCCCTCTTCTAGGTATAAAGAAATGTTTCTTAATATTTTGCACAGGACTTATTTATCGCCTCATAGAAGATGTCTCATAGGGCTAGCTGACACACATGCTTGTTGGAAGTGTGGTTCTCCCCAGGCAGACCTATATCACTGCTTGTGGACGTGCCCTCTGATTAGACAGTTCTGGATAAGGAATTACTTAACGACTAACCTAGTGAATTATTGGAGTTTGTGCCCAAAATGGGCGCTTTTCGGTATATTCTCCCCGGACATACGTCTCTCTCAGGGAAGTAGAAAGCTACTGCTGGCAGTTAGTATAGCAGCCAGAAAGGCTATTCTGCAAGTATGGATTGCTAGGGATCCACCTACACTTTCGTTGTTTAAGGCCAAATTATTTTATCTGTTTCGGATGGAATGGATAGGAATTTTGCTAGACAAAGATACTAAGATACAGAGATTCTTTGAAGTATGGGAAAGCTATATAACGACCTTGTCGACAGCAGTCAAGACACGGCTCCATAACTCTTTTACTAATACAGAATGGTTTTTGACTAGAACGATTGCGGGGGATCCGCCGATTGTGCTATAGGACTGAATGCCATTCTTAGCTCGGTAAACGACTGGGGGGAAGTTGGCAAATGATCACAGGGTTTTTTTTTTGTTGTTGTTTGTTTTTGTTTGTTTTGTTATCCTTACCTGTACGCGTCTGGGTCGGCTGACTAGACCAGCTTTTACACCAATGGTTACTGAAGCCCCGAGAGGCATGTTCTATATCAGGGTAATAATATTGTTTGTACTGTGTTTACAATGTCTCTTGAATGGGGACTCTGTTGTATTATTATTTACTCTCCTTTCGCGTTTTCCTATTTGATATAGGTTTGACCTAATGTGAATATTTATGTATATATGACATATATTGCTTCAATAAAAATGTTTTTTTTTAAAAATGCGTTTTTTTTTTTTTGTTTTTTTTTATACTCCACATAACCTGCAGTACATATATAGAGGAAAAAACAGATTTCGTTTTTATTTTATTTTGTAATATAAAATGTTACAAGTTTGTCTGTAACCTACGGTTTTAAATGACTTAACAAAAGTAAATTTTGAATTCTATAATTATTCCTTATGAGCGTTCTCCACACTTCCTCTGTATAACATTGACTGTGGAGCGCCACCAACAGCTTTATGGCGTACACATTGTGTAATATTGTTTTATATGTTGGTTTAATAGTACCTGTTCCAAAATACAAACACAGTAGTCCAGTGCAGAAATCTTTAACCTACTGTATATGCTCTTCTGACAGTGCTCAGAGAATTGTACTGATCTGTCTTTTACTCTGCAGATCCTGCGTGACTTTCTATCTCCTGCCCCAGGGACCGTAGACGGTATACTGAAGGCTCTTGAAATTACACCTTTGCCAAATTTGCCAATGAAACCTTTTGTGCTAGGATCTGATAATAAAGAAACATCTTATCATTTGCAAACAAATCTGGAGCAGGTAATTTTAATTGAGCTTCTTATTTTTTTCTGTCACTTGACATGCATCACCTCCAGTTGACATCCATGGCTACGCCTGTCTTCCTCAGCTGTTTTCCTTCCTGTAGAAGTGATGTAGTTGACATTTTGTACTCTGTAAATGTTGCTCTCTTCTATTAGGTATGTTAGAAGCCACTAAACCACACTTTACTGTAGAACAACACTTGCATGATTTCTCTAACGTCCTAGTGGATACTGGGGAATAGTAGATTACCGTAGGGTATAGATCGGGTCCATTGGAGCCTGGCATGTTAAGAAATCTTTAGTGTGTGCTGGCTCCTCCCCTCTATGCCCCACCTAGCAGACTCAGTTTAGAAAAATGTGCCCAAGGAGCTGGGTGCATTCTGTTGCTCTCCAGAGTTTTTCTTCAGAAATTTATTTTAGTTTGTTATTTTCAGGCACACTGGTTGGCAACCAGTCTGCCTGCGTTGTGGGACTTGGTAGGGGGACCGAATCAACTCCCTAAAGAGTTACTGGTTTGTATCCCCGCTGACAGGACACTGAGCTCCTGAGGTGATGTTTCTCACACTCCCAGAGTGTGAGCCCACACCGGCAGCATGCCACCACCCCTAACAGATGTTGAAGTAGACGCGGTGCGGTGAGTACTACACCGTGGTCCCAGTTAGTGAGTCCCCTGTGCAAATGGCGGCATGAAGGGACAGTGATCACCCGGCTATGGGCTGCGGTGCCTACTGTGTACCCACACTGGCATTATACTTGTAAAAGGAGGTTGTGCACTATTTCTACACACACATGGAGAAGCCAGTATAAATAACAGAGGGACAGTGCGCCATTAAGGGGACTAGGGCTTCCCGGAGAGCGGGAACAGAGGCTAAAAGGCGCCATTTCCTGCTGCCGCTCTGAATAGGCTGCATGCGGAGACTGCTCCTCCACAGGACCCACTGAATCGCCAATTGTATGGTACCAGGGGCTTATAGTTGAAGGGCTGAGCACGTAGTCAGTGGTTTTACTGCTGTGAGGTAATTTACACATAAGCGACACCCAGCGGGCGCTACTCTGTCTGTGGTGTTGTTTGGTCCCATTCCTCTGTGTCACTCCATTCAGGGTTGTCTGGAGTATATGTGCTGCCTCACTACAACTGCACTGTGTTTCCTACTTAACTTTGTGTTTTCTGCTAAGGCATGTCTGCAAGTAAATATGTTTGTACTCCGTGCAAGGCTAGGTTTTCACCTTCGTCACAGGGGTCCCTAATGTGTTCCCAATGCTCACTACCTTCACAGGGTAGTGATATGATGGAACCTGAGTTGATAGAATCATTTAAATCTATGATTACAAGTATAAATTCAGAGTTGGCTAAGCTAAGCAAGAGAGGCAAACCCTGAAACAGTCTGTGGACACTTTCAAGTTAGCTGCTGCCGACTACAGGCTGGCTCCTCAGCCCCCCCTGGTGGTCTCCTAAACACACTCTCCCACAGATATTGCAGTCTGACACGGATTCTGAATTACCAGAGTTGGATGCAGAGGTGGACGAGGATTATTCCCTGTCCCCAGGAGGCCCTCATTTATGCTATTAGAGAGGTGCTCAATATCCCAGATAAGGAAGCAGAGCCAGCAAAGGAATTGTTTTTTAACATGAAACCAAAGTCCTCTGCAACCTTCCCGGTTTCTAAGGAATTAAATTCCCTGGCTAAGGCAGCATGGATAAATCCTGACAAAAAATGTATTTCCCCTAAACGGGTACTAAATTGCTTTCCCTACAGAGGATAGAAAAATCTGGGAAAACCTGCCGACAGTGGATACCTGTGTGTCCAGGCTGTCACGTAAAATTGTACTACCTGTACCTGGGGCCATTTCTCTCAAAGACCCAGCTGGTAGCAAAATTGAGACCACTCTTAAATCAATTTATACTACAGCCCTACCATAGTATGCGGCTGGATTTCTAGAGCCATAGTAAAATGGTCTGATGATAATCTTAAAGGGTTGTTTACACTACCTCAGGATGAGATAGTTACATTACTACAACATATCCAAGATGCTGCAAACTTTGAGTGAGGCTGGTAAGCCTGACCTGAAGAATCTGAGAGGAGGGAGTTCCTGGAATTCCAGTCGGTATCCTTGGGATATGAGGTCCCTCACCCAAGGATCCCGGCAGGACTCTGCACATATGTGGGCGAAGTGTGGAAGGCGAGCACCTACCTTAAAGTCGCCCTGCTGCTGGGGGCAACCGTCACGCGGAGGGCTTTGTGGAAGAGGATCCTGAGGCCTGGTCCGAAGTTCCAGCAGCAGCAGGTTTACGGGACTTACCGCGAGTTCCTCTAGTAGCATTGGAGGCACCTCTGGCTTTGCCTCTGAATCTGGCCACCCGAAAGGACTGCAGAGAGGGCCCAGGATAGGGACGTCTAGCAGGTGCCGTAGCAGACGGCAGATATGTAGATTTACCTGCAGTCGCCTGAAATATACACTTGTTCAGTTCTTCCCCAAGCAAGGCATCACATGTAAAAGGAAGGGTTTCAACCCCTGTTTTAGAATCCACATCTGCTGACCATCTATGAGCCGATACTGCCATAGCAGTGGTACTGCCGTTAATGATACTGAGGGGCAGATGTATTAACCTGGAGATGGCATAAGGAAGTGATTAAACCAGTGATATGTGTAAGGTGATAAACACCAGCCAATCAGCTCGTAACTGTTAATTTACATATTGGAACTGATTGGTGCCTTTATCACCTTGCACATATCACTGGTTTATCACTTCCTTATGCCTACTCCAGGTAAATACATCTACCCCTCAGTTGCTACAGGTGAAGCTGTTAAGGAAGAGTTTCCTTGCAGGAGGCAGTGCAAAAACTGCTTTCTACAGGAGTTACTGTTCCAGTACCTCCTCCGCTGCACACAATGGTGTTTTACTCAAGTCTCTTTGTAGTCCCGAAGCCGTACGGCCGATCTTGAACCTCAAATCCCTGAACCCTTATATTTAAGTGTTCAAATTCAATATGGAATAACTAAGAGCAGTGATATCAAGTTTGGAGTAGGGGTAGTTTCTAGTGTCCCTGGATATCAAGGATGCATACCTGCATATCCCAATATGGTCCCCTCACCAAGCGTTCCTTCGGTTCGCTGTACTGGACCAACATTTCCAGTTTCAGGCCTTACCCTTTGGTCTCTCCACAGCCCCAAGGGTATTCCCGAAAGTCATGGTGGAGATGATGCTACAATTGCGCATGATGGGTGTCAACATAATCCCATACCTGGACGATCTCCTGATAAGGATGTGTCCCGGGAACAGCTGCTGCACAGCATCGACTTGAATACTCGTCTGCTTACGGACCACGGCTGGATCCTAAATTTCCAGAAATCTCACCCGGAAAGATCCTGGATACAGTATCTTAGAAGGTTTATCTTCCAATGGACAAGGCTTTGACTATTCAGTCTATGGTCCATTCGGTACTGAAACCACTCAGGATCTCAATTCATCTTTGCATTCGCTTGCTGGGCAAGATGTTGGCCTCCTACGAGGCAATATAGTAAGGCAGGTTCCATGCATGGCCATTTCAGCTGGATCTGTTCGACAAATGGTCGGGATCTCACCTGCACATGCATCAGCATATAACCCGGTCGCCGAAAGCAACGATATCCTTTTATGGTGGCTACAAGTCTCCCACCTTGGGAAGGGTTGGAGTTTCAATACCCAGTCTTGGACTCTGTTAACGACTGTTGCCAGCCTCCGGGTTTGGGGGGCCGTGACCCAAGGGGCGCAGTTCCAGGGGACATGGTCGTGTCAGGAATCTGCTCTTCCAATCAACATCCTGGAACTCTGTGATTTACAATGCTCCCCTACAGGCCTCATACCTCCTTAGGAATCGGGCCTTCCAGGCGCAGTCAGACAACGCCACGGCAGTAGCGTACGTCAACCGACAGGGAGGAACAAGAAGCAGGGCTGCAATGCGAGAGGTGTCAAGAATACTCCTCTGGGCGGAAGCCAATGCAAGGGTCATCTCAGCCATTTACATTCCAGGAGTGGACAACTGGGAAGCGGACATCCTAAGCAGGCACGGCCTCCATCCGGGGGCATGGGGCCTTCACCCTCACAACTTATTCACCAGTGGGGTTGTCCACAAATAGACCTAATGGCTTCTCGTCTCAACACGAAACTCCATTATTACTCTTCCAGAACGAGGGACCCACAGGTGATAGCAGTAGACACTCTGACGACACAGTGGACTTACCAGTTTGTTTACCTGTTTCCTCCAATTCCTCTCATTCCAAGAGTTCTAAAAAAAACTCAAAAAGGAAAGAGTTCAGGCAGTTGTAATTGCCCCGGATTGGCCTAGAAGGGCCTGGTATGCGGACCTCCTGACCTTGTCTCTGGAGGAACCCTGGCCTCTGCCGCTTCTCAAGGACCTTCTTCAACAAGGACCGTTTGTCTATCCAGACTTACAACGGCTACATTTGACGGCTTGGAAGTTGAGAGGGAGATTTTAACCAGAAAGGGTCTTCCATCCAAGGTTGTTTCAACTATGATCCAGGCCCGTAAGGTGGTTACTTCCAAACATTACCACCGTATTTGGAAAAAACGTTTCTTGGTGCAAAGGTAGAAAATATTCCCCTGTGGAATTTCATCTGCGCCGTTTTCTACTGTTCCTGCAAGCAGGCGTGGATAAGGTCCTACGATTAGGCTCTATCAAAGTTTAGATTTCGGCTCTATCTCTTCCAGACACAACTGGCGGTACTTCCTGAAGTACAGACCTTTCTAAAGGGGGTTATGCATATTCAACTTTCCTTTGTCCCTCCCATGGCTCTGTGGGATCTCAATGTGGTCTTGACTTTTCTCCAGTCAGACTGGTTTGAACCCTTGCATAGGGTAGACTTGAAATATCTAACGTGGAAGATAGTCATGTTGCTGGTCTTAGCCTCTCCAAGACGTGTGTCGGAACTGGGGCCTTATCATATAAGAGCCCGTACTTGATATTTCATGAGGATAGGGCGGAGCTCAAAACTCGCCCACAATTTTTGCCAAAAGTAGTGTCTGCCTTTGATGTAAATCAGCCAGTTGTGGTTCCAATGTTGTCTGATACTTCCGTTGCTCCAAAGTCCCTGGATGTGGTGAGGGCTATGAGGATTTACATCTGAAGGACTGCTCGTTACAGGAAGTCTGACTCGCTTTTTGTCCTTTATGATGCTACTAAAATTGGTCGCCCTGCCTCCAAGCAATCCATTGCTCTTTGGCTCAAATTGACTATTTAACAAGCCTATACTTCGGCAGCTCTGCCGCTGCCGAGTTCTATTCAGGCCCACTCCACGAGGTCGGTGGGCTCTTCCTGGGCGGCTGCCCAGGGTGTCTCGGCCTTACAGTTGTGCCGGGCATCTACTTGGTCTGGCTCGAACACGTTTGTAAAGTGTTATAGGTTCGACACATTGACCAAGGATGACCTTCAGTTTGGTCAGACGGTTTTGCAGGGGTCTCGAAAATCTCCCACCCGTTCTGGAAACTTTGGGACGTCCCCATGGTAATCTACTATTCTCCAGTATCCACTAGGACGTTTGAGAAAATAGGAATTTAATAGCTACCGGTAATTCCTTTTCTCGTAGTCTGTAGTGGATACTGGGTGCCTGCCTCAGTGCTTTGTTTCCTGCTTACTTGGTTGTAAGTGTTCTTGGTTGGGTTTGCTGTTGCTTTCCCTGTTCCATGTTTGGTTAGCGTTGCTATCATTCTTATAGTTAGCGTGGCTTTCCTCTGTTCTGGTTAGCTCTGCTATCTTTTTGTTATTGTTGTGTGTTGTTTCGTTACCTCTCCGCTTTTTTGTGTTTTATATCCTTCTCTCGAAGTATGTCCGTCTCCTCGGGCACAGTTTTCGTAGACTGAGTCTGCTAGGAGGGGCATAGAGGGGAGGAGCCAGCACACACTAATGATTTCTTAAAGTGCCAGGCTCCAATGGCACCGATCTATACCCCATGGTAATCTACTATTCCCCAGTGTCCACTACGGACTACGAGAAAACGAATTACCGGTAGGTAATAAATTCCAATTTATTCTTTTTTATTTTTTATTTTTTTTTCTTGAATATACAGGATGAAGTCTTGCCCAAACCATTGATGAGCCTGTCCAGCAGTGGCTTGCACCGCACACAGTCTGCGCATGCTCTGCACTGTGATGAGGGGGCGAAAAGAGTGGACAGTTTGAAAAGGGTATCCTCAGAACCTCTCTTATCCAGCCAGGAATCTGGTGCCCTACTCAAAAGAAAACTCTCTCTCACCGAACAAGATGCAAATCTATGGGAAGATGGCAGAAAGAAGCATATAAGGCACGAAGGTAAGAACTGTACCTACTGTTATTTTACAGCACAATGCATTGCTTCAAATATTTTGTGTGTTGGGTAGAAAGAATTAATGAGGAAATAACGATTTCTCTAGCATCCATAAGGGATATTGGGGAGACTTGGTAGGATGGGGTATGGACGAGGTCAAAAGGATCCGGTGCCTTTAAATTTCTTCAACTGGGTGTGCTGGCTCCTCCCCTCTATGCCCTCTCCCATAGGCAGTTTAGAAAAAAAGTGCCCTCCGGAGAGGATGCACACTATGGGAGCTCCAGAGAGTTTTCTTAAGTTTGTTTTCAAACTTTCATTATTTTCGGTATGCTGTTTGGGCAACAGCACACCTGCACCGTGGGAGTTGGGGATGGGGGAGGTCACCGGCCCACCGGCCTTGCAAGGTGTCAGAGCCGCTTCCCCACTGCAGGACCACTGTCCTGAGAGGTTGTTGCACCGCGGGGCACTGCACCTTTGCGGTCATTCTCAGCACGCCGCACACACCTGAAGGTGATGACAGTGGTGAGTACAAACCGGGGGCCCCGCTAGGTGGGTCCCCTGGTTCAAGGTGTGGCTGACATGCAGGAGAGGCATATGGGACCCTCCTGGGGGGGGGACCTGCTATAGCCCCCTGGGTACACTGGCTAGCAGTGGCTTAAACTAGCACTTGTGTGATGGTTTTTTAAGCTTTTTGGGAGACATTGCCAGTATATAAAAAACACACTATCCCTGGCGCCATTACAGGAGGTGGAGCTTCCTCGGAGCGGGAACAGCGTCATTTTGGCGCCTTCCACTACTGCAGCAGCAGGCACACACAGCTCCTCCAGACAGGCAGAATATCGCTGGAAACTGGTACCGGGGTGAGGCAAAGGGGAAGAGCCGCTATTTTACACTATCTGTGTCCTAAACAAGACAGAATACCGGTGTTATACTGTGATATATCGGCTTACAGCCTCACTGGGGCTGTTTAGCTTGGGTGTGCTGGTCTCCTTTCTCTCTCTGTCTCCCTCACATACAGCAAGGGCAGGCTTGCTATCATATTATTTGTATGTATGTATGTGTGTGTGTGTGTTACTGTGATCATGGTAAAACACCAGTTATGCAGTGTATGTCACACCAGATTCTCTCCTGCTATGTCTGGTTCATTATCCTGTGAACAATGTAGTCTGTCCTCACAGCTCAGTGAGGGTATTTAACACACTTTCCCATTTGCTCCTGAAGGCAGGAAAGTCTGGGAAGAACCCCTGGTTGTGTACATATCCGTCTCGCGCCTATCCAGAAAAGCTGTACTGCTGGCCCTGGGCTCCTTCCCTATGATGGACCCTGGGAATAGGAAGATAGAGACTACACTACAGTCTGTCTCAAAGGCAGGTCATAGTAGGTTGCTGGATGACTCATGCCATTCATTCCTGGGCTACTCAGATTCAGGAGGGCCTCTCAGGGGATATGCCTCTGGTCACTACAGTGACTCTCCTGCAGCACATTCAGTACACTGCACGTATCCTCTGTGACTCTCTCAAGGAGATAGGCAATATTAATGCTAGGACTTGTGCTATGGCAGTGTCAGCGCGCAGGGCTTTGTGGTTGTGTCAGTGGATAGCAGACGCAGAATCCAAGCGCAGTGTAGAGTGTCTCCGCTTTTCCAGTGAATGGCTCTTTGGTGTAGCATTGGATATGTGGATTTCTAAAGTTACTGTGTGGAGTTTCTCCCCTCCGGTGCCCCGCCGGCTAGGCATCCCTACCCGGGGCCCTCGACCCAGTCCTTTTGGTCTAACAGGTTTAGATCTAGGGCCAGAGGTGCTTCCAACACGACTAGTGGCCAGAGGTGCTTCCAACACGACTAGTGGCACCAGAGGTAAGACAAGAAAACCAGTGATCGCCAGTTCTCAGGAGAGCACCACTACAGTTTCCACTAAGGCCTCAGCATGATGGTGCCCACCCACCCCGAGGGGATCTCGAGGTGGGAGCTTGGCTGCGTTACTTCAGCCGCATCTAGGAAAGCTCCTGCCAAGATACCTGGGTCAAGGACCTCATTTCTCAGGGCTACAAGCTGGAGTTCGACAGTGCTCCTCCCCAACGATTTTTCAAATCAAGCTTACCAGCTTTGGAGGATATGCGTGTTACACTGCAACGGGCCATCCTAAAATTGGTCCAATCCCACGTCATTCTTCCAGTGCTGCTGCAACAGGGAAAGGGTTACTACTCCAACCTGTTCGTGGTACTGAAACCGGACAGGTCGGTAAGGCCATTTTGAATCTACAATCCTTGAACCATTACCTAAAGTTTTTCAGGTTCAATATGGAATCTTTGCGAGCAGTGATTGCAGGCCTGGAAGAACGGGAGTTAGGCGTCTTTTATATTCAGGGAGACCATTATCTCCATATCCCAATTGGCCGCCTCATCAGGCCTACCTACGGTTTGCCCTGCTGAACGATCACTACCAGTTTCAGGCGCTACCCTTTGGCCTGTCAACTGCTCCGAAGGTGATGGCGGAGATGATGTTCCAGCTCCATGTCCAGGGGGTCAATGTAATCCCTTACCTGGACAATCTTCTGATGAAGCGAGATCCAGGGAGCTTTTATTGCTTCATATAGACCGCACTATCCAGTTTTTGTCCCACCATGGGTGGATCCTCAATTTACAGAAGTCCCTCCTGTAGCCAACTCAGAGGCTCCTGTTCCTGGAATATTGCTGGATACTGTGGCCCAGTGGGTGTTTCTCCCAGAGGACAAGGTGAGAACACTTCAGGAGATGGTGCGCATGGTTCTCCGGCCTACATGGGTATCCATCTATCTTTGAATAAGATTGTTGGAGAAAATGGTTGCCTCATACGAGGCGATCCAGTATGGAAGGTTCCATGCCAGGACTTTTCAGCTGGACCAAGTGGTCCGGATCACATCTTCAGATGCATCGGGTAATTCAACTGTCACCTCAGGCAAGGATTTCTCTCCTGTGGTGGCTGCAGTCCTCCAACCTACTAGTAGGCCGAAGTTTCGGGATCCAGGATTGGATACTCCTCACGAGGATGGGGAGCTGTATCCTAGGGGGCTCCGTTCCAGGGCAGGTGGTCAGCCCACGAAGCCTTCCTTCCGATCAACATTCTGGAACTTCGGGCGGTCTACAATGCTCTGCTTCAGGCCTTTCCTCTGCTCAGGGATCACGCGATCCAGGTACAGTTGGACAATGCCACGGCAGTGGCTAACATCAATTGACAAGGAGGGACAAAAAGCAGGGCCTGCATGCAAGAAGTGTCAAGGATACTCCTCTGGGCAGAAAGAAATGCAAGAGCAATGTCCGCAATCTTCATTCCGGGAGTGGACAACTGGGAAGCGGAGTCCCTGAGTCATCACGATCTTCACCCAGGAGAGTGGAGGCTTCACCGACAGGTGTTTCAGAAGATCATCGACCGGTGGGGCTGCCCACAGATAGACATGAATCAACAATAAGCTTCCTTGGTATTGCTCACGAACCAGGGACCCTCAGGCGAGGGCAGTAGATGCACTGACATTGCCTTAGCCTTACCGGTTGGTCTACCGGTTTCCTCCGATTCCGTTGCTCCCAAGGGTGCTCAAGCGAATCAGGAATCTGAGTCCAGGCAATTCTGATTGCCCAGGATTAGCCTTGGAGGGCATGGTACACGGATCTTCTGGACATGTCCGTAGAAGACCCTTGGCCTCTGCCACTGAGAAGAGATCTTCAGCAAGGACCGTTCATCTGCCCGGACTTACGGCGGCTTCGTTTGACGGCATGGAGGTTGAGCGGAACATCCTAGCTCACAAGTGCCTTTCTAAAAAGGTTATTGCTACCATGGTTCAGGCCAGGAAACTTGTGACGTCAAAACACTATCATCATATCTGGAGGAGATATGTCTCTTGGTGCGAGGAACGCACGTATCAGTCTGCGGAGTTCCACTTGGGACGTTTCCTCCATTTCCTGCAGGCTGGTGTGGATGAGGGCTTACGTCTGGGTTCCATTAAGCTCCAGATTTCAGCCCTTTCAATTTTCTTCCGGAAGAAATTGGCAGTATTCTTGCAAGGGGTGCTTCACATTCAACCTCCTTTTGTGCCGCCCACAGCACCCTGGGATTTGAATATAGTGTTCCTGGTTTGAACCTCTGATGACTGTAGAAGACAAGTACCTCACATGGAAGACTGTGATGTTATTGGCCCTGGCTTCTGCTAGGCGTGTCTCAGAATTGGGGGGCTTATCGTGTCTTTTACGAGGACAGTGCGGAACTCAGGACTAGATGTCAGTTCCTGCTGAAGATAGTCTCTGCGTTCCACTTGAATCAACCTATTATTCTGTCAAGTTCTGGCATTTCTGCTCCTCCGGAAGCATTGGATGCCGTGCGAGCCTTGGAGATTTATGTCAAGAGAATGGCTCAGGTCAGGAAGATGGATTCCTTGTTCATGTTATATGATGCCCAGAAAAAGGGTTGCCCTGCTTCAAAACAGTCCATTGCTCGTTGGCTTAGGCTTACTATCCAACAGGCCTATGTGTCGGCAGCCTTACCTGTTCCAGAGTCTTTGAAGGCCCACTCTACAAGATTGTTGAAGTCTTCCTGGGTGGCTGCCCGAGGAGTCTCGGCCTTGCAACTGTGCCAAGCTGTTACCTGGTCGGGGAAGAACACCTTTTGTGAAGTTCTACAGGTTTGATACCCTGGCCAAAGAGGATACCCAGTTTGGGCAGGCAGTGCTGCAGAAGTCTCCGCACGTTCTGGAAGCTTTGGGATGTCGTACTAAGTCTCCCCAATATCCCTTATGGATGCTAGAGAAATTAGGATTTTAATTACCTACTGGTAAATCCTTTTCTCGTAGTCCATAAGGGATATTGGGTGCCCGCCTCAGTGTGTGGACTTTTCTGCAGGTTCTCTTTCTATGGTTACCTGTTCAGCTGTTGTTGTTGCCAGCAATTGCTGGTCATTGTATGTTTAGTGGTGTGCTGGTGTGTAAATCTCACCACTCATTGTTATATTCCTTCTCTCAGTATGTCCTTTCTCCTTCGGGCACTGTTTTACCTATAACTGCCTGTGGGAGGGGGCATAGAGGGGAGGAGCCAGCACACCCACTTGAAGAAATTTAAAGTGTATCGACTCCTTTGGACCCCGTCTATACCCCAATGTACTAAGTCTCCCCAATATCCCTTATGGGCTACGAGAATAGTATTGACCGTTGGGTAATTAAAATCCTATTTTAATAGCCTTTGGGAGCTGATGCAGAGTTGAATGCAGGTCTGCTGTATTTGCTTCTAACCAAATGAGTCTGTTCACTGATATGCATAGTCAAATACATCTCCGACCCGTTCGACCCTGTTTGTACGCTTGGTTTCATGGCGATCAAAGTCATCTGGGCAAAAGACCTGTCAGAAAAAGGGTTCTGCCGACATGCCCCCATACCTTCCCCAATTGACAGAATGTCCCAGCACAGCCCAGTAACACGTTTTCAATGGAAAGTTGAGCTCAACCTGAGATGCATACAATTTACCATGACCTGTCGCCTACACTTTCGTTCTGGAGCATGCACAGATTTAAAACTGGTTTTATGTTTGCATTAGCCCCTTAGTGCTTTAGAAACTATTTAGTGTTTTCATGCAGAAGCACTGTTCAGGCCTTGTTATACTATATATATTCTAATATAGAAGAAAACACATGGAGCTGTCTTACTTGGAATTACTTGATTATGAAATATCTAGGGTCGCGAAGCATTTTGTATGTCTGCATTAATGAAGTGTGTAAAATGCAACAAACAAGCATTATTTCTGTTGTGTTCTAGAAGGCTCAGAAGACCTCTCCATGTTACTGGCAGACCCATCCGTCCTGCAGTCTCTGATTGATGGAAGTGATTTTGAGTGCTCCCTTTGTATGAGGTCAGTATCTGATCTGTTGGCTTGAGAAAACACTTTCCGAACGCTATACTTTTTTTGAATCATGTTTGTTGTCTGTTTTTTTTTTTTTTTATAAAGTAATCTGGAAAATGTTTTTCTGTTTTCATCCAATTTGAGACCCTTTTCTAGTAGTTATGTCTGATTACAGCTATCACTGTCAATGGTTTATACAGTTCTGTAATGATTAACAGCAGGACAGTGTTTGTTTTATTTATTGATTTGCGTGTTAAAACATATAGTTAATGTGTTAAAACGGATGATTTCAGGTTATTCTATGAGCCAGTAACCACGCCTTGTGGCCATACATTCTGCAAGAAGTGCTTGGAACGCTGCCTGGATCACACGCCTCAGTGTCCCTTATGTAAACAAAGTTTAACAGAGGTGAGTTTTATTTATATAAAATATATTTCTCTATCGTCCTAGTGGATGCTGGGGTTCCTGAAAGGACCATGGGGAATAGCGGCTCCGCAGGAGACAGGGCACAAAAAGTAAAGCTTTCCGATCAGGTGGTGTGCACTGGCTCCTCCCCCTATGACCCTCCTCCAAGCCTCAGTTAGATTTTTGTGCCCGGCCGAGAAGGGTGCAATCTAGGTGGCTCTCCTAAAGAGCTGCTTAGAGAAAGTTTAGCTTAGGTTTTTTATTTTACAGTGAGTCCTGCTGGCAACAGGATCACTGCAACGAGGGACTTAGGGGAGAAGAAGTGAACTCACCTGCGTGCAGGATGGATTGGCTTCTTGGCTACTGGACATCAGCTCCAGAGGGACGATCACAGGTACAGCCTGGATGGTCACCGGAGCCTCGCCGCCGGCCCCCTTGCAGATGCTGAAACATGAAGAGGTCCAGAATCGGCGGCAGAAGACTCCTCAGTCTTCTTAAGGTAGCGCACAGCACTGCAGCTGTGCGCCATTTTCCTCTCAGCACACTTCACACGGCAGTCACTGAGGGTGCAGGGCGCTGGGAGGGGAGCGCCCTGGGAGGCAAATGAAAACCTATTTGGCTAAAAAATACCTCACATATAGCCTCCGGGGGCTATATGGAGATATTTAACCCCTGCCAGAATACACTAAAGAGCGGGAGACGAGCCCGCCGAAAAAGGGGCGGGGCCTATCTCCTCAGCACACAGCGCCATTTTCCTTACACAGCTCCGCTGGTCAGGACGGCTCCCAGGTCTCTCCCCTGCACTGCACTACAGAAACAGGGTAAAACAAGAGAGGGGGGGCAAAATAGTGGCAAAAATTATATTATAAAAGCAGCTATACAGGGAGCACTTATTATAAGGCTATCCCTGTCATATATAGCGCTTTTGGTGTGTGCTGGCAAACTCTCCCTCTGTCTCCCCAAAGGGCTAGTGGGGTCCTGTCTTCGTTAAGAGCATTCCCTGTGTGTCTGCTGTGTGTCGGTACGTGTGTGTCGACATGTATGAGGACGATATTGGTGTGGAGGCGGAGCAATTGCCAAATATGGGGATGTCACCTCCTAGGGGGTCGACACCAGAATGGATGCCTTTATTTATGGAATTACGGGATAGTGTCAACACGCTAAAGCAGTCGTTTGACGACATGAGACGGCCGGACAATCAGTTAGTGCCTGTCCAGGCGCCTCAAACACAGTCAGGGGCTGTAAAACGCCCTTTGCCTCAGTCGGTCGACACAGACCCAGACACAGGCACTGATTCCAGTGGCGACGGTGACGAATCAACCGTATTTTCCAGTAGGGCCACACGTTATATGATTTTGGCAATGAAGGAGGCGTTACATTTAGCTGATACTACAGGTACCACTAAACAGGGTATTATGTGGGGTGTGAAAAAACTACCTATAGTTTTTCCTGAATCAGAAGAACTAAATGATGTATGTGATGAAGCGTGGGTTGCCCCCGATAAAAAGATGCTAATTTCAAAGAAGTTATTGGCTTTATACCCTTTCCCGCCAGAGGTTAGGGCGCGCTGGGAAACACCTCCTAGGGTGGACAAGGCGCTCACACGCTTATCTAAACAAGTGGCGTTACCCTCTCCTGAGACGGCCGCACTTAAAGATCCAGCAGATAGGAGGATGGA
This sequence comes from Pseudophryne corroboree, assembly GCF_028390025.1. NCBI lineage: Eukaryota > Metazoa > Chordata > Amphibia > Anura > Myobatrachidae > Pseudophryne > Pseudophryne corroboree. The sequence continues at coordinate 1,055,448,711 of NC_086444.1, forward strand.
AAATATCCAAAAAAGTATATACACACATACAGGTGTTATACTACGACCAGCTATAGCGACAGCCTGGATGTGCAGTGCTGGAGTAGCTTGGTCAGAGTCCCTGATTGAAAATATTGATACCCTGGATAGGGACAATGTTTTACTGTCTTTAGAGCAAATAAAGGATGCATTTCTTTATATGCGTGATGCACAGAGGGATATCTGCACACTGGCATCACGGGTAAGTGCTATGTCCATTTCGGCCAGAAGAAGTTTATGGACGCGACAGTGGTCAGGCGATGCGGACTCAAAACGGCATATGGAAGTTTTGCCGTATAAAGGGGAGGAGTTATTTGGAGTCGGTCTATCAGATTTGGTGGCCACGGCTACAGCCGGGAAATCCACCTTTTTACCTCAAGCTACTCCCCAACAGAAAAAGACACCGACTTTTCAACCGCAGCCCTTTCGTTCCTTTAAAAACAAGAGAGCAAAGGGATATTCATATCTGCCACGAGGCAGAGGAAGGGGGAAGAGACACCAACAGGCAGCTCCTTCCCAGGAACAGAAGCCCTCCCCCGCTTCTACAAAAGCCTCAGCATGACGCTGGGGCTTCTCAAGCGGACTCGGGGGCGGTGGGCGGTCGTCTCAAGAATTTCAGCGCGCAGTGGGCTCACTCGCAGGTAGATCCCTGGATCCTGCAGATAATATCTCAGGGGTACAGGTTGGAACTAGAGACAGATCCGCCTCGCCGTTTCCTGAAGTCTGCTTTACCAACGTCCCCCTCCGAAAGGGAGACGGTTTTGGAAGCCATTCACAAGCTGTACTCTCAGCAGGTGATAGTCAAGGTACCTCTTCTACAACAGGGAAAGGGGTATTATTCCACTCTATTTGTGGTACCGAAGCCGGACGGCTCGGTAAGACCTATTCTAAATCTGAAGTCCTTGAACCTGTACATAAAGAAGTTCAAGTTCAAAATGGAGTCACTCAGAGCAGTGATAGCGAACCTGGAAGAAGGGGACTTTATGGTGTCCTTGGACATCAAGGATGCGTACCTCCACGTTCCAATTTACCCCTCACACCAGGGGTACCTCAGGTTCGTTGTACAAAACTGTCACTATCAGTTTCAGACGCTGCCGTTCGGATTGTCCACGGCACCTCGGATCTTTACAAAGGTAATGGCCGAGATGATGATTCTTCTTCGAAGAAAAGGCGTATTAATTATCCCATACTTGGACGATCTCCTAATAAGGGCAAGGTCCAGAGAACAGCTAGAGATGGGATTAGCACTGTCTCAAGAAGTGCTAAAACAGCACGGCTGGATTCTGAATATTCCAAAATCCCAGTTAATGCCGACAACTCGTCTGCTGTTCCTAGGGATGATTCTGGACACGGTTCAGAAAAAGGTTTTTCTCCCGGAGGAAAAAGCCAAGGAGTTATCCGAGCTTGTCAGGAACCTCCTAAAAACAGGAAAGGTGTCTGTACATCAATGCACAAGAGTCCTGGGAAAAATGGTGGCTTCTTACGAAGCAATTCCATTCGGCAGATTCCATGCACGAATTTTCCAGAGGGATCTGTTGGACAAATGGTCAGGGTCGCATCTTCAGATGCACCAGCGGATAACCCTGTCTCCAAGGACAAGGGTATCTCTTCTGTGGTGGTTGCAGAGTGCTCATCTATTGGAGGGCCGCAGATTCGGCATACAGGATTGGATCCTGGTGACCACGGACGCCAGCCTGAGAGGCTGGGGAGCAGTCACACAAGGAAGAAACTTCCAGGGAGTGTGGACGAGCCTGGAAACGTCTCTTCACATAAACATTCTGGAACTAAGAGCAATCTACAATGCTCTAAGCCAGGCAGAACCTCTGCTTCAAGGAAAACCGGTGTTGATCCAGTCGGACAACATCACGGCAGTCGCCCATGTAAACAGACAGGGCGGCACAAGAAGCAGGAGTGCAATGGCAGAAGCTGCAAGGATTCTTCGCTGGGCAGAGAATCATGTGATAGCACTGTCAGCAGTGTTCATCCCGGGAGTGGACAACTGGGAAGCAGACTTCCTCAGCAGACACGACCTTCACCCGGGAGAGTGGGGACTTCATCCGGAAGTCTTCCACATGCTGGTAACCCGTTGGGAAAGACCAATGGTGGACATGATGGCGTCTCGCCTCAACAAAAAACTGGACAGGTATTGCGCCAGGTCAAGAGATCCGCAGGCAATAGCTGTGGACGCGCTGGTAACGCCTTGGGTGTACCAGTCGGTGTATGTGTTTCCTCCTCTGCCTCTCATACCAAAAGTATTGAGAATTATACGGCAAAGAGGCGTAAGAACGATACTAGTGGTTCCGGATTGGCCAAGAAGGACTTGGTACCCGGAACTTCAAGAGATGATCACGGAAGATCCGTGGCCTCTACCTCTAAGGAGGGACTTGCTTCAGCAGGGTCCCTGTCTGTTTCAAGACTTACCGCGGCTGCGTTTGACGGCATGGCGGTTGAACGCCGGATCCTAAAGGAAAAAGGCATGCCGGAAGAAGTCATTCCTACTTTGATTAAAGCAAGGAAGGAAGTAACCGTGCAACACTATCACCGCATTTGGCGAAGATATGTTGCGAGGATCGGAGTGCTCCGACGGAGGAATTTCAACTGGGTCGATTCCTACATTTCCTGCAATCAGGATTGTCTATGGGTCTCAAATTGGGATCTATTAAGGTTCAAATTTCGGCCCTGTCGATTTTCTTTCAAAAAGAATTGGCTTCAGTTCCTGAAGTCCAGACTTTTGTTAAGGGAGTGCTGCATATACAGCCTCCTGTGGTGCCTCCAGTGGCACCGTGGGATCTCAATGTGGTTTTGGAATTTCTAAAATCTCATTGGTTTGAACCACTAAAAAAGGTGGATTTAAAATATCTCACATGGAAAGTGACCATGTTACTAGCCCTGGCTTCGGCCAGGAGAGTGTCAGAACTGGCAGCTTTATCTTACAAAAGCCCATATCTGATTTTCCATTCGGACAGGGCAGAACTGCGGACTCGTCCGCATTTTCTCCCTAAGGTGGTGTCCGCATTTCATCTGAACCAGCCTATTGTAGTGCCTGCGGCTACAAGTGACTTGGAGGACTCCAAGTTACTGGACGTTGTCAGAGCATTAAAAATATATATTGCAAGGACAGCTGGAGTCAGAAAATCTGACTCGTTGTTTATATTGTATGCACCCAACAAGATGGGTGCTCCTGCGTCTAAGCAGACGATTGCTCGTTGGATCTGTAGCACAATCCAACTTGCACATTCTGTGGCAGGCCTGCCACAGCCTAAATCTGTAAAGGCCCACTCCACAAGGAAGGTGGGCTCATCTTGGGCGGCTGCCCGAGGGGTCTCGGCATTACAACTTTGCCGAGCAGCTACGTGGTCAGGGGAGAACACGTTTGTAAAATTTTACAAATTTGATACTCTGGCTAAGGAGGACCTGGAGTTCTCTCATTCGGTGCTGCAGAGTCATCCGCACTCTCCCGCCCGTTTGGGAGCTTTGGTATAATCCCCATGGTCCATTCAGGAACCCCAGCATCCACTAGGACGATAGAGAAAATAAGAATTTACTTACCGATAATTCTATTTCTCGGAGTCTGTAGTGGATGCTGGGCGCCCATCCCAAGTGCGGATTATCTGCAATAATTGTACATAGTTATTGTTAACTAATTCGGGTTATTGTTTAGGAAGCCATCTTTCAGAGGCTCCTCTGTTATCATACTGTTAACTGGGTTTGATCACAAGTTGTACGGTGTGATTGGTGTGGCTGGTATGAGTCTTACCCGGGATTCAAAATTCCTCCCTTATTGTGTACGCTCGTCCGGGCACAGTACCTAACTGAGGCTTGGAGGAGGGTCATAGGGGGAGGAGCCAGTGCACACCACCTGATCGGAAAGCTTTACTTTTTGTGCCCTGTCTCCTGCGGAGCCGCTATTCCCCATGGTCCTTTCAGGAACCCCAGCATCCACTACGGACTCCGAGAAATAGAATTATCGGTAAGTAAATTCTTATTATTATTAGTATTAGTGTTTTTTTTTTTTTTTTTTTTTTTTTTTGCTGTTAATTTAAATCTTGCTGTGTTGGGTACAGGTACTATCAATTGTAGCTGTTCATGAATTCCAGCAGGTTTCCTAGATGCCTAATAACTGCAGTGCACCGTCCTACAATGCTCTGTTAATCTGTAATATCTGTATTTTTGTCTTGTTTTAGTACCTAGCGCACAGAATCTACAATGTAACCTACTTGTTGGAAGAGTTAATTAATCAGTATCTCCCTGAAGAGCTCTCGGAGAGGAAAAGGCTTCATGAAGAGGAAACATTTGAGCTATCCAAGTAATTATCTTTATATCTAAGATAAGCATTAAGGACTAGAGCAGTGGTTCTCAAACTTTTTTGAATCACGGCACCCCAGAGTATCAGATATTTTTTGCGGCACCCCTAGGCCAAAAGTTTCTTAAGAAATTTAGAAATAAATATTAAATGCAGTATATTGTGTTTATATGGCATCCATAGGTTTAATTGTGCAGTGAGGGACAAAATTTGCTTCTGTTTGTCCACATATTATGATTTGCAGCCACCAGCACTGGTTTTGCCGATTTTACATTGTCCATAAATAATTAGAATTTGTCCTGGACCACCAATCCAAGGCACCCCTGCAAGTGTCCCGAGGCACCCCAGTTTGAGAACCACTGGAATAGAGATGATGTGTTCTTGTTAAACTAAGAGTATTTCCGGTACAATAACCTTTGTAAATTGCATTACCAGCTAAAGAACATAGATTTTGTTACCTAATCCAACTGCATTTCTTTATGCCGCACTCGCCACTGGGGAGTTGATTTACTAAAGCTGGTGTTGTTGCCCCTAGCAACCAATCAGATTGTAGCTGTGATTTCTCTTACATCCTAGAAATAGAATGATTGGCTGCTATGGGCAACCCCACCACTTGTCATTTTTTGGAGCTTTAGTAAACCTACCCTAGGTGCTTCTCTGCACAAATATGCTTTATTATGTAGTTATTCCGTTGCTACCCTTGCTAGTTGTCTGTCTTGTTCTGGTTCTAAAGCAGAACTGTTTTTCAGAATGGTTACTTGATTATATTACTTTTTTTTTCTTTTTCTCATAGTTACTTTTGGTTACTATTTGCATTCATAAAATGACCCCTTGTGTTAACTGGGAGGAATCCATTTTTGTTAGAGCTTGTTTATTCTGGTCTTCTGGTGGTTCAGCAGTCTCTATCCCAAAATCTACACACACACACTATGGGGTTAATCTTTGACCTACAAGTATGTTTTTTGGATTGTGGGAGGAAACCAGAATACCCAGAGGAAACCCACGCAGCCAGGGGAGCATATACAAACTCAATACAGTTTAGGGCCATGGTGGGAATCAAACCCAAGACCTCCGTTCTGTGAGGCAGTAATCCTCACCATTACACCATTCATGATTATTACAGCTGTTTTGGGTGTAGTGTACAGTAGTCCACCTATTTTGGGCATGAACCTCACATAACTTAATGATTCATTATTGATTTTACCACAAAGTGCCTACATTAGTGATTGGAATCTGTCCTAAATACTGTATTTTATTTATTTATTTATTAACAGTTTTTATAGCGCACACATATTCCACAGCACTTTACAGGGAATATTTGGCCATTCCGATCAATCCCAGCCCCAGTGGACCTTACAATCCTATATTCCCTACTACATATACACGCATGCGCACACATTCATACTAAGGTTGATTTTGTAAGGAGCCAATTAACCTACCAGCATATATTTTGTATTGTGGGAGGAAACTGGAGTACTTGGTGGAAACCCATGCAAGCACAGGGAAAATATACAAGCTCCACACAGTTAGCGCCATGCTGGGAATCAAACCCATGACGTCAGTGCTGTGAGGCAGTAATGCAGTGCTGTGAGGCAGTAATGCTGGGCATTACACCGTCTGTGCTGCCCAAACTACTATATAAATGTATTTAATATTTTTAAACTGCGTTTGCCAAGTATGTGAGCATTTTTGCACTACATACTATAGCTATGTCATCAGTGATGACAGGAGGAGCTTAGGAGTGTGTGTGACAGTAATGTGTGATTGTTAGGACACAGCTGTGTGTGTGTGATAGGGTGCTGTCATGATGTGACTGAAATGGTAAAAGGAAAATGTTCTTCCTGCAGTCTAATCATATTAATGCAGGAAGGTTATGGTATTAAATGCATCTTGTTGGACTGTATTTTAAAGCAAGTGGCTTACTAGGATCTAAAACATTTTTCCCTTGTTTTTTTTCTTTAATTAGCTTAACAAAAAATGTGCCTATATTTGTATGCACAATGGCATATCCAACTGTGCCTTGTCCTCTTCACGTCTTTGAGCCACGATATCGACTGATGATTCGAAGATGCATGGAAACTGGAACAAAGCAATTCGGGATGTGTATTAGTGACCCAGAAAACAGGTACAGTTCTGTAACATAAATAACTGCTTTTCATGAAGTACTAAACTATATAGGGGAGATGTATCAAACATAGAATTTGACGGCAGATGAGAACCACTTGGCCCATCTAGTCTGCCCATGTACAGTACATGCACACACTTGCACACTAGGGTTCATTTTTGTTGGGAGCCAATTAACCTACCAGTATATATATTTTTTTTTTTGTTGGAGGAAACTGGAGTACCCGGAGGAAGCACCAACCAATCTGCTCCTGTCACTTTACAGGCTGTGTTTGAGAGAGGACAGGAAGCTGATTGGTTGGTACTTTAGCTCTATCCAAGGTAAAATACATCTCCCCAATGTGTGATGATGCATAACCGAATAATGATCCATTTATCCAAGATCTTCTGCTTGCATAATTATACCAATCTTGTGTAATAAATCTGTTCTTGTTGGGTAATTTATCACTTCAGCATAACTGCTTTCAAGCTACTTAATGATTTACTAGTAGAGAACCGTAAAACACATGTCTTGGATATCTCCGAAGTCCTTGGTGCAGATTATGTAACACTGTGGGTTTCCCTTTTTTAGCTTTGCAGATTATGGCTGCATGCTCGAAATCCGAAACGTTCATTTCCTGCCTGATGGCCGCTCTGTGGTTGATACAATTGGAGGGAAGAGGTTTTTCGTCTTAAAGCGTGGAATGCATGATGGCTATTGCACTGCAGATATTGAATACTTAACTGATACTCAGGTATGCAACGTTTTACTCTTACAGCCAACTGTGTAGCAGTATAAGAAAACCATTAGGCATTATACCATATCGTGCAGGCAGCTGTTTTAAGTAAAGCATTAGAGAGAATATCAGGTGCTTGTTTAAAACCCTTCCTTGTTCTCTACAAGATATGGGGACTCCATTTTTGCCTTGGGCAGCCAAAAGTTTCCTAGATAACTTGGCTTATACTAATATGGATTTGTGTCCAGAGCTAGCGAATAAATTTTAGCCCATTATTTTATGTAAAGAACATATTTCAATTGTCAAAATACAATATTAAAGAGTTGATCCCAGCTTGTAACTCCATGCATAGGTTGAGGAGGAAGAACTCCAGCAGCTCAGAGGTCTCCATGACGCGGTTTACGCCCAGGCCTGCCGCTGGTTCCAGAACCTGAGATACAAATTCCGCAGCCAAATTCTCTACCACTTTGGCTCCATGCCAGAGAGAGAGGACAACATACAGGTGGGTTTATAACCAGTCTTGCCCTCCAGGGGTGCACCAATGTTCAGGCCCTCTCATTGTGAATGTTATTGCAGTGGAGTCTGGTAAAATAAATGTTGGTTCCAATTTTTATTAGGCTTAAAGCACTTCAGTGGAAATAGATGCTGATGTAGCATTCTAAAGAAATGTTATGTTCTGTGTTCTTTCATTGTGTTCATAACTTGGGCTGTGAATGGCTTATGTGTACAATGCCGACACACACAAATTCCCCAATGGCATGACATGGGCCCTCATTCCGAGTTGTTCGCTCGCTAGCTGCTTTTAGCAGCATTGCGCACGCTAGGCCGCCGCCCTCTGGGAGTGTATCTTAGCTTAGCAGAATAGCGAACGAAAGATTAGCAGAACTGCTAATAAATATTTTCTTGCAGTTTCTGAGTAGCTCCAGACCTACTCCTAGATTGCGATCAGCTCAGTCCGTTTAATTCCTGGTTTGACGTCACAAACACGCCCTGCATTCGGCCAGCCACTCCCCCGTTTCTCCAGACACTCCACGTTTTTCCCTGACACGCCTGCGTTTTTTAGCACACTCCCGGAAAACGCTCAGTTACCACCCAGAAACGCCCCTTTCCTGTCAATCATTCACCGATCAGCAGTGCGACTGAAAAGCGCTGCAGGATCCACAGCAAATCTACTAAGTTTTTAGTTAAATAACTAAGCGCATGTGCCCTGCGTGCTTTGCGCATGCGCATTTAGCAACAAATCGCAGCATAGCGAAAATCGGCAACGAGCGAACAACTCTGAATGACCACCTTGGTGTTACGACCAGTGTTCCCCCTGTGATTTTTGCCTCATTTAAATCTATAATTACTGGGAAGACTGTTAGCCCTTTCTAGCATTGACTACAATTATGTATTCTGCATAAATGAGTCTAGAAAAGGGAGAGACAGGAAGTCTATAGCTTGCTGTCCTGCGTCCTCACAATTTCATATACCCCTTTTAGAAGGACACTGTGTGTGCAGTGATGGGTTGCAAAATAAATGGCATTACCCGGAAGTCTGTTCTGAGTGTGTTGCAGTCTTAAATATGAGCAGCTCTTAGGTGGCAACTCCTAGTCCATGCTGCTAAATGTAGTGTTGGAACCTGTAAATGAGCATCTTGAAAAGGGTTGGTACTGTTACTTTAAAAATAACGGTGGATGCTTTATTTTTGGCATCTGGGCTTTAGTACGTGATAATGCAATTTGCATAAGGCCAAAACCCCATTTGGTTATATGATCTTCGATGTAAAAGCCAGTACCAATAACTTGCACTGTACACACAGGATGGCAAAAAGGTGTGAGGCATGCATAGTGGGTGGAAAGTATGCAGATGGGAAGAGATCTGGAGAGTACAAGGAGACATAGAATACATTTAGTCTTATCTACTATGTATGTTTGAAGTAGGTGATGCTCTCCAATGTTGGTCTTCTGCCTGGTTTAATATGCAATGTTGGCCAATAAGTCTGTAAATCAGAGGTTCTCAAACTCGGTCCTCGGGAGCCCACACAGTGCATGTTTTGCAGGTAACCCAGCAGGTGCACAGGTGTATTAATTACTCACTGACACATTTTAAAAGGTCCACAGGTGGAGCTAATTATTTCACTTGCGATTCTGTGAGGAGACCTGCAAAACATGCACTGTGTGGGCCCCCGAGGACCGAGTTTGAGAACCTCTGCTGTAAATGGTTCTTTTGTGAAGTTTATCCACTAGATGGCACTGCAGATAATGGTCTTGATACTCTGTAACTAATATTTGTGCATGCAGACGTTGGCTCATGAAGCTCCCCACAGATACTTGCAATGGGGAATAACACTGTCTGTTTATAGACCTTTTATACACATGACCTTTCAGAGGGCTCTTTATTTATCTATGTACATATTTATTTTTTTATATACTACTCATAAGTGGAAACTACAGCCAGAGAATATCTGTTTCTAAGAAAAAATTTAAAGTTTTGTACATGTTCCTAAAACAAATCAAATCTCTTAATTTCAGGTTTCCCCAAGTGGGCCAGCATGGTGCTGGTGGCTTCTGGCTGTGTTACCTGTGGATCCCAGGTATCAGCTGTCTGTCCTTTCTATGAGATCTCTAAAAGAACGTCTCCTGAAAATCCAGCACATACTGACCTGTTTTTCTAGAGACCAATCCAAATGACTAACCGCCTGGAGCTTCCTCACAAGTCATCCACTACTGACTCTAATCACTGCTGGAGTCTTTGCCGTCTTTGCACATATGACATTAGCTTGAATTCATGCTCGGCATAATGTGTATTTCCACAAGGTGGAACTGCTTCCAATTGTACGAAAGAAGAGGGAAATAATATATCTTGCTTTCCTTTTTTAGATTACAGAATATGTATTGCACTATGTATAAAGTTGTTTGTTTGTATTATAAATAATGTAAATTATTTTAGTCTATTTTGAATAAAAGACTTAAGTGTGGGTGGTTGTATGGGGTCTTTTGTTCATCAGTGGACATAAGTGACTGGATCATAAGAACTCAATGCTCTGGGGATTCTCCTCTACCTGGTTCTGTTTGACTTAGCTATGCAGTATTTTGTATTAATGTCCATGATGTAACTGCTACAAAAGACCCTCCCCCAAACTCTGTATATCTAGGAGAGGATTAGCATCTTCCGCGATTTGCTGCCATTCCATGTTGGTGCTATTTATGTGTATATAGTTGTTTCCTACAGTAAATCCTTTGGAAGTTTGACAGCAAGTCTGTGTCCTAGAGACCATTTATGCTGAAGATCCATTATTTATGGTATAAAATACTTAAAAGATAATGATAAACTTAAGTGTATTCCACATTGTGAAAATGTGTCTGAATCATAATCTTTATGGCAACGTTTTCAATATTCCAGTGTGGAACAGGTACAGCCTGAACTGAGAGTATCTAATAAAAGCACAAGGGATTGGTCATGTGGCATATTTTCGTTAGATATAATTGGTGGGTCAATTTCATGCGTAATAGAAACATGGCTTTTCTGATTGCTGCATCAATATGGACCGTTTCAGCACTCCTAAGTGCAGACCACTTCTGATAGTTTTAGATATAATAGCAATGAACACAATAAAATCTTAAAATCTGCTTGAAAGAAGCTAGAGCTTTCCTGGAGTCTTCATAGCCCACTGGAGATGGACAAGACTCTCTGTTTCCATTGGTCCAACTTTATTCAGGAACTTCTTGTGACGGGTTAATGGCTTAAAAACCAATGTCAGACAGCAGCCATGGAAAATGACTCCCCATAGGAGTCCACCACATACCATAAAGTTAGAAACTGCCTCTGGAAGTAATGATGGCATGAGTTGTACAGAGGAAGCTATGGATTGGGTTTCCATGACAGAGCAGCAACAGTCATGTATATGATCACAATGTGCAATGACAAATGTTTGCTGAAGTGGTGGTGTAAAGCGTGCCAACATTGGCCTTACGGTGCTATGGCAATGTGAGCATTGAATCTAGAAACAGTAAATCTGCGTTTGCAGATGTGTACTGCCAACTGTGATGTTTGTAGAGCAGAAATAATGGATTTTGGTTATTTTACATGGTCTGTCCTGGGTCATAGTTATAGTGTAGGAAACCTTAATTCTGCAGTATACAATGACTAGAGAATCGTATGCTTCCAAATTTGACCAACCCTTTTGGGAATCTGCACGAGCATGCACAAAACAAAGGGGCAGATGTATTAAGCCTGGAGACCGCATAAGGAAGTGATAAACCAGTGATAAATGCACCAGCCAATCGGCTCCTATCTGTTATTTTACATATTGGAGCTGATTGGCTGGCTGGTACTGATTGGCACTTATCACTGGTTTATCACTTCCTTATGCCTTCTCCAGGTTAATACATCTGCCTCAAAGTCCACAAAAAAATTGTGCTTTGTGTGGAAATATGACTGACTGTGGAGTTGAGGTCTGGGCTCTGTGTTGGCCAAACCCCTTTGGGATAAAGTGGAATGTTAAGGGGGGTACTCACGGAGCGATCGCTGCTTAAAATCTAAGCAATCTGACTAGATTGCTTAGATTTTAAGCACGATCGCTCCGTGTGTAGCCCCCTCAGCGATAGCTATGCGCAGCCCCGCGCATCGCTATCGCTGCTGCTAGATTGGCCTGCATGCAGGCGAATCTAGCGGGTCGCTCACTTCACCCGCTGGGTGAAGTGAGCGGCCCCCCGTCTCCCCCCGCACGCTCAGCACAGATCGCGCTGTGCTGAGCGCCGGGAGAGATGTGTGCTGAGCGGTTCGCTCAGCACACATCTCTCTGCCATCGGCCAGTGAGTACTGGCCTTTACCTATGTGCCAGATCTTTTCACCCAGCATCAGATACGTATGCATTGCTAATTTTCTTGTGGCTGAATGAATGCAAAGTCCTGCAGCCCCATATTCCAGAATCTAGTAGAAAGCTTTCCGGAAGAGGTTTATTTGTTGTTTTTGTGTATTGTATGTATATTTTACGAATTGTCTTTTTTTTGTTTTCATGACCTTGAGGATTTTTGTGTGGTGTGAAAAACATTTGTTGCAGATTATGTATTTTATGATTTAAAGCATACTTGAATGTAAACAAATTCAGTGGGGGTTTTTTTTATATTACTTTACAAGAATTTTTCAATTTTATTAACTTATGTTTTGTGTGTAACTAATGCTGTTGCAGTAATAGAAAATAAAACTAAAAAAAATCAATTGCAGATAACTTTCTGCTAAATATAGTATTTGTTATGGAAATGCAAGTGTATATGTAAGCTTCGTGCAGAAGCAACAAAGTTCCATTTCTATAGGGCAGAGAAAATGTCTCGTTGCTCTGGTTGGTACAATGGTTCTTCATTCCCTTTTTTGGGATTTCATGGCCATACACTATTTTTCTGCAGCCCAAATATTGAGGTGTATTATAGGAGTGCATTTCAAATCCAAAAATCATGAGAACAAAAAAAAAAATCCAGTAAATCCAATTATCCACGAGAGGTGTGAGCTGCTGCGGCGTCGAAACGCTGGCAACAGCAAAACATCTCGCACCCTGTTCCCAGCCCAAATTTGCGCACTGTCCTATGGAGCTGCAAGCAGTTTTGTGTAAGTTCGGACTGCCATTAAGTGCAGCTATTGCCACATTAACTCGCACCAAAGAAGACATTGAAACGTAATTTGATTGATCTGCAACTTACTTAGAAACATGGGTGGTCATTCCGAGTTAATCGCAGCCAGCAACTTTTAGCTGCTGCTGCTGCGATCAACAGTCCACGCCTATGGGGGAGTGTATTTTAGCTTAGCAGGGCTGCGATCGCTTGTGCAGCCCTGCTAAGCTAAAAAGAGGATTTTGGTACTTACCGATAAATCCATTTCTCTGACGTCCTAAGTGGATGCTGGGGACTCCGTCAGGACCATGGGGAATAGCGGCTCCGCAGGAGACAAGGCACAAAAGTAAAGCTTTAGGATCAGGTGGTGTGCACTGGCTCCTCCCCCTATGACCCTCCTCCAAGCCTCAGTTAGGTTTTTGTGCCCGTCCGAGCAGGGTGCAATCTAGGTGGCTCTCTAAAGGAGCTGCTTAGAAAAAGTTTTTAGGTTTTTTATGTTCAGTGAGTCCTGCTGGCAACAGGCTCACTGCATCGAGGGACTTAGGGGAGAGAAGTTCAACTCACTTGCGTGCAGGATGGATTGGCTTCTTAGGCTACTGGACACCATTAGCTCCAGAGGGAGTCGGAACACAGGTCTCACCCTGGGGTTCGTCCCGGAGCCGCGCCGCCGACCCCCCTTGCAGATGCTGAAGATTGAAGGTCCAGAAACCGGCGGCAGAAGGCTTTTCAGTCTTCATGAAGGTAGCGCACAGCACTGCAGCTGTGCGCCATTGTTGTCACACACTTCACACCATAGGTCACGGAGGGTGCAGGGCGCTGCTGGGGGCGCCCTGGGCAGCAATGTATAATACCTTTTATGGCTAAAAAATACATCACATATAGCCCTTGAGGCTATATGGATGTATTAAACCCATGCCAGATATCTCAAACTCCGGGAGAAAAGCCCGCCGGAATAGGGGGCGGGGCTTATTCTCCTCAGCACACAGCGCCATTTTCCTGCTCAGCTCCGCTGTGAGGAAGGCTCCCAGGACTCTCCCCTGCACTGCACTACAGAAACAGGGTAAAACAGAGAGGGGGGGCACCTTTTTTGGCGATATTTTATATATTTAAGCTGCTATAAGGATACAACACTTATATAAGGTTGTTCCCATATATATTATAGCGCTTGGGTGTGTGCTGGCAAACTCTCCCTCCCCAAAGGGCTAGTGGGGTCCTGTCTTCTATCAGAGCATTCCCTGTGTGTCTGCTGTGTGTCGGTACGTGTGTCGACATGTATGAGGACGATGTTGGTGTGGAGGCAGAGCAATTGCCGATAATGGTGATGTCACCCCCCAGGGAGTCGACACCGGAATGGATGGCTTTGTTTATGGAATTACGTGATAATGTCAGCACATTACAGAAATCAGTTGACGACATGAGACGGCCGGAAAACCAGTTGGTACCTGCCCAGGCGTCTCAGACACCGTCAGGGGCTGTAAAACGCCCTTTACCTCAGTCGGTCGACACAGACCCAGACACGGACACTGAATCTAGTGTCGACGGTGAAGAAACAAACGTATTTTCAAGTAGGGCCACACGTTATATGATCACGGCAATGAAGGAGGCTTTGCATATCTCTGATACTGCAAGTACCACAAAAAATAAGAATTTACTTACCGATAATTCTATTTCTCGGAGTCCGTAGTGGATGCTGGGGTTCCTGAAAGGACCATGGGGAATAGCGGCTCCGCAGGAGACAGGGCACAAAAAGTAAAGCTTTAGGATCAGGTGGTGTGCACTGGCTCCTCCCCCTATGACCCTCCTCCAAGCCTCAGTTAGGATACTGTGCCCGGACGAGCGTACACAATAAGGAAGGATTTTGAATCCCGGGTAAGACTCATACCAGCCACACCAATCGCACTGTACAACCTGTGATCTGAACCCAGTTAACAGTATGATAACAGCGGAGCCTCTGAAAAGATGGCTCACAACAATAATAACCCGATTTTTGTAACTATGTACAAGTATTGCAGATAATCCGCACTTGGGATGGGCGCCCAGCATCCACTACGGACTCCGAGAAATAGAATTATCGGTAAGTAAATTCTTATTTTCTCTATCGTCCTAGTGGATGCTGGGGTTCCTGAAAGGACCATGGGGATAATACCAAAGCTCCCAAACGGGCGGGAGAGTGCGGATGACTCTGCAGCACCGAATGAGAGAACTCCAGGTCCTCCTTAGCCAGGGTATCAAATTTGTAGGATTTTACCAACGTGTTTGCCCCTGACTAAATAGCCGCTCGGCAAAGTTGTAAAGCCGAGACCCCTCGGGCAGCCGCCCAAGATAAGCCCACCTTCCTTGTGGAATGGGCATTTACATATTTTGGCTGTGGCAGGCCTGCCACAGAATGTGCAAGCTGAATTGTATGACACATCCAACTAGCAATAGTCTGCTTAGAAGCAAGAGCACCCAGTTTGTTGGGTGCATACAGGATAACAGCAAGTCAGTTTTCCTGACTCCAGCCGTCCTGGAACCTATATTTACAGGGCCCTGACAACATCTAGCAACCTGGAGTCCTCCAAGTCCCTAGTAGGCGCAAGGCACCAAAATAAGCTGGTTCAGGTGAAACACTGACACCACCTTAGGGAGAGAACTGGGGACGAGTCCGCAGCTCTGCCCTGTCCAAATGGACAACCAGATATGGGCTTTTTTGAGAAAAAAACCACCAATTTGACACTCGCCTGGTCCAGGCCAGGGCCAAGAGCATGGTCACTTTTCATGTGAGATGCTTCAAATCCACAGATTTGACTGGTTTTAAACCAATGTGATTTGAGGAATCCCAGAACTACGTTGAGATCCCACAGTGCCACTGGAGGCACAAAAGGGGGTTGTATATGCAATACTCCCTTGACAAACTTCTGGACTTCAGGAACTGAAGCCACTTCTTTCTGGAAGAAAATCGACAGGGCCGAAATTTGAACCTTAATGGACCCCAATTTGAGGCCCATAGACACTCCTGTTTGCAGGAAATGCAGGAATCGACCGAGTTGAAATTTCTTCGTGGGGCCTTTCTGGCCTCACACCACGCAACATATTTTTGCCACATGTGGTGATAATGTTGTGCGGTCACCTCCTTTCTGGCTTTGACCAGGGTAGGAATGACCTCTTCCGGAATGCCTTTTTCCCTTAGGATCCGGCGTTCCACCGCCATGCCGTCAAA
The DNA here is from genome assembly GCF_028390025.1 of Pseudophryne corroboree. Taxonomy (NCBI): domain Eukaryota; kingdom Metazoa; phylum Chordata; class Amphibia; order Anura; family Myobatrachidae; genus Pseudophryne; species Pseudophryne corroboree. The sequence goes on from NC_086444.1 coordinate 1,055,464,659, forward strand.
CGCAGCTGCGGTAAGTCTTGGAACAGACATGGTACTTGCTGAAACAAGTCCCTTCTTAGCGGCAGAGGCCATAAGTCCTCTGTGAGCATCTCTTGAAGTTCCGGGTACCAAGTCCTTCTTGGCCAATCCGGAGCCATGAGTATAGTTCTTACTCCTCTACGTCTTATAAGTCTCAGTACCTTAGGTATGAGAAGCAGAGGATGGAACACATACACCGACTGGTACATCCATGGTGTTACCAGAACGTCCACAGCTATTGCCTGAGGGTCTCTTAACCTGGCGCAATACCTGTCCCGTTTTTTGTTCAGACGGGACGCCATCATGTCCACCTTTGGTATTTCCCAACGGTTTACAATCATGTGGAAAACTTCCCGATGAAGTTTCCACTCTGCCGGGTGGAGGTCGTGCCTGCTGAGGAAGTCTGCTTCCCAGTTTCCATTCCCGGAATGAAACACTGCTGACAGTGCTATCACATGATTTTCCGCCCAGCGAAAAGTCCTTGCAGTTTTTGCCATTGCCCTCCTGCTTCTTGTGCCGCCCTGTCTATTTACGTGGGCGACTGCCGTGATGTTTTTCCCACTGGATCAATACCGGCTGACCTTGAAGCAGAGGTCTTGCTAAGCTTAGAGTATTATAAATTTACCCTTAGCTCCAGTATATTTATGTGGAGAAAAGTCTCCAGACTTGATCACACTCCCTGGAAATTTTTTCCTTGTGTGACTGCTCCCCAGCCTCTCGGGCTGGCCTCCGTGGTCACCAGCATCCAATCCTGAATGCCGAATCTGCGGCCCTCTAGAAGATGAGCACTCTGTAACCACCACAGGAGAGACACCCTTGTCCTTGGATATAGGGTTATCCGCTGATGCATCTGAAGATGCGATCCGGACCATTTGTCCAGCAGATCCCACTGAAAATTCTTGCGTGAAATCTGCCGAATGGAATTGCTTCGTAGGAAGTCACCATCTTTACCAGGACCCTTGTGCAATGATGCACTGATTTTAGGAGGTTCCTGACTAGCTCGGATAACTCCCTGGCTTTCTCTTCCGGGAGAAACACCTTTTTCTGGACTGTGTCCAGAATCATCCCTAGGCACAGCAGACTTGTCGTCGGGATCAGCTGCGATTTTGGAATATTTAGAATCCACCCGTGCTGTTGTAGCAGTATCCGAGATAGTGCTACTCCGACCTCCAACTGTTCCCTGGACTTTGCCCTTATCAGGAGATCGTCCAAGTAAGGGATAATTAAGACGCCTTTTCTTCGAAGAAGAATCATCATTTCGGCCATTACCTTGGTAAAGACCCGGGGTGCCGTGGACAATCCAAACGGCAGCGTCTGAAACTGATAGTGACAGTTCTGTACCACGAACCTGAGGTACCCTTAGTGAGAAGGGCAAATTTTGGACATGGAGGTAAGCATCCCTGATGTCTCGGGACACTATATAGTCCCCTTCTTCCTGGTTCGTTATCACTGCTCTGAGTGACTCCATCTTGATTTGAACCTTTGTAAGTGTTCAAATTTTTTTAGATTTAGAATAGGTCTCACCTAGCCTTCTGGCTTCAGTACCACAATATAATGTGGAATAATACCCCTTTTCTTGTTGTAGGAGGGGTAATTTGATTATCACCTGCTGGGAATACAGCTTGTGAATTGTTTCCCATACTGCCTCCTTGTCGGAGGGAGACCTTGGTAAACCAGACTTCAGGAGCCTGCGAAGGGGAAACGTCTCGACATTCCAATCTGTACCCCTGGGATACTACATGTAGGATCCAGGGGTCCTGTACGGTCCCAGCGTCATGCTGAGAGCTTGGCAGAAGCGGTGGAACGCTTCTGTTCCTGGGAATGGGCTGCCTGCTGCAGTCTTCTTCCCTTTCCTCTATCCCTGGGCAGATATGACTCTTATAGGGACGAAAGGACTGAGGCTGAAAAGACGGTGTCTTTTTCTGCAGAGACGTGACTTAGGGTAAAAACGGTGGATTTTCCAGCAGTTGCCGTGGCCACCAGGTCCGATGGACCGACCCCAAATAACTCCTCTTCCTTTATACGGCAATACACCTTTGTGCCGTTTGGAATCTGCATCACCTGACCACTGTCGTGTCCATAAACATCTTCTGGCAGATATGGACATCGCACTTACTCTTGATGCCAGAGTGCAAATATCCCTCTGTGCATCTCGCATATATAGAAAATGCATCCTTTAAATGCTCTATAGTCAATAAAATACTGTCCCTGTCAAGGGTATCAATATTTTTAGTCAGGGAATCCGACCAAGCCACCCCAGCTCTGCACATCCAGGCTGAGGCGATCGCTGGTCGCAGTATAACACCAGTATGTGTGTATATACTTTCCTGTCAGCTGGCTCCTTGAGGACGGCCCTATCTATAGACGGTACCGCCACTTGTTTTGATAAGCGTGTGAGCGCCTTATCCACCCTAAGGGGTGTTTCCCAACGCGCCCTAACTTCTGGCGGGAAAGGGTATACCGCCCATAATTTTCTATCGGGGGGAACCCACGCATCATCACATACTTCATTTAATTTATCTGATTCAGGAAAAACTACGGTAGTTTTTTCACATCCCACATAATACCCTCTTTTGTGGTACTTGTAGTATCAGAAATATGTAACACCTCCTTCATTGCCCTTAACGTGTGGCCCTAATAAGGAATACGTTTGTTTATTCACCGTCGACACTGGATTCAGTGTCCGTGTCTGTGTCGACCGACTAAAGTAAACGGGCGTTTTAAAACCCCTGACGGTGTTTCTGAGACGTCTGGACCGGTACTAATTGTTTGTCGGCCGTCTCATGTCGTCAACCGACCTTGCAGCGTGTTGACATTATCACGTAATTCCCTAAATAAGCCATCCATTCCGGTGTCGACTCCCTAGAGAGTGACATCACCATTACAGGCAATTGCTCCGCCTCCTCACCAACATCGTCCTCATACATGTCGACACACACGTACCGACACACAACACACACACAGGGAATGCTCTGATAGAGGACAGGACCCACTAGCCCTTTGGAGAGACAGAGGGAGAGTTTGCCAGCACACACCAAAAACGCTATAATTATATAGGGACAACCTTATATAAGTGTTTTCCCTTATAGCATCTTTTATATATTTCTAACGCCAAATTAGTGCCCCCCCTCTCTGTTTTAACCCTGTTTCTGTAGTGCAGTGCAGGGGAGAGCCTGGGAGCCTTCCCTCCAGCCTTTCTGTGAGGGAAAATGGCGCTGTGTGCTGAGGAGATAGGCCCCGCCCCTTTTTCGGCGGGCTCGTCTCCCGCTCTTTAATGGATTCTGGCAGGGGTTAAATATCTCCATATAGCCCCCGGAGGCTATATGTGAGGTATTTTTAGCCAAAAAAGGTTTTCATTTGCCTCCCAGGGCGCCCCCCTCCCAGCGCCCTGCACCCTCAGTGACTGCCGTGTGAAGTGTGCTGAGAGGAAATGGCGCACAGCTGCAGTGCTGTGCGCTACCTTAAGAAGACTGAGGAGTCTTCTGCCGCCGATTCTGGACCTCTTCTCGTTTCAGCATCTGCAAGGGGGCCGGCGGCGAGGCTCCGGTGACCATCCAGGCTGTACCTGTGATCGTCCCTCTGGAGCTAATGTCCAGTAGCCAAAGAAGCCAATCCATCCTGCACGCAGGTGAGTTCACTTCTTCTCCCCTAAGTCCCTCGTTGCAGTGATCCTGTTGCCAGCAGGACTCACTGTAAAATAAAAAACCTAAGCTAAACTTTTCTAAGCAGCTCTTTAGGAGAGCCACCTAGATTGCACCCTTCTCGGCCGGGCACAAAAATCTAACTGAGGCTTGGAGGAGGGTCATAGGGGGAGGAGCCAGTGCACACCACCTGATCCTAAAGCTTTACTTTTTGTGCCCTGTCTCCTGCGGAGCCGCTATTCCCCATGGTCCTTTCAGGAACCCCAGCATCCACTAGGACGATAGAGAAAGGGGTATTATGTGGGGGGTGAAAAAACTACCTGTAGTTTTTCCTGAATCAGAGGAATTGAATGATGTATGTGATGAAGCGTGGGTTAACCCAGATAGAAAAGTGCTAATTTCAAAAAAGTTATTGGCATTATACCCTTTCCCGCCAGAGGTTAGGGCGCGCTGGAAAACACCCCCTATAGGGTGGATAAGGCGCTCACACGCTTATCAAAACAAGTGGCGTTACCGTCTCCTGATACGGCCGCCCTCAAGGATCCAGCTGATAGGAGGCTGGAAACTACCCTAAAAAGTATATACACACATACTGGTGTTATACTGCGACCAGCCATCGCCTCAGCCTGGATGTGCAGTGCTGGGGTGGTCTGGTCGGATTCCCTGACTGAAAATATTGATACCCTGGATAGGGACAGTATTTTATTGACTATAGAGCAATTAAAGGATGCTTTTCTTTATATGCGAGATGCTCAGAGGGATATTTGCACTCTGGCATCGAGAGTAAATGCGATGTCCATATCTGCCAGAAGAAGTTTATGGACGCGACAGTGGTCAGGTGATGCGGATTCTAAACGACATATGGAAGTATTGCCGTATAAAGGGGAGGAATTATTTGGCGTCGGTCTATCGGATCTGGTGGCCACGGCAACTGCCGGAAAATCCACCTTTTTACCTCAGACCCCCTCCCAACAGAAAAAGACACCGTCTTTTCAGCCGCAGTCCTTTCGGTCCTATAAGAACAAGCGGGCAAAAGGACAGTCATATCTGCCCCGGGGCAGAGGAAGGGGTAAGAGAGGACAGCAAGCAGCCCCTGCCCAGGAACAGAAGCCCTCCCAGGGTTCTGCAAAGCCCTCAGCATGACGCTGGGGCTTTACAAGCGGACTCAGGAGCGGTGGGGGGTCGACTCAAGAATTTCAGCGCACAGTGGGCTTGCTCACAGGTGGACCCCTGGATCCTGCAGGTAGTATCTCAGGGTTACAGGTTGGAATTCGAGAAGTCTCCCCCTCGCCGGTTCCTAAAGTCTGCTTTGCCAACGTCTCCCTCAGACAGGGCGACGGTATTGGAAGCCATTCACAAGCTGTTTTCTCAGCAGGTGATAGTCAAGGTACCCCTCCTACAACAAGGAAAAGGGTATTACTCCACGCTATTTGTGGTACCGAAGCCGGACGGCTCGGTAAGACCTATTCTAAATCTGAAATCTTTGAACCTGTACATACAGAAATTCAAATTCAAGATGGAGTCACTCAGAGCAGTGATAGCGAATCTGGAAAAAGGGGACTTTATGGTGTCCCTGGACATAAAGGATGCTTACCTGCATGTCCCAATTTGCCCTTCACATCAAGGGTACCTCAGGTTCGTGGTGTAAAACTGTCATTATCAGTTTCAGACGCTGCCGTTTGGATTGTCCACGGCACCTCGGGTCTTTACCAAGGTAATGGCCGAAATGATGATTCTTCTTCGAAGAAGAGGCGTATTAATTATCCCTTACTTGGACGATCTCCTGATAAGGGCAAGGTCCAGAGAACAGCTGGAGGACGGAGTAGCACTAACCCAATTAGTGCTGCAACAACACGGGTGGATTCTGAATTTTCCAAAATCTCAGTTGACACCGACAACACGTCTGCTGTTCCTGGGAATGATTCTGGACACGGTTCAGAAAAAGGTGTTTCTTCCGGAGGAGAAAGCCAAGGAGTTATCCAAACTTGTCAGGAACCTCCTAAAACCAGGAAAAGTGTCTGTGCATCAATGCACAAGAGTCCTGGGAAAGATGGTGGCTTCTTACGAAGCGATTCCATTCGGCAGATTCCACGCACGAACTTTTCAGTGGGATCTGTTGGACAAATGGTCCGGATCGCATCTGCAGATGCACCAGCGGATAACCTTATCACCACGGACAAGGGTGTCTCTTCTGTGGTGGTTGCAGAGTGCTCATCTGTTAGAGGGCCGCAGATTCGGCATACAGGACTGGGTCCTGGTGACCACGGATGCCAGTCTGAGAGGCTGGGGAGCGGTCACACAGGGAAGAAACTTCCAGGGAGTATGGTCAAGCCTGGAGATGTCTTTTCACATAAATATACTGGAGCTAAGAGCGATTTACAATGCTCTAAGTCTGGCAAAACCCCTGCTTCAGGGTCAGCCGGTGTTGATCCAGTCGGACAACATCACGGCAGTCGCCCACGTAAACAGACAGGGCGGCACAAGAAGCAGGACAGCAATGGCAGAAGCTGCAAGGATTCTTCGCTGGGCGGAAGATCATGTGATAGCACTGTCAGCAGTGTTCATTCCGGGAGTGGACAACTGGGAAGCAGACTTCCTCAGCAGACACGATCTACACCCGGGAGAGTGGGGACTTCATCCAGAAGTCTTCCACATGATTGTGAACCGTTGGGAAAAACCAAAGGTGGATATGATGGCGTCCCGCCTCAACAAAAAACTGGACAGGTATTGCGCCAGGTCAAGAGACCCTCAGGCAATAGCTGTGGACGCTCTGGTAACACCGTGGGTGTTCCAGTCAGTGTATGTGTTCCCTCCTCTGCCTCTCATACCAAAAGTACTGAGAATTATACGGCAAAGGGGAGTAAGAACGATACTCGTGGCTCCGGATTGGCCAAGAAGAACTTGGTACCCGGAACTTCAAGAGATGCTCACGGAGGATCCGTGGCCTCTACCTCTAAGACGGGACCTGCTTCAGCAGGGACCGTGTCTATTCCAAGACTTACCGCGGCTGCGTTTGACGGCATGGCGGTTGAACGCCGAATTCTAAGGGAAAAAGACATTCCGGAAGAGGTCATTCCTACACTGGTAAAAGCCAGGAAGGAGGTGACTGCACAACATTATCACCGCATTTGGAGAAAATATGTTGCGTGGTGTGAGGCCAGGAAGGCCCCCACGGAGGAATTTCAACTGGGTCGATTCCTACATTTCCTGCAAACAGGATTGTCTATGGGCCTCAAATTGGGGTCCATTAAGGTTCAAATTCCGGCCCTGTCGATTTTCTTCCAGAAAGAATTGGCTTCAGTTCCTGAAGTCCAGACTTTTGTAAAAGGAGTACTACATATACAGCCCCCGTTTGTGCCCCCAGTGGCACCGTGGGATCTTAATGTAGTTTTGGATTTTCTCAAATCCCATTGGTTTGAGCCACTCAAATCGGTGGAGTTGAAATATCTTACATGGAAAGTAACCATGCTACTGGCCCTGGCTTCAGCCAGGAGAGTATCAGAATTAGCGGCTTTATCATATAAGAGCCCATATCTGATTTTCCATTCGGATAGGGCAGAACTGCGGACGCGTCCTCATTTTCTGCCTAAGGTGGTGTCAGCGTTTCACCTGAACCAGCCTATTGCGGTGCCTGCGGCTACTAACGATTTGGAGGATTCCAAGTTGTTGGACGTGGTCCGGGCATTGAAAATATATATTTCAAGAACGGCTGGAGTCAGAAAGTCTGACTCGCTGTTTATATTGTATGCACCCAACAAGCTGGGTGCTCCTGCTTCTAAGCAGACGATTGCTCGTTGGATTTGTAGCACAATTCAACTTGCACATTCTGTGGCAGGCTTGCCACAACCAAAATCTGTCAAGGCCCATTCCACAAGGAAAGTGGGCTCATCCTGGGCGGCTGCCCGGGGGGTCTCGGCATTACAACTCTGCCGAGCAGCTACGTGGTCGGGGGAGAACACGTTTGTAAAATTCTACAAATTTGATACCCTGGCTAAAGAGGACCTGGAGTTCTCTCATTCGGTGCTGCAGAGTCATCCGCACTCTCCCGCCCATTTGGGAGCTTTGGTATAATCCCCATGGTCCTGACGGAGTCCCCAGCATCCACTTAGGACGTCAGAGAAAATAAGATTTTACTTACCGATAAATCTATTTCTCGTAGTCCGTAGTGGATGCTGGGCGCCCATCCCAAGTGCGGATTGTCTGCAATACTTGTACATAGTTATTGTTACAAAAAAATCGGGTTGTTATTGTTGTGAGCCGTCTGTTCAGAGGCTCCTACGTTTGTCATACTGTTAACTGGGTTCAGATCACAAGTTGTACGGTGTGATTGGTGTGGCTGGTATGAGTCTTACCCGGGATTCAAAATCCTTCCTTATTGTGTACGCTCGTCCGGGCACAGTATCCTAACTGAGGCTTGGAGGAGGAGGGGGAGGAGCCAGTGCACACCACCTGATCCTAAAGCTTTACTTTTGTGCCCTGTCTCCTGCGGAGCCGCTATTCCCCATGGTCCTGACGGAGTCCCCAGCATCCACTACGGACTACGAGAAATAGATTTATCGGTAAGTAAAATCTTATTTTCTCTGAATCCTCTAGGGGACACTGGAGTCCTATACAGTAGGGGTGTGAAGCCTTGAACCGGAGGTGTGGCACAATCTTAAATTAGCATTGTCTGCACAGCCGGCTCCTCCCCCTTCACATCCCTCCTCCCTCAGTTTGAAAAATGTGACTGAGAGAATAGGACATGACACTATAGCCCATGGCGAGGAACCGAACCGTAAAACATATCAAACAGCGGCCAAGAACTCTTAACCGAATAACTAACGCTGTTTGCATGAACTGATTAAAACAAGAACTTTGAACACAGAAGGTTGACAGCACCAAGGCGGGCGTCCAGTGTCCCCTAGAGGATTCAGAGAAATGGATTTATCGGTAAGTACCAAAATCCTCTTTTCTCTTTCATCCACTAGGGGACACTGGAGTCCTATACAGTAGGGGACGTCCCAAAGTTTTCCCCCAGGGAGGGAGTGCTGTCGGTGGCCTGCAAAACTAAACGTCCGAACTTAGATTCTCCGGACGCAAAAGTATCAAACTTGTAAAATTTCGCGAACGTGTGGGCTAAAGACCACGTCGCCGCTCTGCAAAGTTGAGTAGTGGAAGCACCCCTGGCAGCCGCCCACGAGGCACCCACTGATCGGGTAGTATGAGCACCCGTCTGAACCGGAACCTGTTTGCCACAGGAAATATAAGCCTGCCGAATGGCAAGTCTAATCCATCTGGACAAAGTCTGCTTAGATGCCGGCCAACCCTTCTTTGGCCCATCATAAAGAACAAACAAATGGTCCGACTTTCTGAAAGGACGTAACCTGTACGTATACCCGTAAAGCTCGGACAACATCCAATGACACGTACTCATCTGTGAGACCTTGGAAAGATGGGACCACTATTGGCTGGTTTACATGAAACCCCGACACCACCTTCGGAAGGAAGTCTGCTCTTGTACGGAGTTCCGCCCTATCCTCATGAAAAACTAAGAAAGGACTCTTACAGGATAACGCTCCCAACTCAGAAACCCGCCTAACCGAAGCCAAGGCAAGTAATAACGTGACCTTCCAAGAGAGATTTCAGGTCTGTTCTTATCAACGGCTCAAAAGTCGGTGACTTCAAATATTCTAACACCAAACCTAAGTCCCATGGTGCCGTGGGAGGACGAAAAGGGGGTTGAATCCTCAGAACCCCCTGTAAAAAGGTTTGAATCTCTGGCAAGGATGCTAGCCGCTGCTGAAAAAGGATGGAGAGGGCCGAAATCTGAACCTTCAAAGAGCCCAATCTGAGTCCTACCTCTAGACCGGCCTGAAGGAAAAGTAGAAGTTGCGATAAATGGAAGTTAGATGAATTCCATCCCCGTTCCTGACACCAAGCCATGTACGGTCTCCAAATCCTGTAGTAGTGCCTGGCTGTGACTGGCTTCCTAGCGGCAATCATTGTAGGAATTGCTGTTCGTGGGATCCCTCTGTTTCTTAAGATCCGGGTTTCAATAGCCACGCCGTCAAATGCAGCCTGTTCAGGTCGGGGTGTAGGAACGGTCCCTGAGATAGCAGGTCCTCTCTCTGAGGTAACCTCTAAGGATCTTCCGCAAGTAATCCTCGCAGGTCGGTGTACCAACTCCTGCGGGGCCAATCTGGTGCGATTAGAATGACCCACACTCGTTCCCGCTTTACCCTTTTCAGAACCCTGGGTATGAGTGGGAATGGTGGAAATATGTAAACCCTCCTGTAACACCACGGAAGTGTTAATGCGTCCACTCCTTCTGCTGCTGGATCTCGAGTTCTTGACACATATCTGGGCAGCTCATGGTTTTGTCGAGACGCTATTAGGTCCACCTGAGGCAGACCCCTTCTCACAATCATGTTGAAAATCCGTGGATGAAGGCACCACTCCCCCGGATGCATGTCCTGGCGACTGAGGTAATCTGCTTCCCAGTTCTCCACACCTGGAATGAACACTGCGGAGAGAATGATGTCTCTTCTTTCTGCCCACAACAAGATCTTTGTGGCCTCCTTTAACGTAATCCTGCTCTTTGTTCCTCCTTGACGGTTTATGTAAGCCGTCGTCGTGACATTGTCTGACTGAATCCTGATGTGTTGATTCATGACTAGGTCTTCTGCTAAGAGAAGGGCATTGTAGACTGCTCTTAGTTCGAGGATATTTATGGGTAGTTTGCTTTCCTGTAGCGTCCACCGTCCTTGAAACTGATGGTCCTCTAGGACGGCTCCCCAACCTCTGAGACTGGCGTCCGTCGTCAGGATCCTCCAATCCCAAATGCCGCATTTCTTGCCGGCTGTAAGGTTCTTGTGTAACGACCACCATATCAAGGAGACCCGTACTTGTGGTTGAAGTCGGATTCTCCGATGGAGAAGCCAGTGCGAGCCTGCTCCCTGAGCAATGAGGTTCATTTGGAATGGTCGGGAATGAAGTCTGCCATACTGGAGAACTTCAAACGATGACACCATCTTCCCGAGAAGTTGCACACAGAGGTGCAGAGAAACGGTTTGCGTCCTCAGTACCTGAGCCACTAATCTCTGTAGGTCCTGGACCTTGTTCTTTGGTAGGAACACACGTAATAGGACCGTGTCCAAGATGAGACGGAGGAATTGAATCCGTTGAGTCGGTATGAGGTTGGACTTTTGGAAATTGACAATCCATCCATGTTGAATTTGAAATTGATGTGATGTCTGAACATCCTTGAGCAGTCGATTCTGAGATGGAGCTTTGATCAGTAAATCGTCCAGATAAGGTATAATCGTGACCCCCAACAGTCGTCTCAGTCCTGCCACCATGATCGCCATGATCTTTGTGAAAATTCTTGGGGCTGACGCTAGACCGAACGGCAAGGCCCGGAAATGGTAGTGCTCCGCCACCAGTGCGAACCTTAAGTAAGCCTGGTGAGGAGTCCAGATTGGGATATGCAGATATGCATCCTTTATGTCCATGGATACCATGAACTCGCTTGGTTCTAAGCCTGCAATGACTGATTGGATTGATTCCATCTTGAATCTGTAGACTCTTAAAAACTGGTTGAAAACTTTTAAATTGAGTATTGGTCTGACCGTCCCGTCTGGTTTTGGCACGACAAAAAGATTGGAATAGAACCCCGTTCCTCTCTGAGAAGCGGGAACTGGAATAATGACCTCTGCTTGTAGCAATTTGAGAATTGCTGCCCGTAGTGCCCTTGCTTTTTGAGGGCACTGAGGCAATCCTGTTGTAAAAAACTGACTGTGAGGTCTCTGTTGAAATTCCAGTCTGTATCCCTGAGAGATTAAGTTGTTCACCCAAAGTTCTGGTGAGGTTTTGGCCCAGATGTCCTGAAAACCTTCCAGTCGGCCGCCCACCAAGGGGGACCCCAGGTGAGCTGGGAGGCCGTCATGCCACGGTCTTGTCAGCAGGTTTATCCTGCTTTCTGGTTGCAGCCTGCGAGCGTCCTCTACCTCTGCCCCCGCGTGCTTGTGTACCGAAACCCCTACCTCGGGCTTGAAAGGACTGTGATCTAAATAAAGTAAACGATGGACCCGAATAACCTCTCCTAGCTTGTGGAGCGGTTCTCGTATAAGGAGTATGCAGAAAAGTGGACTTCCCCGCTGTAGCCTGCGAAATCCACTTGTCCAACTCTGGTCCGAACAGCATTTCACCTCCAAAGGGAATGGATTCTACCGCCTTCTTGGTGTCAGAGTCACCTTGCCATTCTCTGAGCCATAAAATCCTTCTAGCCGATATGGCCGATGCAGATATGCGCGATGCTATTCTGCTAATATCCTTAGAATCTTGACACAAGTATGAAGCAAATTCTCGAATGTGTTCCGCCAGCTGTGTAATCTCTTATAAGCTATTTTCCTCCTCAATAGCTTGTACAATACGGCCGGACCATGCACCCATGGCCTTGTTGACCCAAGCACAGACTATCGCAGGTCTCTGCGCTGCACCTGCTGCTACAAACATTGATTTTAACGCCGTGTCCACTTTACGGTCGGACGCATCCTTTAAAGTAGTTACGTTAGGAATTGGCGAGATTGTCTTTGACAATCTTCCTAGTGAAGCATCCACTACCGGCGGAGACTCCCACTTGTCCATTACACCCTTAGGTAGGGGGTACATAGGTAGTAGGTACTTAGGTAGGTAGTTACCTGAAAACGTTTCGGAAATTGAAAACGTTTGTCAGGTTGTTTCCAAGCCTCCTCCATCTGAGATTGGAGGGATTTAGGAATGGGGAACGCTGCTGAACGCGGCTTCTGGGATTCGAACAAATCTAAATCTTCCGGCTCCCGGACTTCCTCTTCCTTTAAAGCTAAGGATGTCCTTTACCGCGTCAATTAAGGAATCCAGACCCGAGATCGCCGAGTCTTCTTCAGGAAGATCGGCGTCTAGGTTAGGTTCAATTAACTCACCTTCTTCCGTATCCAGAAGAAAACCCTCTTCCTCCTCAGATTCTGGTATAATAGGAAGAGTTCTTTTAACAGCCCTGCGCGCATTCGTCTCAGCGTGTGCGGGCGGCGTTAACTTGATGAGAAATTCCTCCATTGTCTTTGAGAATCCCGCAGCCCATTCCGATTGCTGCTTGCGGGATTCTGCCATTTCTTTGGAGATTCTATTAGCAAGGTTGTCTTCCCATGCCTTAGCCAGAGCACTGCACCCAGGTGGAGCGTCCTTGTCTAAGCAGGAGTCGCACACCCCGGAGCTGCCAACCCGCGTGCTCTTCTTGTTACATTTCGTACAACATAGCAGGTCTTTGAGGTCTTGGTAGCCTTAGACATGTTGTTTTTCTTTTTTTGAAACCCCTTACCAGGGTATTACGCAGCGCTTTCACCCTTTAAACTAGGAAGAGAAAGACTGGGAGATGACGGAATCGAAGGTATTGGATCCGGCTGGAATTACCTGTCCCCTTTTTCTCTATAAAAGGAACAGGCCAAAAAAATAAAACACCAGCCGACTCGCAACCCTCACACCCCAACTGTAAATCAGCTACGATGTTAGAGTTGGCTTGCTTCTGTGTATTTTCTCTGGGATCTTTGAAACAGACGTCCCTTGAAAATATAATTTGTAAAGTTTGATTACTTTTCAGGAGATCCTCATATTGTATATATACATTACACCAGCAGAGGGAGCTGTTGCCTAACTCTCTCTCTACTATCTTAATGCATGCACTATCCAGGCTGTGCAGCAGGGGGAAGTTAATTCCTTATTAATAAACTTTCCCCTATGTACACTACTGGAGGGGGGAGGACCCATCCCTCACCTCAGCCTGGCGCCAAAGCGAAGAAACATGGCACCCACTAATGTAAGTTCATATAAAAAGTGGCCTGCTGCACTGTTATTAACATTTAAGTGCTTTAATGCTTTTAACTTATTTTCCATTCTGGCCGCTATACAGCGCGCTCCGGACCCGCCGGCTGGTGTGCGCGACTGCTCCGTCTCCCGTAGCGGCGCCTGTGCTCCACTCCGCACGTGGGTCTCTGCACTGTGCAGCGCGCCCTGGAGCCGCCGGCTGGCGCATGCGACGGGTCCGTCTCCCATAGCGGCGCCTGTGCTCCGCCCCGCCCGTGGGTCTCTGCACTGTGCAGCGCCCTGGTGCCGCCGGCTGGCGCGTGCGACGGCTCCGTCTCCCGTAGCGGCGCATGTGCGCTGCTCCGCCCATGGGTCTCTGCACTGTGCAGCGCGCCCTGGAGCCGCCGGCTGGCGCGTGCGACGAGTCCGTCGCCCGTAGCGGCACCTGTGTTCCGCTCTGGCCGTGGGTCTTTGTACTGTGCAGTGCCGCTTGCCGTCCCCCCTGCTTACAGGGAAGACAGGCTGAGTCCCGCGCCGCACTAAGGCCCACGCGCCGGCCACCGTCACTCTGCCCTTCCCTGATTAGTTTGTATACAGGGGAGTTTTATTATAGCAAGCTATAAAAGAGAGAGAGAGGAGAGAAGAAGAAAAAAAAAAAAAACTTTTACTACTGGAAGACCCTAGCCTAAGCTTGTACGACCAGTACTCACTATTTGTTGATTTTTGAGGATCTCCTGTGGAGAGATGCAGGTCCCTTCAATAGGGATCTTTGTCTCTCTGAAATTAGGTAGCCTTGTCCCCCTTTTATTAGGGTTACGCAGCCCCTTTTAGATTTCTTAGTCATGAGCTCAAATGCTCCACGTGTTGTGCCTCCAGCACAATTTTTCAAACTGAGGGAGGAGGGATGTGAAGGGGGAGGAGCTGGCTGTGCAGACAATGCTAATTTAAGATTGTGCCACACCTCCGGTTCAAGGCTTCACACCCCTACTGTATAGGACTCCAGTGTCCCCTAGTGGATGAAAGAGAAATAATTTTAAGCAGAAATAGACCAACCCTAGACATGCTTACCCTGTGCGATGGATCCAGCGATGATGGGCCCGGCTTTGACGTCACTCCTCCGCCCTCCGTTGTCCTGGACACGCCTGCGTTTTACTTACCACTCCCTGAAAACGCTCTCCAACGGTCTGGATCCGCCCATCCACGCCACCTTCCTGTCAATCTTCTTAGCGGTTGCCGCTGCGACCACTTCCATCGGTAGCCGCAACGTAACCTGGCGACCCCTGTTGCCGTGCAACGTCGTGCATGCGCACTGCGCCCGCCGAGAATGCCGCACCCGTTCGCACCGCAGTGAAAAAATGCTGCATGCGAACGGGTTGGAATGACCCCCATGGTTCTTTGTATACATTATTGTATGTGCCTGCAAATTACATTCACAACCCACTAAGTCTGCTTATTTTGTTCAGTGAATGACCTCTGTAATAGATAAGAATAACAGCAGGATTTGCTGTAACTCTACCTGTTCCATAGTGAGGAATGTTAGTAGTTTAGTAATCAGACCCAAAAGGGCACCCTGCAGTCTGTACAGCCAAATAGTGTCCTCAGGTTTCCTCATTCAGCTCTGCACTACTGGAACTGCCAGCCCGCCCCTTGTGCGCATCTACATGTTGTCATGGGTGCAACATTGTAATGTGCATTTAGTGGGCAGAGCCGTACTGGACGCATTTGAACCCAGTTACAGCTTTGCAGTAAGTAAGTCTGCCCTATCAGCAGAGGTGAGAGATTTTATTTTTTCCTCATGTAGTAAGGGTGGGGAATGTTAGTAGTGGTATCCGGACTCCAGGTAGACAACAAAAAGGTCGACACACCTTAGGTCGACGCGGACAAAAGGTTGACAGGAACAAGGTCGACATGAGTTTTTCCCCTTTTTTTTTTTTTTTGGAACCTTTTCATACTTAACGATCAACGTGGACTACGATTGGAACGGTAATCTGTGCCGAGCGGAGCGAAGGCACCATGCCCGAAGCATGGCGAGCCATGCGAGGGGACGCGGTGCACTAATTGGGGTTCCCGGTCACTCTACGAAGAAAACCACACCAAAAAAAAAAAAACTCATGTCGACCTTTTGTCCATGTCGACCTAAGGTGTGTCGACCAATTCGCGTCGACCTAAGGTGTGTCGACCAATTCGCGTCGACCTAAGGTGTGTCGACCTTTTTGTTGTCGACCTGGAGTCCCAGACCCGTTAGTTTAGTAATCAAACCAATCTTCCAAAGTTACATTAGTGACATACATTAATACGTAAACACAGAACATAATTTAAATGATTGTAAATTACATTTCGGAAAGTCACGTCACTGCCGGATAAAGGTGCATGTGGGCCTGGAGCTGAAATTTCCGAAGGGCCTATTGGAGTGTTTCCCAAAATCAAAATAACTGAGGTACTAATTAAGTAACCTATGTTCAAGTATGGTTCTCTTTAAAACTTGGACCATTAGGGTGTCTTGCGAACTAAGCTTGGGAAACAATTCATGCCACATATCGTTTTAATCAGCAAAAGCTGCTTGTGCGTCCTATTTGCATAGTTTTGTAAAAAAAGAAGATGCATTTTAATGGAAAAAGTTGCACCAAAAGATGCTCTGTGCAACCAGTTCACACCATGGCATGACAAGAAGGGCTGTTTAACGTGCAAGGAGGCTATATGTAAGTGGACACATCTGTATTGTGTCCTGCATATTGCTGGCTTTATTTCTCTTACGTCCTAGAGGATGCTGGGGTCCATATTAGTACCATGGGGTATAGACTGGTCCACCAGGAGCCATGGGCACTTTAAGACTTTAATAGTGTGGGCTGGCTCCTCCCTCTATGTCCCTCCTACCAGACTCAGTTTAGAAAATGTGCCCGGTGGAGCCAGTCACAGCTAGGGGAGCTCCTAGAGCAGGCATGTCCAAACTGCGACCCTCCAGCTGTTGTGAAACTACATATCCCAGCATGCCCTGTCACAGTTTTCTGTCAGAGAATGCTAAAGTTGTGTCAGAGCATGCTGGGATGTGTAGTTTCTCAACAGCTGGAGGGCCGCAGTTTGGACATGCCTGTCCTAGAGCTTCTTTAGTTTTATTTTTTTCTAAGAGTAATTAGGCACAGGTAGGCTGCTGGCAACAGCCTCCCTGCTTCGTGGGACTTAGTGGGGAGTAGTGTCCAACTCTCTGAGGTTAATGGCCACTATCTCCGCTGACAGGACACTGAGCTCCTGAGGGTAATGATCGTTAGCCCCCGAGGCGACCGCTCATTCCCTGCAGCATGCCGCCACCCCCTTACAGAGCAAAAAGATAGAGGTGGTGAGTGTCACTGATGACCCGACAAGCGGGTAGCCGGTGTGCATGGTGGCTACAGGGTTGGAGCGCAGTACTAACACTGTGCTCCGGAAGGCTCAGCGGTACAGGTGCGGTGCTGTGAGGGGCGCCCTGGGCCAGCGCAATACCCTTACAACTAGTCACTTGCGCTATCAGGGGCTTCGGTAACGCTGATAGCGCCATTACCTCAGGCCAGTATAAATATTCAAAGTGCGGGAATACGTGCCATGGTTGGGGGCGGAGCTTTTTAGAGTGGACCCAGCAGCTCACCAGTGCCATTTTCTCCCTGCCGATCCACACTCTGAGATGCTGACACGGAGCGCTGACCCTCCACGACTCCAGCTATCCTGTGCTGTACCAAGGGGGTTGTAGAAGGGGGAGGGGGGGCACACAGTCAGCGCCAGGCAATTATTCTATAACTTCCTACTGAGGCGCTGTGTGTGCTGGCTCCAAGCTCTGTGTTTCTCTAAAGGTACTTGGGGGAAACTGTGTCTGACACTTTCATGTGTGTGTGTGTGTGTGTGTGTGTGTGTATATGCAACTTTCTCACATAACCATGTCCAGGGACTCTGTGTCTTGTGCGGCAGAATATGTATCTTCTCCAGAGGAATCCATTCCATGTACACAGGAATGTAATATTTTGTTTCAGCCTTCCGAATCCGAGCCCCAGTGGGTTGCTTCTATTAAGGGAATGATATCCCAGATTTCTACTAGGATCGCGCATTATGAGACGGAATCACAGATTTTAAAACAATCTGTGGAAGGTTTGTCTGGTTCTGTCCCCAATACCTCAAAATCCCCTGGTATATCCACGAAACGTGCGCTTGCTCAGATTATGCTAGTTGACACGGACACCGACTCTGACACGGAAGAGGGTGATGCGGATATGCGGGGGTGTGAGGCTTCCCTGGCAAGAGGGGTGTAACTCATGATTGAGGCTATTAGGGATGTGTTACACATTACTGACAAGCCAGGTAGAGGAGGCTTACTTTACGGACAATAAGAAAGCCTCCTTGACCTTCCCTGCATCTAAGGAATTAAAACGCATTATTTGAAAAATCCTAGGAAAATCCAGAGAAAAAATTCCAGATCCCAAAGAGGGTTCTTGTGGCTTTTCCTTTCCCTGCGGATGATAGGAAAAAGTGGGAAAACCCACCTATAGTAGACTTTTCTGTAACTAGACTGTCTAAAAAGGTGGTTTTGCCTGTCCCTGGGTCTACCGCTTTGAAATAACCGGCAGACCACAAGATTGAAACTACGCTCAAATCCATATACACTGCTTCAGGAGTGGCGTTAAGGCCTACTATTGCCTGTGCATGGATTTCTAAAGCCATAGTAAAGTGGTCAGGCACATTACTAGAGGACTTAGATTCTATGGTTAGAAGTGACATTGAATTGTTTTAACGTAACATAAAGGATTCGGCAGGTTTCATGATGGAGGCCATGAAGGCCCTGGGTAATCTGACTGCAAGGACTTCGTCCATGGCTGTCTCAGCACGCAGGGGACTCTGGCGACGCCAGTGGTCCGCAGATGTGGAATCCAGAAGTGTGGAGAACCTACCCTTCACAGGTCAGGCTCTATTTAGGGAAGCATTGGATGCATGGATTTCCACGGCAATCGCTGGTAAGTCAACCTTTCTTCCCTCAGCCTCTCAGACGACGAAGAAACCTTTTTCTACATCCTTTATGCAGTCCTTTCGGTCTGCAAAAGCTAAAAAGTCCAAGACTCCTACCACTTTCTTCAGAGGTGGGCGAGCAAAATCCAAAACACTGGCACCTGCAGGTTCCCAAGACCAGAAACCTGCCTCTGTGTCCTCAAAATCCTCAGCATGACGGTAGACCTCCCTGCCTGGAGAACGGGCAGGTGGGAGGGAGGCTCACACGTTTCAGTCACGTCTGGGTGTCGTCCGATCTGGATCCCTGGGTACAGGATATTTTGTCCCAGGAGTACAAACTGGAGTTTCAAGAGCTCTCGCCCCACAGGATCTTCAGATCAGGCTTGCCAGCTTTGCTGACAGAAAGGGCTATCCTTTAGGAAGCCATTCAAAAATTGGAAAGGTCAGATGTAATTGTTCCAGTTCCACCTCATCTGGTAAACCAGGGTTACTATTTAAACCTATTTGTGGTACCGAAACCGGATGGTTCGGTCAGGTAAATTTTGAACCTGATAAAGATGGAAGCCATATTTGTTCATAAGACTCCATTTATAGTTGACATCTGACCAGCTGTTTCAAATTGTTTTCAGCTTAGAGTTGACACAGGAAAAAGTACAGACACTGCACTTTGTTTGAACCCATATTGTGAAGTTATAACCTTTAAGATATATTTTACGGTAATTTCCTAGCAGAAATATAATGTCAGCAGCTAGACATGTGAGCTTCAAAGGGTATTTGTCAGTTTGCGGTATAGCAGGTGTAAAAATATAACCAGACATATGTAGGTTTCGAGGTTAGCAAAAAACCCCAGTTATTCCACTTAAGAGCACATATAAAAAATATAGACGTTGGCAAACATATTACGTATAACATAGAAGTTTTTTTAGCCAATAGGATTAAGCTTCGTGTCAGGAATCGACGACACGATATGTTAATTTGTATCACTTTATAATGTACTGCTGGTAGGAAATAAAGCTCTCTCTGCTCTATTACTTTCCACTTTACACATGTGTGGCTAGTTATTACAAAGGTCACTTTGTTGACTGGTCACTGGCTGCAGCCGTGTATGAACCTGATGCTGACTGACTGAATGCGTGCTTGAACTTGGTTAAGCAAGGGGTGCTCTTTCCTGGGCCTACCTTTATCAATCTGGAGATTCCCACCGAGATCCACATCACCTGTCGAACAGCGGACGACTGGGCGGACTGTTCCTGGACTGAGACTCAAAACCCATGCATGGTACGTAGAGATATTTCTCTGTAGACTCTCATTCCGTTAACTATCCAATCTGTTCTGCTGCAAGACAGGGATCGGGGATCGTGCGCACAAAGTTCACTCAGTAAACAGGTTGATTTTTTCATTTTCCTTCTATTCTCTTGCTTATATGTGCTTATATGTGTTATAAAGGTGTAAGAATGAATGAATGTGGGAGTAAATGGATTCTGAGTATTTAGAGTGTGTCTGCATATAACCAACTGATGGGTTGTTAAACTGGATGTTGCTGCAACCACTGTCTTGTTTGTCTTATAAAGAGAATTAGAACGTAGTTTAAGTTTGTGTTACTGCAGTCTATATGTGTAGGATATTGTAGAAAGACTTTAGAAATAAGTCAGAGTTATGAAACAGACATGTCCCCTTTTGTAAGTGTGTAGTACTCTTAGTAAAGGCACACCACGATCAGAATTTTTATTTACATTATATTTGTAATCCAGGAGAATCACCCTTATTCTCTGAACCGTGGGAAGAGGGGTTTAACATTTTTGTACCAATAGGTTGTCATTTTATTCTTAAAGTAAGAAATATTGGAAAGGATTGGTCAGATATACTGTCTGAATTGGAAGGTTCAGAGCAGTATATTGTACACAATATAAGAGTCTAAATAGTAATCACAGTAGAATATCATTGCATCTGACTTGCATACCTTGTTAGTACTGATAATGTCGGCATTATCTTAGACCGCAAAGCTATACCCCTTTGTACACTATTACCATTGAGCCGCTATGGCTGTTAGACTACGTGCACGTGCTACGCACTTTGCACGCTATTTGCGTACAGAGCCCTGCACGTGGTACGCACTTGGCGTACGCACGCTGCGCTGAGTGTACGGGATACACACAGCGAGCGCACACACAATTGATAACCTTTAAACCTTGTTAATTATACAATGTAATGATATGCTTATACTTTAAACCTTTGGCAGCAAAGTACTGCAACGATGTTATACCTTTAAACCTTTAGTAGCGCTGGCGATACAAAGTATCCGCAGTGCGTACACCTTAACAATGCTTATACACTTTAAACAGGTTAATCTACTTTAATGCCCAAGCAGGAAAGTGAAAACACAACACCGTTTGTAGTTGAAACCACAGGGTTCTAAGGCCTCCGTGGATTGATTCCAAAAGATAAAACAATACAATTTATACACTACAGACTAACAAGTAAATCTAAACAGAATAATTGCTACAGAGAATGTACGTACGTGAGAATATTCGCAAGCGCAACCCAGATCCGGTCCTCCGCCATCTGATAGATAGCGTTGTGAGCCTTCTGTCTGACTAAGCCTGCTGTAGGCTCTCTTTATTCACTTCATCCAAAACATAACACAATGGATACTGTAATCTCTTTGTCCATTGGACACAGGGATGGTCATTTACATTACAGGAGAGGTCATAGGTGGATTTGAATAGGTGGGGGATGTCCCTCCCCAACTGCCCCTGTGTGTGGTCTCCTCTGGACTCCCCCCGCATACACAATACACAGTAAACACAGCCAATGTTCATATTCTACTTTTGCACATAACTATACGCAGGAACAAGCGATCTTTCTCAAACCAACACCAGAATGTTTCCCTTAAAATACCCTACAGCTGGACACCAAACACCACCTTGTAACCTTGTTCTGTCCCCTCCTATCCTGTAAAGGTGAATCCCTTTGTTCTGTTACTATTTTAAACAGCTATTTCTTTCTGATGTGGTGCAGGGGGCTATGTGTACAATGTGCACTATAAGGGTTAAATATGTAATGTTCTAATAGCCCTCTATGCGTTCACAAACCCTACTGTAAATGCGCATACCACGCGCCAAGGCGCATGGCCGTGGAAAGCTCCGTTACGCAAGTTGCGGATATGCGCAAGCACGGCAGAGCGAGTGCACGCGCAGCGGGCATGTGCATGGGGTTAGTACATTAGGCATGTATTACAATATTTTTCGACTTTGACAGTACCATAAAGCACTTCCTGTCGCTTTAAAAATTATAGCGCACAGAGTTAAGAAAAAAAAAGAGGAACGGAAGTCGTTTAAAACTTTTTTTCTCTCTCTCCTGTAATCTGTAAACACAGACTAGTGCGAGCAATGAATGCAAGTTAAATGTCCTGTCAGGATTGTGTCTGCATAGCTATCATACATAAGTTAGGGGAGGGACATCCATTTGTTTTAAAAGCAGTAGTGTACTCTGCAGAAGAAGGGGTTTGGGAAAATAGAGAAAACCCAGATGATGTGTTCATATTGATGGGATGTCATTTAATTCCAAAGGATAGTGACATAGGTAAAAATTGGTTACAAATCACCTCTGTTCCAGGCAATTTTCCTCACAGTTATATCTCTGAGGATCCGTTAGATCCAGGTTACTTATATTTCCCGGATTTTGTTGAATATTTACTGGCCATAAGAATGGGAAATACAAATACTTATCCTTCGGATGTAGCACCACGGAGTGCCATGGACATTATAAAGAATGTACATGATGAGCAATGATTGAAGGGTATGAGATGATTGTTTCAACGGGCAGGAGTGACTACTGATGGCACTCTGGACCCGGATAGGTTGAAACAAATTAGAGTAACCTATGGGAGATATGTGAAGGATAATAAACTGGAGCGTAGGCTTGAGTTGTGGATTGACACGGCTGAATTACTTCAGTATAAAAAAGAGTTAGAAGAGGTAGACCAAATTCAGGAACAACTGTCCCTAATAAGTTTGGATGACTGGGATGATGCGGACACATCAAGACAGGAAACAATTAGACGTAAAGGTCCCAAGAAAACCAAAGGGTATCCTTACTGGGCATGTCCAAATTGTGGAAATTGTAACCCACCAGATGACACAATATGTCCAGTTTGTCAGACACCCTGGTCTTACAAATGTAAACCCTGTAAAGAACCAAATGTTAGGAAATCTGTTAAATCTAAAAAGTTAATCAGTGAATGGTTGCCAGTGTTAAAAAAATAAAAAACCTACTAATTATATCTGAAAATGTGTATGCCCTAAACTTATACATTGGCAAACTAAAGAGTGCACAGCATGTAATGTCAAAAGACCAGGAGTGCATTCTAAACAAACTGGATGTGTGGTCTCTAGTCTGGCATCTGCACCTCCAGCATATACTGTACCCGAGGGATCAGTCCCCTATGGATTGTATCCGGTATGTACACAGGATTCAATCACACCTGCTGTAGCAGCTGCAAATGGTAACGCAATGCAGGCAGAGCGGCGCAGAACCACAACATGGTACAAGCCATAAATTCAAAACTGTTAACATAACAACAGTTACAGAACTCCCTGATGTTAAACAACAATTTATGGAGTTCATTAGACATGTAAGAAAATTAAGAATAATTTAAACCTAGAAATAGAATCCAAAAAGGGTTATGGACTCAGGTGGCATGGAAATGCAAACATAAATCCAGCTGGTGGAGTAATCTATTATTTACTCCTTTTTGCCTTCCCATGTGGGCTGGTCTGGTCCGTCATTAGGTAAAACTGGGGTCCAAAAGTCTCAGTTTCAGGCTGCTTTTGTCTCTAAAACTGCATGCTTATCAAATTGTGTAAAGAGATTATTCATAAATTGTAATCAGTGTGTTTGCACTTTTCTGTCATTTTGTGCCACAGAATAGCAAAATATATAGTCTGTAAATTACATTGGTAAATATGTATTGAATCAGTGGCTACAAATGACTTGTAGACTTCAATGGAAGTGTGTAATATAATGTATTATGTAAGTTCTAATGGTTTATCATTAAACTCCAGCTAACCCCTGTTCGGAGTTGGGAGAGTGCTGGCTCACTCTCAGTGTTTTATTTGTGTGTGTAAAATAGTATTCTCTTAATATAAAGTTTTGGATAAGTATAATGAAATGTGTTGTGACCAAATAAATATTGCCCCAGCCAATAGCAAAGGGCTGTCATAAGACTAAAAATATGACATGTATTTGCATTAAACAAATCTCCACAGTAAAATTAATATCTCTGTGTCTAAAAGAGTAACAGTTCATAGGTAAATCATTAGGAACATGTTACAGATGTAAGAAAATATTTTCTTTAATGTACAGCTCGTTACTGTTCCAGTTACAGTGTGTATTGAAATGTCAGAGAATCAGGAAGTGTTTGGGTAACTATTACAAGGGGTGGGGCCAAGTGATGAGGTAAACTAGGTATGAGAAGTGGGCAGAACTGTAGTTTTAGTACATACCCCTAAGATAAAAGTCTGCCCTCATGATAAAATTACATTTACATGGTATAAAATCAAGATTGTAACTGTAAACTGCAACAATGCATAAATTATACCTCTGAAAGATGTTAGGTGAACATACATTAACATTGCATCACTGTTGATGCTTGGCATATAACAGTAAAGGAGGGAGGTTTATTTTAGAAATATCTCTATGACGCACCTTACAACAGCTTAAGTCATTTCTAAAATTAATCACCTATTGTACAAAATACATTCCAAGGGCATCACAGAAAACTAAGTTTTATATGATGCCATCAAAAGAACAAGTGTAAGGTATTTTTAAATAGAACCCAAATGTCAACCCTTATTGCTATTCCTATATGAAAAGAAATGTAGGGTACATAGAAATAAGTTACAATATGCACAAAACAAAGTACAATTTCTAGGACACTGCATTTCTGCTTATAGTAAGCATATCACTACAAAAAGGAGGAAAATTATTTCAGAAGTTAAACCTCCTCAAACATGTAAACAACTCATATCCTTTTAGGACTAATCACTTATTGCAAAGAGTGGATTGTAGGCGCATCACAGAAACTACAAATGTTATATAATGCCCTAAAGGGACAAAATGCACAAGGTGCATTACTCATGACACAAGAACAGCTAAATGCTTTTTGTCAGTTAAAAACAGACATAATATCAGCACCAGCATTAGGACTTCCTGATTATGCAAGGCCTTTCAATTTGTTTTGTTGTGAAATTTCAGGCCATGCGCAAAAAATATTAACGCAGGTACATGGTAACAAACAGCGACCCCTAGCGTATTACTCAGTACAGTTAGACCCAGTCATACGGGCAGCACCAACATGTGTCAAGTCAGTAGCAGCAGCAGCAGCGTTACTGTTAGACAAGGCTGCTGATATTGTTCTGGGTCATCCCTTAACTGTACAGGTGCCTCACTCAGTGACTGAAATTCTTAACCAAGCGCAAACTAAACATTTATCTGCTGCTAGACAAACCAAATATGAAGTAGCATTGCTTACACCGTCCAATGTCAATCGCTGTACATCTTTGAACCCAGCTACATTATTGACGCTGGTTTCAAAAGAGGGGAAAGCTGAAGAAGGAGAAAAATCTCTTGCCTCTAGTGGTGAGGGGATGATGTGAGTGATGATGAAATAACAGGCATAGAAAACCAATCAAATTTTTAAATTTCTACACACGATCAAGAACATGATTGTATAGAGTTAATGACCCTTGAAGCCGCAAGTACACCAGAAATACAGGAACATCCTCTACTAAATGCACATTTACATTTATTTGTGGATGGCTCCAGGTACTATGTGGATGGGGAACCGCATACAGGTTTTGCAGTTACCACAGAAACAGACATCTTAATACAGGAACCCTTGCCATCAGGTAGTTCAGCCCAGGAGGCAGAACTTAGGGCACTGATAGCAGCCTGTATTTATGCTGAAGGCCAAACAGTTAACGTTTACACAGACTCAAGGTAATGCTTTGGTATTGCCCATGACTATGCGGTTGTCTGGAAGAGCAGAAATTTTATAGGCTCTTCAGGAAAACCAATAAAACATGCAAACTGTATTAGGGCATTATTTGCTGCCTTTCAATTGCCAAGCAAATTAGTAGTCATAAAGGTCAGGGCACACACTAACGAAAATACTGCAGAGGTCAGAGGGAATGCGTTAGCTGATCAGGCAGTAAAGGCTGCAGCAGTCTAGCCTCTGCCAGACACTCAGGCGATGTTAACTGTCACACCAGAGTAATTAGACTTACAGTTATTGTGCAAATTACAAGCACAGGCCTTAGGCAAGGAGAAAAAAAATTGGGAAAAATTAGGTGGGCGAATACACGGTGACAGTTGGATGGTGGGAAACCGTCTCTGTTTACCACGCTCACTTTACCCAGTCTTAGCACAAATATTGCATAAAAAAACTCACCAATCAAGAAATGCAATGGTGAGGATTCTGAACCAGCATTGGGTGGCACCAGGTTTCACACAGGCAGCACTGGCTTATGTTGCAGGGTGTGTAGCTTGTGCTTTACATAACCCAGGAAAGGTTGTGAAGCTACCAGCAAAAAGTACCCCGCAAACCTGCTACCCCTTTCAGCGATTACAAATAGACCTTATCCAGTTACCTAAATGTTCTGGGTATGAAAATGTACTTGTGTGCAAAGATCTATTTTCAAATTGGGTCAAGGTTTGGCCTTGCAGGGCAGCAAACGCCAAAACAGTTGCAAAGAAGTTAATGCAAGAAGTAATATGTAGCTATGGAGTACCTTAAGTTATTGAAAGCAACAGAGGTACCCATTTCACAGGAAAAGTATAAACATGTAGAAAAACTTAACTATTACCTTAAAACTAAAGCTATCAAAATAAGTTACAAAAACAGGCAAAACATGGCTAGAAGGTTTACCCATTGCTTTGTTCTCACAAATACGTCAAGTGAAAAGCATGGGTTAATACCATATGAAATCTTATTTTGGTATTGTTGCTAGAACAGTATGTTATTTTCCCCAGCAGCTTCTGCATGAGCATGGTGACTTAACTTATTATGTAATGCATATACAACAGCAACTAACCAAATTGCATGGCAAAGTTTTTGATTCTATTCCAGACACCAACTGTTCCCAAGACTCACATGAACTAAAGCAAGGTGATTGGGTGGTCACTAAGAAAGAGAAAGTCTCTTGAACCCAAATTCAAAGGACCGTTTTAAATTCTGTTGACTACCGCCACTTCAGTCACGCTGAGTGGAAGAGATTTGTAAATAGACGCATCTCATTGCAAGAAAGTGACAAAGGAAGTATTATCCAATCACAATACATAATCAAAATATATAGATACAATTTAAGAGGCCCCAGGCCATATAAGGGTCTGGGGGATGTATAATGTGTTACTCAGTTCTTCTTGTTAGCATGGTTATTCTTATATAAACAGTAATGATTGATCCTTACTTATATGAGGAGTCAAGTGATAGTGCAATAATCAGTAACTATGCCAAAAATAACAGAACAAAAAGGAATATATATACACAACTAACTACCCTTACTCCACCTGAAATGTCTTCACATAGGATGTCAACAATTACCCAGGTAAAGACATATATGCATAAAAGATGCTGGTCATTAAATGTAAAACAGGACCAATATAAACAGTTGTCACCAATTGTTTACTGTATCTGCAGGCTAGTATGTCACTTTGCAGACCATGTATGGAGTAAAATGTTGTACTTATTTAATAAATTATACTAGCCCAGAAGATATTATTGATGAAAAGATGAATGAAGTAATACAGTTGAAAAATCAGTTCGCTACTAATCATAATTATACCAGTGTATTTCCAGATTCTTTCTTTTCTTGGTTTTATAAACACTATACAACCAATTGCTTTTCAGGAATATTATCTATTGTAGCTAAGGGACTTGTTTTGCTATTAATTGAATATTTTAAGGCTTATTATGTAGATACTGACACGAAAATGTTTTTCTACCTAAGGCATTGCTGAAACTGCTAAACCGCAACCAATTTATATGAAACTTATTGAAGGAGCTATAATATTCAATTCCACATTCTTCTACTGTGAGACCTGCCATCCCAGATACACAGAAGCTTCCAGCTGTACCTACAGTTATGATGACGTAATCTAATGAACTTTGCTGTCACAATATTGTGTCAAAAAGACTTTCGAGGACTATTGAGCAAGGACCATGAACATTATAATGATTCCATCCTCAAAAGACTCCTCTGCTTTATGAACTTTCTCTTGTGGTTAGGGATAAGAGAATAGGGAACATTGGTTCTGCCCGAGCATAGGGATGTTGAATGGACTAACCCATGCCTGGAGTGCCCTTATGGTACACCAGTCGTGAAAGTAGGTGTCCCTATAGAATCAATGACCAGGTAAAGGAAGTTTAAATTAAAGGTAAAAATTAGAAACAAAGAGGGGAAGTTGATAAAGATGGAAGCCATATTTGTTCATAAGACTCCATTTATAATTGACATCTGACAAGCTGTTTCAAATTGTTTTCAGCTTAGAGCTGACACAGGAAAAAGTACAGACACTGCACTTTGTTTGAACCCATATTGTGAAGTTATGACCTTTATCTAAGATATATTTTACGGTAATTTCCTAGCAGAAATATAATGTCAGCAGCTAGACGTGTGAGCTTCAAAGGGTATTTGTCAGTTTGCGGTATAGCAGGTGTAAAAATATAACCAGACATATGTAGGTTTCGAGGTTAGCAAAAAACCCCAGTTATTCCACTTAAGAGCACATATAAAAAAATATAGACGTTGGCAAACATATTACGTATAAGATAGAAGTTTTATTAGCCAATAGGATTCGTGTCAGGAATCGACGACACAATATGTTAATTTGTATCACTTTATAATGTACTGCTGGTAGGAAATAAAGCTCTCTCTGCTCTATTACTTTCCACTTTACACATGTGTGGCTAGTTATTACAAAGGTCACTTTGTTGACTGGTCACTGGCTGCAGCCTTGTATGAACCTGATGCTGACTGACTGAATGCGTGCTTGAACTTGGTTAAGCAAGGGGTGCCCTTTCCTGGGCCTACCTTTATCAAACCTGAAGTCGCTAAACCCTTATCTGGGGGAATTCAAGTTCAAAATGGAGTCTCTGAGAGCGGTGATCTCAGGGCTGGAGGAGGGAGAGTTTCTGATGTCCTTAGACATCAAGGATGCATACCTCCACATTCCGATTTGGCTGCCACACCAGGCTTATCTCAGATTTGCGCTGTTGGACTGTCACTATCAGTTCCAGGCACTGGCGTTCAGCCTCCCCACAGCACCGAGGGTATTCACCAAGGTAATGGCAGATATGATGATTCTCCTCCGCAGGCAGGGAGTGCATATAATTCCTTATCTGGACGATCTGCTGATAAAGGCATCTTCCATGGAGAGGTTGTTGCAGTCCATTGCTCTCACGACTCGACTGCTCAGGGAACATGGATGGATCCTGAATCTTCCCAAGTCACATTTGGAGCCGACAAGGAGATTGTCTTTCCCGGGGATGATCCTCGACATGGAAGTGCAGAGGGTATTTCTACCAGTGAAGAAAGCATTGGTGATCCAAACTATGGTCCGGGATGTCTTGAAGCCTTCCCGGGTATCGGTTCATTAGTGCATTTACCTTCTGGGGAAGATGGTTGCCTCCTACGAGGCTCTTCAATATGGAAGATTTCATGCACGGTCCTTCCAACTGGATCTCCTGGACAAGTGGTCGGGGTCTCATCTGCACATGCACCAGAGGATACGTCTGTCGGCAAAAGCCAGGATTTCAATACTGTGGTGGCTACAATTGCCTCACCTTCTAGAGGGCCGCAGGTTCGGGATTCAGAACTGGATCCTTCTAACCACGGATGCAAGTCTAAGAGGTTGGGGCGCAGTCACCCAAGGGGAAAGCTTCCAAGGTAGGTGGTCAAGTCTGGAATCCATTCTTCCAATCAACATTCTGGAACTAAGGGCCGTGTACAATGGTCTTCTACAAACGGAACATCTTCTACAAGATCGGGCCATTCAGGTGCAGTCCGACAATGTAACGACGGTGGCCTACATAAACCGACAGGGCGGAATGAAGAGCAGAGCTGGAATGTCAGAGGTAAAAAGAATCCTCCTCTGGGCAGAAAGGCACACGTTGGCGCTGTCAGCAATCTTCATTCCGGGAGTGGACAACTGGGAAGCGGACTTCCTCAGCAGACACGATCTCCATCCAGGAGAGTGGGGCCTCCATCCGGAGGTGTTCACGGAGGTGACAAATCTTTGGGGTGTACCTCAAATAGATATGATGGCCTCCCATCTCAACAAGAAGCTTCATAGGTACTGTTCCAGGTCAAGAGACCCACAAGCAGTGGCGGTGGACGCCCTGGTAACTCCGTGGGTGTTCCAGTCAGTGTACATGTTTCCTCCACTTCCACTCATTCCAAGGATTCTAAAACTCGTAAAGAGAACAAAAGTTCAGGCAATCCTCATTGCTCCGGACTGGCCAAGAAGGGCTTGGTACGTGGATCTTCTGGATCTACTGCTGGAAGACCCGAGGCCTCTTCCTCTTCGGGAGGACCTTCTGTAACAGGGGCCGTTCGCTTATCAAGACTTACCACGGCTCCATTTGACGGCATGGAGGTTGAACGCCAGATATTATCTCGGAAGGGCATTCCGAACAAGGTTATTCCTACCCTGATAAAGGCTAGGAAAGGAGTAACGTCTACACATTACCATCGCATTTGGAAAAAGTATGTATCTTGGTGTGAATCCAAGAAGTTTCCTACGGTGGAGTTTCAACTGGGACGGTTTCTCCTCTTCCTGCATGCAGGTGTGGATATGAGCCTGAGTTTGGGATCCTTAAGGGTCCAGATTTCGGCCTTATCCATTTTCTTCCAGAAACAACTGGCTTCCCTCCCTGAGGTTCAGACTTTCTTGAAAGGGGTTCTGCACATCCAGCCTCCCTTTGTGCCACCTATGGCACCCTGGGATCTTAATGTGGTGTTACAGTTCCTCCAATTGGATTGGTTCGAGCCTCTACAGGAGGTTGAGGTCAAGTTTCTCACGTGGAAGGCGGTCACTTTGTTGGCTTTGGCTTCTGCTAGACGTGTGTCGGAGTTGGGGGCTTTGCCTTGTAAAAGCCTCTACTTAATTTTCCATGAAGATAGAGCTGCGCTCCGGACACGTCAGCAGTTCCTTCCAAAGGTTGTGTCAGCTTTTAATATCAACCAACCTATTGTGGTGCCAGTTGCTACTGACTCCTCAATTTCGTCAAAGTCCTTGGATGTTGTAAGGGCTCTGAAAATCTATGTGAAGAGGACTGCTCATAACAGAAAATCAGACTCTCTGTTTGTCCTGCATGATCCCAAGAAAATTGTGTGTCCTGTGTTTAAGCAGACTATCTCTTGCTGGATCAGGGTCACTATCCAGCATGCATATTCTACGGCAGCATTGCCGTGTCCCAAATCTGTTAAGGCCCACTCTACTCGTAAGGTGGGTTCTTCCTGGGTGGCTGCCCGGGGTGGCTCGGCTTTACAGCTTTGCAGAGCGGCTACTTGGTCTGGGTCGAACACGTTTGCTAAGTTCTACAAGTTCGATACTTTGGCCACTGAGGACCTAAGGTTTGGTCAGTCGGTTCTGCAGGAGCCTCCATACTCTTCCTCCTGTTCTGGTAGCTTTGGTACATCCCCATGGTACTAATATGGACCCCAGCATCCTCTAGGACGTAAGAGGAAATAGGATTTTAATTACCTACCGGTAAATCCTTTTCTCGTAGTCTGTAGAGGATGCTGGGAGCCCGCCCAGTGCTTCGTGATCCTGCACTGGTTACTTGGTTCAGTACTGCTTTGTTCTTGGTTAAGTACTGTTTTGTTACTTGGTAAAGTATTCTTGTTCAGCAGTTGCTGAGTTTTCAAGCTGGCTAGCTTGGTTTGCCTTGTATGTGTGAGTTGGTGTGAATCTCGACACTATCTGTGTAAAGTCCTTCTCTCGAAGTTGTCTGTCTCCTCGGGCACAGTTTCTAGACTGAGTCTGGTAGGAGGGTCATAGAGGGAGGAGCCAGCCCACACTATTAAAGTCTTAAAGTGCACATGGCCCCTGGTGGACCCGTCTGTACCTCATGGTACTAATATGGACCCCAGCATCCTCTAGGACGTAAGAGGAAATAGGATTTTAATTACCTACCGGTAAATCCTCTACGGACTACGAGAAAAGGATTTACTGGTAGGTAATTAAAATCCTATTATTACCCTTACGTCCATACCACAGCATTATTTCAGCCCCTTCCACCTCAAGATCTTTTGGGTCAAAATTAGACAAGTTTAAACAGGAGATCAGATGTACTGCAAGTGCAAAGGGGAAATAGTGTTCTTTAATGAAAAGAATAGGATCAGGTCATGTTGTTTTGATAAGTAAATTATATTGATTTATTTATAGATTCTGTACAGAGTATGTCTGTCATCGTTTCTCACACTCACACACATATCTTTGTTTTTGTAGATCACTATCACATCACTTTTGCTGAATATATTCCTTGGCTCAAACGCTCACATATTGTAGAACTGTCATTTTCACTACACTTCTCTCCTTATGCACCGTGAATTTAAGGCAAATGACTTCTGCTTCCCTTAATTCTACTAGTACAACAACATCTAGCTCATCCTGCTGATTATGGCCACATGGATTCATTCCTTACTAATAATCCCACATTTTGGTGAGTATTGAACAGCTAGTCATGCTTTCAGATCTTTCTGGTGCTTTTCTTCATGTACATAGATTTATACTGTACTCCCTTTTCTCAAGTCATCTTTTCTCCTCAGTTCTCATTTCTCTTCCAGATCCCCTCATTTCTTCCCCTGCTAAGTTTTTTCTCTTTCAGCTCTTTCTCTTTTCCTCCAGCTCTTTCTTTTCTCCTCCAGCTATCTTTGTTCTCCTATAGGTCTAGCTCTCTCTTTTCTCTTCTTGTTCTTTTATCCTCTGGATCTCTATTCAGTTCTCTTTACACTTCCAATTCTATTTATTATTCTGGATCTCTCTTTTCATTCCCAGATCTCACCTTTTCTCCCAGATCTCAACTTTTTCCCACAATTCTCTTTCCGCCTCCATACTTTTCTCTCCTAGATCTTTTTTGCACTCAGTTCTCTTGTTTTCTCCACCTCATTACTTTTCACTTTTCTGTTTCTCACAAGTACTTTTTATTGCTTATTCCCCCACCCCAGCTTTTCTACTTCAACTCTCTTGTTTCTTCCCCAGATATCTTCTTCCTCCCCATGCTCTTTTTCTTTTTTACCCCAGCTCTCTTTTCTACTCCATCTTTTTTCTCCTCTAGCTTTCTTTTCTTTTCCAGCTCTTTTTCAACCCCAGCTCTCTTTTCTTCACAATATTTTTGCACTCCCAGCTCTCAGCTTTTTCCCCACCGATTGAGACTTTGTCCCTCAGTTTTTCCCAGATTGAGACTTTCTCCCTCAGTTTTTTTTCCAGCACCCATTTTTTGGCCACAGTAAGCTTTTTCTCCACCATCCTCTCTTTTTTTCTCCCCAACACCATTTGTTCTCCCCACAGCAGTTTTTCCCCACAGCACCCTTTATCCCCACAACACCCTTTCGCCCCCCCAGCAACCTTTTTTTTAACTTTTTTTTCACCCTCATGCTCCCTTTTCTCTCCATCTCCTTCTTCTTCTCACTTCTCTTTTTATCTTCCACTCTATCTTTTTTCACTCAGTTCTCTTCTCTTTTTTGTTTTTTTATATTTTCACCCAGCTGTTTTCTCCTCTGGATGACTTATTTCTCCTCTTATCTCCTTTTCCACCATTCTTCGTTTCTACCCCGAGAATATTTTCTTACAGGTCTTTTCTGTTAGACAGTGGATCACTCTGTGGTCTGTCTCCGTACCCAGCACCTGAGGCAGCTTCCCTGCTCTAGTGTTTTCCCTCCTAGTGTTAGTTCAGTACAGGAGGAGGTGCTTAGTGCACAGTCTGAGAGAGTTCTTCCAGGGAGAGACAACTGCACTGATGTGCAGCTACTGCCCTTCTGTGTGTGTGACCTTGTCTACCTTTTCTCCCAGTTCTCTATTTTATCCACCATATCACGGTTCACTATTTTTATTTCTCCTCAGCTCTCTTATATCTTTCATTCCTATTTCTTTTTTGTCCCAGCTTTCTTCTTCCAGCTGTCATTTCTATCCCATATATTTTTTCTTCACCTGCTTTTTCTTACCTTAGCTCTCTTTTATCTTACATCTTTTTTTCTCCATTAGCTCCTATTTTTTCCCCAGTTTTTTTTCAGCCACCAGTTCTTTTCTCCTCAATCTCTCCCCCATCTCAATTCCCCCCCCCCCCACCCCCCCAGAGGGCATCTTTGTCTGCCACGTCCCGCATCCACAGTCTATTTCCATCTTATTCTCTTCTTCCCCATCACCCTTTTGATCCCCTGCTCCCCTTTTTCCATTCCCTCCTTTCTTCTACCCACCACCCTTTATTCCCGCAACACCCTTTTTCACATCCCTTTTTCCACAACACTCTTAATCCCCACACACCCTTATTTTCTGCAACACCCTTTTTCTCCCAAAACCTTTTTTTCTCACAACACGCTTTTTTCCACCCAGACCCCTTTTTTTCTCCCCCAGTTCCTTTTTTCTCTGAACAGCTCCTTTTTCCCCAGCTACTTCTTCTCCCCATTTCCATTTTCTTCTAAAACAGAGATTTTCAACCTTTTACAACTCACGGCACACCGAACAAGATCTAAATATTGCCAAGGCACACCATTTTTTTTTACCTGAATCAGGCCCTATGTGTACAATATTAGATGCCACTAAGTGAGCAAAACTGCGGGCAAACGCTAGTAATAAAAATATTCTGATCTGAATGTAATTGTTTTAAATAATAAGTGAAATCCCATTTCCCTTAGGTCAGTCATGTAAAAGACAACAAGGGCCTCAAACCAGAAATAACCAGTCTTGGTCTGTCTGGTGGGGTGTGTGAGGTCATACTGTGATGTCATAATGGCAACTGCCTATATCAGGGCTGTGCTGTTGCTGTCTTTCTCATATGCCTCCAGGGGCCTGGCACGGCATAGCACACTGGCAGGTTAGTGACTGGTCAAAGATAAGAGCAGGTTAGTTCGAATCGTCGGCAGACTTTTAGCATGCCTACTATAATATATGACTTATGACCTTGTGGATAGCATAGTATTGGATAAAAACAAAATCTCATACCTACTGGGACAGTGCCGTTACTTAACAACCACAAGCGTCTGCAAATGGGCCATTACAGATATTTGAAGAGCGCTGTCTAGATTGACCTATAATGTTCCTAATTAAATCCTTTAGGTGCAGCCACACCGATGAGTTGTTTAGTGAGCCTATAATATTGCAAATTAAATCCTTTACGCTCTCTCTCTCTCTCTCTCTCTCTCTCGCTGCTTGCCTACATTCCAGTTTGCCAGTATTGCATGCTGTTCTATTTTTATTAATGTGCAGAGAATTATATTGTGCTTTAATCATTACTTTTGTTTTTATCCAATACTATATACAGATGTAGCTACGCTGATTATGGCTACATCTGAGGGAAACGTGTACCCTTGACACAGCTATGCGTGCCTGCACCTGGCTGTGACAAGCTGTGGCATTTGCCGCTCCCATGCATGTGAATGGGGCACACACGTGTCTTAGACGTCCAGAGTATTCATCTCTTGCTTTCTCTTTTCACTCTTTCACCATTGACATGTAGGTGCGTTTTACTCCTGCCGGGTAATAGGTCAAAATAGCAGATTTGAGGCGACAGAAGGGATGACTGGGTTAGGCAAGGTTAGTGGGTGGGTGAGTGTGTGGTCTGGGCAAACTCTGCATAGTCTCTTAATGCCTAGGGGGACAGGCAGTCCTTCAGCCATGGGTCCCCAGAGGTTTCCTCCACAAGGGGGTTTTTCCTCTCCTGAGTGCTGAAGGATGACTCCTCATGAGTCATGAGGCTCCCGCCATATTGTTCCTCTTATAGGACAAGTTTGTAAGATTACTGGAGTAATCTTAGTCCGAAATTCACTATTTTAGAATGAGTAAATATAAATAATAATCATAATCATAATAATAATAATAATAATTATAAGAAGACGAAGAAGGGACTTCAGCTTCCGGCCGCCGATGGGAGGCTGCTGATTTTTAGGAGCTCCATGCCGCCTGTCGCTCATACTCCCTTTTACTAGGCTTTTAGCCTCCGTTTGTGGGCCCCCGCTGCAGGAGACCGTAGGTGCCGCATCCCTGCTGCATGGACAGATATATTACTGTCATGCCCAGCGGGAGATCGCGAGCGCAGAAGGAGAAACAGCGGCGCCTCTCACAATCCAAGATGGCGCTGGACGCCGTCTCCCGCCGCGGACAGCGGACAGCCAGACCTGGCCCCCCTCCTGCAGGAGGACAGCTCTCATGAAGCAGAGGGTGAGGACTTCTCTGACGGTGCACCTGTATGATGGCACCTCCTTCAAGGACTTTCTATCCCCAGCGGATGCCGAGGCTTATATAGCAGAATCATCTACAGCTGACACACCTCCAGGATGTCGGAATGTGAGTGATGCTCCCCTACCTACACCTTGATGTTCCACTGATATCGGGACCGAACTGCATCTCCATCCTGCACAGTCTCTCTTTGTCATATGTATTCAGAAACAATGTTCTGAGAATAATCCCGAACGTGCGAATTTTACTATTGCTACATTTACTGGTAATAGTCGGTTTACCTAATTTTATCATTGCAGTCAATTGACTCTGGTTTATACTTATTACACTGCTCCTATATTTGCTGACATCGATGTTATGAGTACGCTTGTATTTCTATGTCAGAATGGCTGATCTCATTATGTTTCTTTTTTATGCGTACTGCTAAATTGGTTTCTCTTAATTTCTTTAATATTCACTTTTCACTGTCATGACAAAAAGTGTGCCTCTCCCCCCACAAGGTTCAATTGTTTGACGTATCTGCTTCATATAAATTCAGATATGTGGAGGTCATCCCTTAGGATTGGTTTCCCAATGTTCTATCTTACTGCCCCGCAACTTGGCTCCTCCACCTCGGTATCTTCCCTGCTTAGGGAAGGTGGACGCCCGGCAGCTGGAGAAATTTCTCAAATGAGAATTACTCTGAGTAACCGAGAGTTACTCAAATTGTTAGGAAGTTATTAATTTACTGTCTTGTGTTTTCCTTTGTTTTATGTTTCTCTTACGTCCTAGAGGATGCTGGGGACTCCGTAAGGACCATGGGGATAGACGGGCTCTGCAGGAGACATGGGCACTTTAAGAAAGACTTTAGATCTGGTGTGCACTGGCTCCTCCCTCTATGCCCCTCCTCCAGACCTTAGTTTGATACTGTGCCCAGAGGAGATGGGTGCACTTCAGGGAGCTCTCCTGAGCTTCCTGACAGAAAGTATATTTGTTAGGTTTTTTATTTTCAGGGTGCCTGCTGGCAACAGACTCCCTGCATCGAGGGACTGAGGGGAGAGAAGCAGACCTACTTCTGTGAGTTTCAAGGCTCTGCTTCTTAGGCTACTGGACACCATTAGCTCCAGAGGGAGTCAGAACACAGGTCTCACCCTGGAGTTCGTCCCGGAGCCGCGCCGCCGTCCTCCTCACAGAGCCGGAAAATAGAAGCCGGGTGAGTATGAGAAGAAAAAGAAGACTTCAGAGGTGGCAGAAGACTTCATGATCTTTACTGAGGTAACGCACAGCAGTGCAGCTGTGCGCCATTGCTCCCACACACCTCACACATGGCAGTCACTGTAAGGGTGCAGGGTGCAGGGGAGGCGCCCTGGGCAGCAATATAAACCTCATTTCTGGCAAAAGAAATATATATACAGCTAGGCACTGTATATATAAAGAGCCCCCGCCAGTTTTTATTATATTTAAGTGGGACAGAAGCCCGCCGCCAAGGGGGCGGGGCTTCTCCCTCAGCACTCACCAGCGCCATTTTCTCCACAGCACAGCTGAGAGGAAGCTCCCCGGACTCTCCCCTGCTTATCCACGGTGAAAGGGATTTCAGAGAAGAGGGGGGGGGGGCACATAATTGGCAGCAAATAATAGTATTACAGCGCTACTGGGTAAACACATTGTGTGTTTTTCCTGGGGTATTAGCTAGAGATGAGCGCCTGAAATTTTTCGGGTTTTGTGTTTTGGTTTTGGGTTCGGTTCCGCGGCCGTGTTTTGGGTTCGAACGCGTTTTGGCAAAACCTCACCGAATTTTTTTTGTCGGATTCGGGTGTGTTTTGGATTCGGGTGTTTTTTTCAAAAAACACTAAAAAACAGCTTAAATCATAGAATTTGGGGGTCATTTTGATCCCAAAGTATTATTAACCTCAAAAACCATAATTTACACTCATTTTCAGTCTATTCTGAATACCTCACACCTCACAATATTATTTTTAGTCCTAAAATTTGCACCGAGGTCGCTGTGTGAGTAAGATAAGCGACCCTAGTGGCCGACACAAACACCGGGCCCATCTAGGAGTGGCACTGCAGTGTCACGCAGGATGTCCCTTCCAAAAAACCCTCCCCAAACAGCACATGACGCAAAGAAAAAAAGAGGCGCAATGAGGTAGCTGTGTGAGTAAGATTAGCGACCCTAGTGGCCGACACAAACACCGGGCCCATCTAGGAGTGGCACTGCAGTGTCACGCAGGATGGCCCTTCCAAAAAACCCTCCCCAAACAGCACATGACGCAAAGAAAAAAAGAGGCGCAATGAGGTAGCTGTGTGAGTAAGATAAGCGACCCTAGTGGCCGACACAAACACCGGGCCCATCTAGGAGTGGCACTGCAGTGTCACGCAGGATGGCCCTTCCAAAAAACCCTCCCCAAACAGCACATGACGCAAAGAAAAAAAGAGGCGCAATGAGGTAGCTGTGTGAGTAAGATTAGCGACCCTAGTGGCCGACACAAACACCGGGCCCATCTAGGAGTGGCACTGCAGTGTCACGCAGGATGTCCCTTCCAAAAAACCTTCCCCAAACAGCACATGACGCAAAGAAAAAAAGAGGCGCAATGAGGTAGCTGACTGTGTGAGTAAGATTAGCGACCCTAGTGGCCGACACAAACACCGGGCCCATCTAGGAGTGGCACTGCAGTGTCACGCAGGATGTCCCTTCCAAAAAACCCTCCCCAATCAGCACATGATGCAAAGAAAAAGAAAAGAAAAAAGAGGTGCAAGATGGAATTGTCCTTGGGCCCTCCCACCCACCCTTATGTTGTATAAACAAAACAGGACATGCACACTTTAACCAACCCATCATTTCAGTGACAGGGTCTGCCACACGACTGTGACTGATATGACGGGTTGGTTTGGACCCCCCCAAAAAAAGAAGCAATTAATCTCTCCTTGCACAAACTGGCTCTACAGAGGCAAGATGTCCACCTCATCTTCACCCTCCGATATATCACCGTGTACATCCCCCTCCTCACAGATTATCAATTCGTCCCCACTGGAATCCACCATCTCAGCTCCCTGTGTACTTTGTGGAGGCAATTGCTGCTGGTCAATGTCTCCGCGGAGGAATTGATTATAATTCATTTTAATGAACATCATCTTCTCCACATTTTCTGGATGTAACCTCGTACGCCGATTGCTGACAAGGTGAGCGGCGGCACTAAACACTCTTTCGGAGTACACACTTGTGGGAGGGCAACTTAGGTAGAATAAAGCCAGTTTGTGCAAGGGCCTCCAAATTGCCTCTTTTTCCTGCCAGTATAAGTACGGACTGTCTGACGTGCCTACTTGGATGCGGTCACTCATATAATCCTCCACCATTCTATCAATGTTGAGAGAATCATATGCAGTGACAGTAGACGACATGTCCGTAATCGTTGTCAGGTCCTTCAGTCCGGACCAGATGTCAGCATCAGCAGTCGCTCCAGACTGCCCTGCATCACCGCCAGCGGGTGGGCTCGGAATTCTGAGCCTTTTCCTCGCACCCCCAGTTGCGGGAGAATGTGAAGGAGGAGATGTTGACAGGTCGCGTTCCGCTTGACTTGACAATTTTGTCACCAGCAGGTCTTTCAACCCCAGCAGACCTGTGTCTGCCGGAAAGAGAGATCCAAGGTAGGCTTTAAATCTAGGATCGAGCACGGTGGCCAAAATGTAGTGCTCTGATTTCAACAGATTGACCACCCGTGAATCCTTGTTAAGCGAATTAAGGGCTGCATCCACAAGTCCCACATGCCTAGCGGAATCGCTCCCTTTTAGCTCCTTCTTCAATGCCTCCAGCTTCTTCTGCAAAAGCCTGATGAGGGGAATGACCTGACTCAGGCTGGCAGTGTCTGAACTGACTTCACGTGTGGCAAGTTCAAAGGGCATCAGAACCTTGCACAACGTTGAAATCATTCTCCACTGCACTTGAGACAGGTGCATTCCACCTACTATATTGTGCTCAATTGTATAGGCTTGAATGGCCTTTTGCTGCTCCTCCAACCTCTGAAGCATATAGAGGGTTGAATTCCACCTCGTTACCACTTCTTGCTTCAGATGATGGCAGGGCAGGTTCAGTAGTTTTTGGTGGTGCTCCAGTCTTCTGTACGTGGTGCCTGTACGCCGAAAGTGTCCCGCAATTTTTCTGGCCACCGACAGCATCTCTTGCACGCCCCTGTCGTTTTTTAAAAAATTCTGCACCACCAAATTCAAGGTATGTGCAAAACATGGGACGTGCTGGAATTTGCCCATATTTAATGCACACACAATATTGCTGGCGTTGTCCGATGCCACAAATCCACAGGAGAGTCCAATTGGGGTAAGCCATTCCGCGATGATCTTCCTCAGTTGCCGTAAGAGGTTTTCAGCTGTGTGCGTATTCTGGAAAGCGGTGATACAAAGCGTAGCCTGCCTAGGAAAGAGTTGGCGTTTGCGAGATGCTGCTACTGGTGCCACCGCTGCTGTTCTTGCGGCGGGAGTCCATACATCTACCCAGTGGGCTGTCACAGTCATATAGTCCTGACCCTGCCCTGCTACACTTGTCCACATGTCCGTGGTTAAGTGGACATTGGGTACAACTGCATTTTTTAGGACACTGGTGAGTCTTTTTCTGACGTCCGTGTACATTCTCGGTATCGCCTGCCTAGAGAAGTGAAACCTAGATGGTATTTGGTAACGGGGGCACACTGCCTCAATAAATTGTCTAGTTCCCTGTGAACTAACGGCGGATACCGGACGCACGTCTAACACCAACATAGTTGTCAAGGACTCAGTTATCCGCTTTGCAGTAGGATGACTGCTGTGATATTTCATCTTCCTCGCAAAGGACTGTTGAACAGTCAATTGCTTACTGGAAGTAGTACAAGTGGGCTTACGACTTCCCCTCTGGGATGACCATCGACTCCCAGCGGCAACAACAGCAGCGCCAGCAGCAGTAGGCGTTACACGCAAGGATGCATCGGAGGAATCCCAGGCAGGAGAGGACTCGTCAGAATTGCCAGTGACATGGCCTGCAGGACTATTGGCATTCCTGGGGAAGGAGGAAATTGACACTGAGGGAGTTGGTGGGGTGGTTTGCGTGAGCTTGGTTACAAGAGGAAGGGATTTACTGGTCAGTGGACTGCTTCCGCTGTCACCCAAAGTTTTTGAACTTGTCACTGACTTATTATGAATGCGCTGCAGGTGACGTATAAGGGAGGATGTTCCGAGGTGGTTAACGTCCTTACCCCTACTTATTACTGTCAGGAATCGTCTCACCGGACTGGCATCCGTCCGCCGCTGCGGACTCCGTCCTGGCTCCCTGCGGTCACCTGTCGCCTGTGCCCCTGCCGTGGGACATCGTCTGGATCCTGGGGGTACTCCTGGGCCGGCGGGCGTGTGCGCGCCGCGTCCTCGCTGGGCCGCGGCGTGGGCGCCGCCGTGACAGTCTCCAGGCAAGCTGGTGTGCTGCGGCCGGTCCGGTGCGTGGCCGCACCCACTTTTCCTTCTTCCGTCCGGTCCCTGCACACCGTGGGGTGTATGGGAGGCTACAGTTTCGCCTCGCGGGCGTCCTGGACTTTGTGTCATTCTGACAACCTGCATGAAAGGATCAGCTCCTGTCTCTCCTGAGTTCCTGCTAGAACTTATACTCCTGGTGATTCTGCTTACTCCCGTGGAACTTCAAGGCTCAGCAATACCAGCAACCTGCATTGGGCTTCACACTAATCACCACCTTGTGTGCTTCAGCCTGCGGTTGAAGACTAAACTCCAGGTGTGTCCATTCCTCCACCTGTGACACAGCTTGCTGCTGCCAGTGCCTGATCACCTGCACTGTGAGTTGGTCTCCTGCTAATGCTCAGGTTTGCAATACTTCATCTGCCTTAGTTCTCTGTTTTAAACCCTGCTCTGGTTCCCACACCGGAATCATTCCATTGACTTTCATTCCGTTGTTTATATTCTGGATATGATTTCTCAATTCATCCATCACCCATTGCCATAGACTTTTGTTATCATTTCAAGTATTGACTTTTCATCTGTTATTATTTCTGCTGCATTTCTGTTATACTTTCTGCTGAATAAATACCATTGCGCTCATGCGCAAGAACGTGTTACAACCTCCTCGTCTCTTTCCTCCTACCTCCACTGACCCACTAGCGCCCCCTCCGGGGACACAGACCAAACACAATCTGACAGTAAGTCCAGGATCGATGGACTCGGATGGTGGACGGAGTGTGGGGTCAGAGGCCTTGCAAAATCTGGTCTCCCGTCTGGATGGTCAAGAGGTTGCGCAGCAGCAGATGCTTCACTTTCTACAAGGGATGTCCTCCCGATTGGATACACTGCAGCAGTCCCTGCCAAGTGTACTCTCACCTACTGTTACCCCAGCACCTGCCAGTGCTGTAAGTTCTTCTGTGTCGGCTGCATCAGCTCCAGTGTCACGTCTGCACCTGCCCGTGCCGAGCAAATATGATGGCAGTCCTAAATCATGTCGCGGGTTCCTAAACCAGTGCGAAATACAGTTTGAGTTATTGCCACATAACTTTCCTACACCAAGGTCCAAGGTTGCCTACATCATTTCCTTACTCTCTGGATCTGCTCTGAATTGGGTGTCCCCCCTGTGGGAACGTGCTGATCCCCTGATCAGTAACTACTCTGACTTCGTGTCAACCTTTAGACGGATCTTTGACGAGCCCGGTCGTGCAACATCAGCTTCGGCAGACCTGATCCAGATTCGTCAAGGTAACCGAAGCATGGGACAATATGTCATCCAGTTCCAGACGTTGGCTGCAGAGGTCCAATGGAACAACCAAGCTCTGGTAGCAACCTTCTGGCACGGACTTTCGGATCGGATCAAGGATGAACTGGCAACCCGTGACATTCCTGCTCAACTGTCTGACTTGATCTCCCTGTGTATAAAGCTGGACTCTCGCATCCGCGAACGCAATAATGAACGCGCTCGGAGTGAGTCTCGCAGAGTAAGGTTCATACCTCCTGTACAGTTTCAGCCTTCTTCTTCTTCTGACGAGCCTATGCAGGTAAATAGGTCCCGCCTAACTCCTGAGGAACGGGCAAGAAGAATACGAGAGAGGCTCTGCCTATACTGTGCTGCTGCGGGTCATCAAATTAACTCCTGCACAATGCGTTCGGGAAACGCCAGGTCCTGACTTGTATGGAAGGAGTCAAGTTGGGATCATTCTGTCAAGCTCCTTCTCAACAGGATCTCATTCTTCCAGTGACGCTAGAAACTTCTGCTGGGCTCCAGTCTGCGTCAGCATTAGTGGACTGCGGTGCTGCAGGAAATTTTATCACCCAAGCTGCGGTAAACAAATTCTGCCTGTCTACCTGTGAACTGTCTTGTCCTGTTTACATTACTGCTGTGGATGGTAGTAGAATCACCAAAGGGAACATTTCACATCAAACTACCCCAGTGGTTCTGGGAGTTGGATTTCTCCATTCAGAAATTATCAAGTTCCTGGTCATTCCTCAAGCCACCCAGGAGATTGTCTTGGGCATGCCTTGGCTCCAGCTACATAACCCACAGTTCGACTGGACAACGTTGCAGCTTACCTCATGGGGTTCACACTGTCATCATTCCTGCTTAGCCCAAGTGTGTCCTCTTAAGTCCACCGAAGTGAAGTCACAGCCAAGTCTCCCAGCAGTCTATCAAGACTTCGCAGACGTCTTCTGCGAAAAGGCTGCTGATATCCTGCCGCCCCATAGGGAATGGGATTGTCCCATTGATCTCCTTCCTGGCAAGAAGCCACCCAGGGGGCGCACCTATCCTTTGTCTGTTCCTGAAACAGAGGCGATGAGCAACTACATTAAAGAGAATCTTCAGAAAGGATTCATCCGTCCGTCATCGTCACCCGCTGGCGCAGGTTTCTTCTTTGTCAAAAAGAAGGATGGAGGACTGCGTCCATGCATTGACTATCGGGGTCTCAACGACATTACTGTCAAG
Organism: Pseudophryne corroboree; assembly: GCF_028390025.1. NCBI lineage: Eukaryota > Metazoa > Chordata > Amphibia > Anura > Myobatrachidae > Pseudophryne > Pseudophryne corroboree. The sequence goes on from NC_086444.1 coordinate 1,055,508,486, forward strand.
AATAGTTATCCTTTACCACTCATTACCGAACTGTTTGATAGAGTTAAGGGGGCTCGCATCTTCACCAAATTAGATCTCCGCGGTGCCTATAACCTCATCAGAATCCGGAGTGGTGACGAGTGGAAGACAGCCTTCAACACTCGAGATGGCCATTATGAATACCTGGTAATGCCATTTGGGTTGAGTAATGCTCCAGCGGTATTCCAACACTTCGTGAACGAGATTTTTCGTGATGTCCTGTATAAGTACCTTGTTGTTTACTTAGATGATATTCTTATCTTTTCTCAAGACCTTCCATCTCATCGCCTACAAGTCTGTGAAGTTCTCCGACGTCTTCGTGAGAACCGTCTCTACGGGAAGTTATCCAAATGCACCTTCGAAGTTCCCTCTATACCCTTCCTGGGGTATATAATTTCCGGATCGGATCTTCAGATGGACCCGGCAAAATTGGAAGCCATTGCCAATTGGTCCATTCCAAACTCCCTCAAGTCTATCCAGCGATTCCTGGGTTTTGCCAACTATTATAGAAAATTTATTCGAGGATTCTCCACTCTCATCGCTCCTATTACCAACCTGACTCGGAAAGGGGCAGATCATTCCAACTGGTCAGAAGAAGCCTTGGCAGCCTTCCGGAAGATCAAGCTAGCCTTTATGTCTGCTCCAGTGCTGTCACAGCCAGATGTCAACAGGCCGTTCGAGTTGGAGGTAGATGCCTCTAATGTTGGGGTTGGAGCTGTTCTCTCCCAGAAGGGATCTGATGGGAAAGTCCACCCTTGTGGATTCTACTCTCGCAAGTTTCTACCTGCAGAAGCTAACTACTCCGTGGGAGATCAAGAGTTATTGGCAATCAAATTGGCTCTCGAGGAATGGAGATATCTCCTAGAAGGGGCCAAACATCCGTTTAACATCTTCACGGATCATAAGAACCTGCTATACCTAAAAGCAGCTCAGTGCCTTAACCCCCGCCAGTCTAGGTGGGCTATGTTTTTCTCACGTTTTAATTTCAGGCTTCATTTCCGCCCAGGTTCACAGAATGTGAAAGCCGACGCATTATCCCGGTCCATGGAATCAGAAGAGGGAACATCTGACTCTGTGCCACATTCCATCCTGAGTCCCGTGGTTTTCGCTACCTCTCAAGTCTCTCCAGCTCCACCTCCGGGTAAGACTTTTGTTTCCCCAGAACTCCGTCCCAAGTTGCTAGCTTGGGCCCACCAATCCAAGTTTACTGGTCATCCTGGTGTCCTGAAGACATTCAAGTTCCTTTCTGCCTCATATTGGTGGCCAAAGATGAAAGTGGACATCCAGGATTTCGTGGCATCCTGTCCAAAATGTGTGCAGCACAAGACTCCTCGTCAGTCTCCAGCAGGTCAGTTGCAACCCTTATCAGTCCCTACTCGTCCTTGGTCTCATCTATCAATGGACTTTATTACTGATCTTCCACCTTCTCAGGGACATAACACTATTTGGGTTGTAGTGGATAGATTTTCCAAGATGGCTCATTTCGTTCCTCTCCAAGGTCTCCCTTCTGCCCCGAAACTAGCCCAGATCTTCCTACAGGAGATCTTCCGTTTACACGGGTTACCCTCCGAAATAATATCTGATCGGGGGGTACAGTTTGTTGCTAGGTTTTGGAGGGCCCTCTGTTCTGCCATGCAGATAAAATTGAAATTCTCGTCTTCATACCACCCTCAGACGAATGGGCAGACAGAGAGAGTCAATCAGGAACTAGAGACTTTCCTACGGCTATATGTGACATCCTCCCAGGATGATTGGTTTAATCTGCTCCCATGGGCCGAGTTTGCCCATAACTTTCGTTACCACACTGCTACAGACACGACACCCTTCTTTGCAGTCTATGGGCAACATCCCCGAGTACCTGAGTTTCAAGAACTTCCTCACATAGATGTTCCTGCTGCCACTACCGCTCTGACCCAGTTTTCCTCCATTTGGAAAAGAATCCACATTTCTCTCAAGAAAGCCTCCAGTCGTTACAAGGTCTATGCCGACCGTAAGAGACGTGCGGTTCCCCATTTGAAACCGGGGGACAGGGTTTGGTTATCAACCCGCAACCTTCGTCTCAGGGTTCCATCCATGAAGTTCGCACCACGCTTCATTGGTCCTTACCCTATTGAGAGTGTCATCAACCCAGTGGCTTACAAGTTAAAGTTACCACCTACACTTCGTATTCCTAATGCCTTTCACATCTCTCTCCTCAGACCTCTAGTCCTAAACCGCTTCCAGAATACTCTTCCAGCAGGTCCCAAGGTTCGAACTCAGCGGGGCGTGGAATTTGAGATCAGCAAGATTCTGGACTCTCGTTGCCGGTATGGACGTCTTCAGTACCTGGTCGATTGGTTCGGTTATGGCCCAGAGGAGAGAAGCTGGGTGAATTCATCTGATGTCCATGCTCCTAGGTTGGTCCGTGTTTTCCACAGCACTCATCCCTCCAAACCACGTGGGTGTTCGGTGTCCACCCCTAAAGGAGGGGGTACTGTCAGGAATCGTCTCACCGGACTGGCATCCGTCCGCCGCTGCGGACTCCGTCCTGGCTCCCTGCGGTCACCTGTCGCCTGTGCCCCTGCCGTGGGACATCGTCTGGATCCTGGGGGTACTCCTGGGCCGGCGGGCGTGTGCGCGCCGCGTCCTCGCTGGGCCGCGGCGTGGGCGCCGCCGTGACAGTCTCCAGGCAAGCTGGTGTGCTGCGGCCGGTCCGGTGCGTGGCCGCACCCACTTTTCCTTCTTCCGTCCGGTCCCTGCACACCGTGGGGTGTATGGGAGGCTACAGTTTCGCCTCGCGGGCGTCCTGGACTTTGTGTCATTCTGACAACCTGCATGAAAGGATCAGCTCCTGTCTCTCCTGAGTTCCTGCTAGAACTTATACTCCTGGTGATTCTGCTTACTCCCGTGGAACTTCAAGGCTCAGCAATACCAGCAACCTGCATTGGGCTTCACACTAATCACCACCTTGTGTGCTTCAGCCTGCGGTTGAAGACTAAACTCCAGGTGTGTCCATTCCTCCACCTGTGACACAGCTTGCTGCTGCCAGTGCCTGATCACCTGCACTGTGAGTTGGTCTCCTGCTAATGCTCAGGTTTGCAATACTTCATCTGCCTTAGTTCTCTGTTTTAAACCCTGCTCTGGTTCCCACACCGGAATCATTCCATTGACTTTCATTCCGTTGTTTATATTCTGGATATGATTTCTCAATTCATCCATCACCCATTGCCATAGACTTTTGTTATCATTTCAAGTATTGACTTTTCATCTGTTATTATTTCTGCTGCATTTCTGTTATACTTTCTGCTGAATAAATACCATTGCGCTCATGCGCAAGAACGTGTTACAACCTCCTCGTCTCTTTCCTCCTACCTCCACTGACCCACTAGCGCCCCCTCCGGGGACACAGACCAAACACAATCTGACAATTACAGCTTGACAAAGGGAACACACGGCTTGACACCTGTTGTCCGCATTTCTGGTGAAATACCTCCACACCGAAGAGCTGATTTTTTTGGTATTTTCACCTGGCATGTCAACGGCCATATTCCTCCCACGGACAACAGGTGTCTCCCCGGGTGCCTGACTTAAACAAACCACCTCACCATCAGAATCCTCCTGGTCAATTTCCTCCCCAGCGCCAGCAACACCCATATCCTCCTCATCCTGGTGTACTTCAACACTGACATCTTCAATCTGACTATCAGGAACTGGACTGCGGGTGCTCCTTCCAGCACTTGCAGGGGGCGTGCAAATGGTGGAAGGCGCATGCTCTTCACGTCCAGTGTTGGGAAGGTCAGGCATCGCAACCGACACAATTGGACTCTCCTTGTGGATTTGGGATTTCGAAGAATGCACAGTTCTTTGCTGTGCTGCTTTTGCCAGCTTGAGTCTTTTCATTTTTCTAGCGAGAGGCTGAGTGCTTCCATCCTCATGTGAAGCTGAACCACTAGCCATGAACATAGGCCAGGGCCTCAGCCGTTCCTTGCCACTCCGTGTGGTAAATGGCATATTGGCAAGTTTACGCTTCTCCTCCGACAATTTTATTTTAGGTTTTGGAGTCCTTTTTTTACTGATATTTGGTGTTTTGGATTTGACATGCTCTGTACTATGACATTGGGCATCGGCCTTGGCAGACGACGTTGCTGGCATTTCATCGTCTCGGCCATGACTAGTGGCAGCAGCTTCAGCACGAGGTGGATCTTGATCTTTCCCTAATTTTGGAACCTCAACATTTTTGTTCTCCATATTTTAATAGGCACAACTAAAAGGCACCTCAGGTAAACAATGGAGATGGATGGATTGGATACTAGTATACAATTATGGACGGGCTGCCGAGTGCCGACACAGAGGTAGCCACAGCCGTGAACTACCGCACTGTACTGTGTCTGCTGCTAATATATAGACTGGTTGATAAAGAGATAGTATACTCGTAACTAGTATGTATGTATAAAGAAAGAAAAAAAAACCACGGTTAGGTGGTATATACAATTATGGACGGGCTGCCGAGTGCCGACACAGAGGTAGCCACAGCCGTGAACTACCGCACTGTACTGTGTCTGCTGCTAATATATAGACTGGTTGATAAAGAGATAGTATACTCGTAACTAGTATGTATGTATAAAGAAAGAAAAAAAAACCACGGTTAGGTGGTATATACAATTATGGACGGGCTGCCGAGTGCCGACACAGAGGTAGCCACAGCCGTGAACTACCGCACTGTACTGTGTCTGCTGCTAATATATAGACTGGTTGATAAAGAGATAGTATACTCGTAACTAGTATGTATGTATAAAGAAAGAAAAAAAAACCACGGTTAGGTGGTATATACAATTATGGACGGGCTGCCGAGTGCCGACACAGAGGTAGCCACAGCCGTGAACTACCGCACTGTACTGTGTCTGCTGCTAATATATAGACTGGTTGATAAAGAGATAGTATACTCGTAACTAGTATGTATGTATAAAGAAAGAAAGAAAAACCACGGTTAGGTGGTATATACAATTATGGACGGGCTGCCGAGTGCCGACACAGAGGTAGCCACAGCCGTGAACTACCGCACTGTACTGTGTCTGCTGCTAATATATAGACTGGTTGATAAAGAGATAGTATACTCGTAACTAGTATGTATGTATAAAGAAAGAAAAAAAACCACGGTTAGGTGGTATATACAATTATGGACGGGCTGCCGAGTGCCGACACAGAGGTAGCCACAGCCGTGAACTACCGCACTGTACTGTGTCTGCTGCTAATATATAGACTGGTTGATAAAGAGATAGTATACTCGTAACTAGTATGTATGTATAAAGAAAGAAAAAAAAACCACGGTTAGGTGGTATATACAATTATGGACGGGCTGCCGAGTGCCGACACAGAGGTAGCCACAGCCGTGAACTACCGCACTGTACTGTGTCTGCTGCTAATATATAGACTGGTTGATAAAGAGATAGTATACTCGTAACTAGTATGTATGTATAAAGAAAGAAAAAAAAACCACGGTTAGGTGGTATATACAATTATGGACGGGCTGCCGAGTGCCGACACAGAGGTAGCCACAGCCGTGAACTACCGCACTGTACTGTGTCTGCTGCTAATATATAGACTGGTTGATAAAGAGATAGTATACTCGTAACTAGTATGTATGTATAAAGAAAGAAAAAAAAACCACGGTTAGGTGGTATATACAATTATGGACGGGCTGCCGAGTGCCGACACAGAGGTAGCCACAGCCGTGAACTACCGCACTGTACTGTGTCTGCTGCTAATATATAGACTGGTTGATAAAGAGATAGTATACTCGTAACTAGTATGTATGTATAAAGAAAGAAAAAAAAACCACGGTTAGGTGGTATATACAATTATGGACAGGCTGCCGAGTGCCGACACAGAGGTAGCCACAGCCGTGAACTACCGCACTGTACTGTGTCTGCTGCTAATATATAGACTGGTTGATAAAGAGATAGTATACTCGTAACTAGTATGTATGTATAAAGAAAGAAAAAAAAACCACGGTTAGGTGGTATATACAATTATGGACGGGCTGCCGAGTGCCAACACAGAGGTAGCCACAGCCGTGAACTACCGCACTGTACTGTGTCTGCTGCTAATATATAGACTGGTTGATAAAGAGATAGTATACTCGTAACTAGTATGTATGTATAAAGAAAGAAAAAAAAACCACGGTTAGGTGGTATATACAATTATGGACGGGCTGCCGAGTGCCGACACAGAGGTAGCCACAGCCGTGAACTACCGCACTGTACTGTGTCTGCTGCTAATATAGACTGGTTGATAAAGAGATAGTATACTACTAATATTATATATACTGGTGGTCAGGTCACTGGTCACTAGTCACACTGGCAGTGGCACTCCTGCAGCAAAAGTGTGCACTGTTTAATTTTAATATAATATTATGTACTCCTGGCTCCTGCTATAACCTATAACTGGCACTGCAGTAGTGCTCCCCAGTCTCCCCCACAATTATAAGCTGTGTGAGCTGAGCAGTCAGACAGATATATAATATATATAGATGATGCAGCACACTGGCCTGAGCCTGAGCAGTGCACACAGATATGGTATGTGACTGACTGAGTCACTGTGTGTATCGCTTTTTTCAGGCAGAGAACGGATATATTAAATAAACTGCACTGTGTGTCTGGTGGTCACTCACTATATAATATATTATGTACTCCTGGCTCCTGCTATAACCTATAACTGGCACTGCAGTAGTGCTCCCCAGTCTCCCCCACAATTATAAGCTGTGTGAGCTGAGCAGTCAGACAGATATATATAATATTATATATAGATAATAGATGATGCAGCACACTGGCCTGAGCCTGAGCAGTGCACACAGATATGGTATGTGACTGAGTCACTGTGTGCTGTGTATCGCTTTTTTCAGGCAGAGAACGGATTATAAATAAAACTGGTGGTCACTGGTCACTATCAGCAAAACTCTGCACTGTACTGAGTACTCCTAATGCTCCCCAAAATTAGTAAATCAAGTGTCTCTCTAATCTATTCTAAACGGAGAGGACGCCAGCCACGTCCTCTCCCTATCAATCTCAATGCACGTGTGAAAATGGCGGCGACGCGCGGCTCCTTATATAGAATCCGAGTCTCGCGATAGAATCCGAGCCTCGCGAGAATCCGACAGCGTCATGATGACGTTCGGGCGCGCTCGGGTTAACCGAGCAAGGCGGGAAGATCCGAGTCGCTCGGATCCGTGTAAAAAAAGCTGAAGTTCGGGCGGGTTCGGATTCCGAGGAACCGAACCCGCTCATCTCTAGTATTAGCGCTGGGTGTGTGCTGGCATACTCTCTCTCTGTCTCTCCAAAGGGCCTTGTGGGGGAACTGTCTTCAGATAAGAGGATTCCCTGAGTGTGTGGTGTGTCGGTACGTGTGTGTCGACATGTCTGAGGTAAAAGGCTCTTCTAAGGAGGAGATGGAGCAAATGTGTGTGTGTGGTGTCTCCGTTGACAACGCCGACACCTGACTAGATATGTGGAATTAAGTGCTGAGGTAAATTTATTGCACAAAACATTAGAGAACAGACAGGGAATCTACCCATGTCTGTCCCTATGTCGCAGGGACCTTCAGAGTCTCAAAATGGCCACTATCCAAAATAATAGACACTGATACCGACACGGAGTTTGACTCCAGTGTCGACTATGATGATGCAAAGTTACAGCCAAAACTGGCAGAAAAGTATTTAATATATGATTATTGTAATAAAAGATGTTTTGCATATCACTGATGACCCATCTGTCCCTGACACGAGGGTACACATGTTTAAGGGGAAGAAAGCTGAGATAACATTTCCCCCCTCTCATGAACCAAATGAATTGTGTGAAAAAGAGCGGGAATCTCCAGACAAGAAACTGCAGTTTCCCAAAAGAATTCTCATGGCGTATCCTTTCCCTGCTAGGGCCAGGATACGATGGGAATCCTCTCCTAGGGTGGACAAGGCGTTGACACGTTTACCCAAAAGGTAGCGCTGACATACCAAGATACAGCTACCCTCAGGGATCCTGCAGATAGCATGCAGAAAAGTACTTTGAAGTCCATTTACACACATTCTGGTACACTACTCAGACTGGCGATTGTGTCAACAGGGGTTTACAGCGCTGTAGCAGCGTGGACAGATACCTTATCAGCGGAGATTGAAACCCTAGATAAGGATACCATGTTATTGATCCTAGGATATATAAAAGATGCTGTCTTATATATAAGACATGCTCAAAGAGACATTGGTCTACTGGGTTCTAGAGTCAACGCTATGTCGATTTCTGCTAGACGTGTCCTGTGGAACATGCAATGGACAGGTGATGCCGACTAAAAGAGGCATATGGAGGTTTTACCTTACAAGGGTGAGGAATTGTGTGGAGAAGGGCTCTCGGACCTGGTCTCCACAGCTATAGCTGGTAAATCTGATCTTTTGCCTAATATTCCCTCACAGCCTAAGAAAGCACGACATTATCAAATGCAGTCCTTTCGGTCGCAGAAAAACAAGAAAGTACGAGGAGCGTCCTTTCTTACCAGAGGTAAGGGCGCAGGGCACAGCTAGTTCCCAGGAACAGAAGTCCTCCCCGGCCTCTACTAAATCCACCGCATGACGCTGGGGCTCCGCTAAGGGAGTCTGCCCCAGTGGGAGCACGTCTTCGACTCTTCAGCCACATCTGAGTTCACTCACAGGTGGATCCCTGGGCAATAGAAATTGTTTCTCAGGGTTACAAGCTGGAATTCGCAGAGGTGCCTCCTCGACGGTTTTCCTTATCGGCCCTACCGGCTTCTCCCCCAGAAAGGGAGATAATATTAAATACAATTCACACATTGTATCTCCAACAGGTAGTGCTTAAGGTTCCCCCCCTTCAACAAGGAAGGGGATATTACTCAACCTTGGCTGTAGTCCCGAAACCGGACGGTTCGGTCAGACCTATTTTAAAATTAAAATATCTGAACCTATACTTGAAAAGGTTCAAATTCAAGGTGGAATCGCTCAGAGCAATCATCTCCAGCCTGGAAGGGGGGGATTTTATGGTGTATCTAGACTTAAAAGCTGCATACCTTCATGTTCCCATTTATCCACCCCATCAGGCGTACCTGAGAATTACGGTACAGTATTGTCATTACCAATTTCAGGGTAATTGGCGGAAATGATGGTGCTCCTACGCAAGCAAGGAGTCACAATTATCCCATACTTGGACGATCTGCTAATAAGGGCGAGATCAAAAGAGCAGTTGTTGAACAGTGTGTCACTTTCGCTGAAGGTTTCATAGCAACTCGGCTGGATTCTCAATATCCCGAAGTCACAGTTGGTTCCTATGACTCATCTGCCCTTCTTGGGTATGATTCTGAATACGGACCAGAAATTGGTTTATCTTCCGATAGAGAAGGCCCAGGAACTAATGACTCTGGTAAAAAAAACTATTAAAGCCAAAACAGGTGTCAGTGCATCACTGCACTCGGGTCCTGGGAAAGATGGTGGCATCTTACATTGCCATTCACTTTGGCAGGTTCCATGCGAGGACTTTCCAATGGGATCTATGGAACAAGTGGTCCGGATCACATCTACAGATGCATCAGTTAATCACCCTGTCCCCTAGGGCCAGGGTGTCTCTCCTATGGTGGCTGCTGAGTGCTCACCTTCTGCAGGGTCGCAGGTTCGCCATCCAGGACTGGATTCTGGTAGCCACGGACGCAAGCCTCCGAGATGGGGGAGCAGTCACCCAGGGAAGAAACTTCAAAGGTCTTTGGGTCAAGTCAAAATACTTGTATTCAAATCAACATCCTGGAGCTGAGGGCCATATACAACGCCATTCGGCAAGCGGAAACATTGCCTCGCGACCTACCGGTTATGATCCAGGCAGACAACATCACCGCAGTGGCTCATGTAAACTGCCAAGGCGGCACAAAGAGCAGAGTGGAAATGGCAGAAGCCACCAGGATTCTCCGCTGGGCGGAAAATCATGTAAGCGCATTTTCAGCAGTTCATTCCGGGAGTGGACAACTGAGAAGCAGACTTCCTCAGCAAACACGACCTGCATCCAAGAGAGGGCTTCTTTAGGAAGCCTTCGCACAGATTGCAAGTCAGTGGGAACTGCCACAGATAGACATGATGGCGTCCCGCCTCAACAAGAAGCTACAGAGGTATTGCACCAGGTCAAGAGACCCTCAGGCAGTAGCTGTAGATGCCCTAGTGACACCGTGGGTGTTCCAGTCTGTCTATGTATTTCCCCCTCTTCCTCTCATACCCAAGGTGTTGAGAATGGTAGGAGGGAGAGGAATGTGAACAATCCTCATTGTTCCAGATTGGCCACGAAGGACCTTGTATCTGGATCTGCAGGAAATGCTCACAGAAGATCAGTGGTTTCTTCCTCTAAGACAGGACCGGTTGCAACAGGGACCATGCAGGGCCGGAGCTTCCACTAGGCAGCTTTAGGCAGCTGCCTAGGGGCACCAGGACCTGAGGTGGCGGCCAGCTACAGCTACAGGAAAAAGGTAGTGTGGTCCTACCTTTCACAGCTGCCGCAATCCCCCGACACTCGTATCATACAGTAGCTGCAACTGCCAAGCTCCCGTATTGCAGCCTCCAGCTCTGCCTCCACCCGGCACAGGCAGTAACTTTGACAGCTCCTGGAGTCCTGGCTGGGGGTGACATGCAGTGCTGCTCTTCATTCCAGGCTTTTTCACAAACTACTCAGTCCCTACTCTGCATCGCAGCATACAGGTAAGGTGGCTGCACAGTGCACTGCCTGCATTTGATAAGGAAAGTGGGGGAGAGCAGCAGTGTGTGGAGGGAGGGGGGGGGGGGAGAGATGAGTAGCAGGCATGCACACAGATGGTAGGGGGAATAGAACAGCAGACATTTAACAGAGATGAGGGGGGAAGGGTGTGAGCAGCAGGCACCCACACAGCCTGGAAAGAAGAGAGCAGCCATGCAACAGACTGCGGGTGGGGGAGACCACCAGCATGCCATTCATCTGAAGGGCAGGTAGGGGGAAGGGGCAGTAGGCAGAGGTTTTGCCTAGGGTGCCGAGAAAGCTTGCACCGGCCCTGGGACCAAGTCTATTCCAAGACTTACCGCGGCTGCGTTGGACGGCATGGCGGTTGAACCCCGGATCCTAGCGGATAAGGGTATTCCGGATGAGGTCATTCCTATGCTAATAAAGGCTAGGAAGGACATGACATCTAAACATTATCACCGTATATTGCGAAAATATGTTTCTCGTTGTGAGGCCAGGAATGCTCCTACGGAAGAATTCCATCTGGGCCGTTTCCTTCACTTCCTGCAAACTGGAGTGAATTTCGGCCTAAAATTAGGATCTATTAAGGTTCAGATTTCGGCCTTATCCATTTTCTTTCAAAAGGAATTGGCCTCTCTCCCTGAAGTACAAACTTTTGTAAAGGGAGTACTGCATATTCAGCCTCCTTTTGTACCTCCGGTGACGCCTTGGGACCTTAACGTGGTGTTAAGTTTCATTAAGTCACACTGGTTTGAACCACTTAAAACGGTGGAGTTGAAAAATCTCACTTGGAAGGTGGTCATGTTATTAGCCTTGGCTTCAGCTAGGCGAGTGTCGGAATTAGCGGCTTTATCACATAAAAGCCCCTATCTGGTTTTCCATATGGATAGACCGGAATTGCGGACCCGTCCTCAATTCCTGCCAAAAGTGGTTTCATCCTTTCATATGAACTATTGTGGTGCCTGTGGCTACGCGTGACTTGGAGGATCCCGAGTCCCTTGATGTGGTCAGGGCTTTGAAATTTACGTGGCCAGATCGGCTACAGTCAGAAAAACAGAAGCACTGTTTGTCATGTATGCAACCAACAAGATTGATGCCCCTGCTTCAAAGTAGACTATTGCTTGCTGGATCTCTAACACGATTCAGCAGGCGCAATCTACGGCGGGATTGCCATTACCTAAATCGGTCAAGGCCCATTCCACTAGGAAGGTGGGCTCTTCTTGGGCGGCTGCCAGAGGGGTCTCGGCGCTACAACTGTGCCGAGCTACTACTTGGTCGGGTTCAAACTCCTTTGCAAAGTTCTATAAGTTTGATACCCTGGCTGAGGAGGACCTCCTGTTTGCTCAATCATTGCTGCAGAGTCATCCGCACTCTCCCGCCCGTTTGGGAGCTTTGGTATAATCCCCATGGTCCTTACAGAGTTCCCAGCATCCGCTAGGATGTAAGAGAAAATAAGATTTTAAACCTACCGGTAAATCTTTTTCTCGTAGTCCGCAGAGGATGCTGGGCGCCCATCCCAAGTGCGGACTACTTCTGCAAGACTTGTATATTGTTATTGCTTAAATAAGGGTTATGTTATAGTCTCATCGGTCTTGGACTGATGCTATGTCGTTTTCATACTGTTAACTGAATAGTATATCACAAGTTATACGGTGTGATTGGTGTGGCTGGTATGAATCTTGCCCTTGGATTAACAAAAAATCTTTTCCTCGTACTGTCCGTCTCCTCTGGGCACAGTTTCTCTAACTAAGGTCTGGAGGAGGGGCATAGAGGGAGGAGCCAGTGCACACCAGATCTAAAGTCTTTCTTAAAGTGCCCATGTCTCCTGCGGAGCCCGTCTATCCCCATGGTCCTTACGGAGTCCCCAGCATCCTCTACGGACTACAAGAAAAATATTTACCGGTAGGTTTAAAATCTTATTTTTTCTTTTCTTGTTGGCTGCACCTTGGGCCTGCCCCCTGTTTTTGTCCTTCCCCCTCTTCGAACATCTTTATATTACATCAAACGGTCAGGTTTTTTGTTTAAATAGGTACCTGCAGTATCCCCACGGCCTCAGACTAGCCGGTACTATCAGGTCTACTAGATTATTGTTTGTATGTTGCCCCTTCCCACAGACCCATGTCTCTGAAAATGGGCAGTTGGAACGTGGGTGGATTTAATTCTCCCAAAAACCATAAATGTGTTCTGCTGTACCTTCACAAATTACGATAAGACATAGTATGCCTACAGGAAACTCACCTTATACCTAGCGAGATACTTAAGCTTAACATACTCGGTTGGAAGGTTATGACGTCTGCCTCGTATAACTCCAAAGCTCGTGGAATTGCTATTATAGCCAGATCCAATGTACAGTTGGACATATCTGATATTACTGCTGACCCATCAGGTCGTTATGTTATATGTCATTTGCTTCATGAACAAACGAGGTTAGTCTGTGCTTCAGTGTATGCCCCTAATGTGTACTCCAAACCCTTTCCGACAAAACTATTTTTGCACTCCCAGCTCTCAGCTTTTTCCCCCCAGATTGAGACTTTGTCCCTCAGTTTTTCCCAGATTGAGACTTTCTCCCTCAGTTTTTTTCCAGCACCCATTTTTTGCCCACAGTAAGCTTTTTCTCCATCATCCTCTCTTTTTTTCTCCCTAACACCATTTGTTCTCCCCACAGCAGTTTTTCCCCACAGCACCCTTTATCCCCACAACACCCTTTCGCCCCCCACCCACCCCCCCAGCAACCTTTTTTTTAACTTTTTTTTCACCCTCCTGCTCCCTTTTCTCTCCATCTCCTTCTTCTTCTCACTTCTCTTTTTATCTTCCGCTCTATCTTTTTTCACTCTATCTTTTTTCACTCAGTTCTCTTCTCTCTTTTTTGTTTTTTATATTTTCACCCAGCTGTTTTCTCCTCTGGTTGAATTATTTCTTTCTTATCTCCTTTTCCACCATTCTTCGTTTCTACCCCGAGAATATTTTCTTACAGGTTTTTTCTGTTAGACAGTGGATCACTCTGTGGTCTGTCTCCGTTCCCAGCACCTGAGGCAGCTTCCCTGCCCTAGTGTTTTCCCTCCTAGTGTTAGTTCAGTACAGGAGGAGGTGCTTAGTGCACAGTCTGAGAGAGTTCTTCCAGGGAGAGACAACTGCACTGACGTGCAGCTACTGCTCTCCTGTGTGTGTGACCTTGTCTACCTTTTCTCCCAGTTCTCTATTTTATCCACCATATCACGGTTCACTATTTTTATTTCTCCTCAGCTCTCTTATATCTTTCATTCCTATTTCTTTTTTGTCCCAGATTTCTTCTTCCAGCTGTCATTTCTATCCCATATATTTTTTCTTCACCTGCTTTTTCTTACCTTAGCTCTCTTTTATCTTACATCTTTTTTTTCTCCATTAGCTCCTTCTATTTTTTCCCCAGTTTTTTTTCAGCCACCAGTTCTTTTCTCCTCAATCTCTCCCCCCATCTCAATTATTCCCCCCCAGAGGGCATCTTTGTCTGCCACGTCCCGCCTCCACAGTCTATTCCATCTTATTCTCTTCTTCCCCATCACCCTTTTGATCCCCTGCTCCCCTTTTTCCATTCCCTCCTTTCTTCTACCCACCACCCTTTATTCCCGCAACACCCTTTTTCACATCCCTTTTTCCACATCACTCTTAATCCCCACCACACCCTTATTTTCTGCAACACCCTTTATCTCCCAAAACCTTTTTTTCTCACAACACGCTTTTTTACACCCAGATCCCTTTTTTCTCCCCCAGTTCCTTTTTTCTCTTAACAAGTCCTTTTTCCCCAGCTACTTCTTCTCCCCATTTCCATTTTCTTCTAAAACAGAGATTTTCAACCTTTTACAACTCACGGCACACCGAACAAGATCTAAATATTGCCAAGGCACACCATTTTTTTTACCTGAATCAGGCCCTATGTGTACAATATTAGATGCCACTAAGTGAGCAAAACTGCGGGCAAACGCTAGTAATAAAAATATTCTGATCTGAATGTAATTGTTTTAAATAATAAGCAAAATCCCATTTCCCTTATGTCAGTCATGTAAAAGACAACAAGGGCCTCAAACCAGAAATAACCAGTCTTGGTCTGTCTGGTGGGGTGTGTGAGGTCATACTGTGATGTCATAATGGCAACTGCCTATATCAGGGCTGTGCTGTTGCTGTCTTTCTCATATGCCTCCAGGGGCCTGGCACGGCATAGCACACTGGCAGGTTAGTGACTGGTCAAAGATAAGAGCAGGTTAGTTCGAATCGTCGGCAGACTTTCAGCATGCCTACTATAATATATGACTTATGACCTTGTGGATAGCATAGTATTGAATAAAAACAAAATCTCATACCTACTGGGACAGTGCCGTTACTTAACAACCACAAGCGGCTGCAAATGGGCCATTACAGATATTTGAAGAGCGCTGTCTAGATTGACCTATAATGTTCCTAATTAAATCCTTTAGGTGCAGCCACACCGATGAGTTGTTTAGTGAGCCTATAATATTGCAAATTAAATCCTTTACGCTCTCTCTCTCGCTCTCTCTCTCTCTCTCTCTCTCTCTCTCTCGCTGCTTGCCTAAATTCCAGTTTGCCAGTATTGCATGCTGTTCTATTTTTATTAATGTGCAGAGAATTATATTGTGCTTTAATCATTACTTTTGTTTTTATCCAATACTATATACAGATGTAGCTACGCTGATCATGGCTACATCTGAGGGAAACGTGTACCCTCGACACAGCTATGCATGCCTGCACCTGGCCGTGACAAGCTGCGGCATTTGCCGCTCCCATGCATGCGAATGGGGCACACACGTGTCTTAGACGTCCAGAGTATTCATCTCTTGCTTTCTCTTTTCACTCTCTCACCATTGACATGTAGGTGCGTTTTTCTCCTGCCGGGTAATAGGTCAAAATAGCAGATTTGAGGCGACAGAAGGGATGACTGGGTTAGGCAAGGTTAGTGGGTGGGTGAGTGTGTGGTCTGGGCAAACTCTGCATAGTCTCTTAATGCCTAGGGGGACAGGCAGTCCTTCAGCCATGGGTCCCCAGAGGTTTCCTCCACAAGGGGGTTTTTCCTCTCCTGAGTGCTAAAGGATGACTCCTCATGAGTCATGAGGCTCCCGCCATATTGTTCCTCTTATAGGACAAGTTTGTAAGATTACTGGAGTAATTTTAGTCCGAAATTCCCTATTTTAGAATGAGTAAATATAAATAATAATCATAATCATAATAATAATAATCATAAGAAGACGAAGGGACTTCAGCTTCCGGCCGCCGATGAGAGGCTGCTGATTTCAGGAGCTCCATGCCGCCTGCCACTCGTACTCCCTTTTACTAGGCTTTTAGCCTCCGTTTGTGGGCCCCCGTTGCAGGAGACCGTAGGTGCCGCGTCCCTGCTGCATGGACAGATATATTACTGTCATGCCCAGGAGGAGATCGCGAGCGCAGAAGGAGAAACAGCGGAGCCTCTCACAATCCAAGATGGCGCTGGACGCCATCTCCCGCCGCGGACAGCAGACAGCCGGTCCTGGCCCCCCTCCTGCAGGAGGACAGCTCTCATGAAGCAGAGGGTGAGGACTTCTCTGACGGTGCACCTGTATGATGGCACCTCCTTCAAGGACTTTCTATCCCCAGCGGATGCCGAGGCTTATATAGCAGAATCGTCTACAGCTGACATACCTCCAGGATGTCGGAATGTAAGTGATGCTCCCTTACACCCTGAAGTTCCACTGATATCGGGACCGAACTGCATCTCCATCCTGCACAGTCTCTCTTTGTCATATGTATTCAGAAACGATGTTCTGAGAATAATCCCGAACGTGCGAATTTTACTATTGTACTATTGCTACATTTACTGGTTATAGTCGGTTTACCTAATTTTATCATTGCAGTCAATTGACTCTGGTTTATACTTATTACACTGCTCCTATATTTGCTGACATCGTTGTTATGAGTACGCTTGTATTTCTATGTCAGAATGGCTGATCTCATTATGTTTCTTTTTTATGCGTACTGCTAAATTGGTTTCTCTTAATTTCTTTAATATTCACTTTTCACTGTCATGACAAAAAGTGTGCCTCTCCCCCCACAAGGTTCAATTGTTTGACGTATCTGCTTCATATATATTCAGATATGTGGAGGTCATACCAACTATAAAATTTAGATGTGGTAACTTGCGCCCTTCTAGCTGCTGCTTAGTTCCACTCACAAGAGCACCAAACTCGTTCAATACATATACACAAACAATGGAGAGCGGTCCTCAAGCGCTGCTAGATGATCCAAATATTTCTTGATGACCTGTATACTGTTGGTATAGGTGGAAGAGTACAATCAATCAATCAATAGGTGCACATTGTACTGTTGTCACCGTACAGGAACCTTCAGACTCACCGTAACTTAGTGAGATGCATTCACATAAAGGTTTCTTTAATTGGTCGTTGTTTATCTTACACCAATAACCATATATAGACGCATATGAAATGAAACTCACCTGGGCTACAGAGCCCTATATGCACCAAAAGGTTTCTTTAGTCCACGTATTCTCCACCAAGCAAACGTGACCCAAGGTTCATAAAAACTATTTATTTTTTCATAAAAAATAGTCCATGTAAAAACATATGAATGCTGTAATTCTTCCTGATCTAGCTGAAAGGTGTTTTGTTCCACTCTAAACCCCAAAGGTTTATAGAAGAATTTCTTTTAGGAGGCAACACAGAGGTATTGATGTTCCCTGTGATACTTAACAAGTTTTAGATACAACCAATTTAGAAAATGCAATGAATAAAACTATATATTTATTATTTGTTTCATGAACTAATGTACAAAAGGAGATTAATTATAATGTTTGTTAAGGAATCATTGTATAAGGAATTATATTTATTAGGAATTGAGGCTGTTTAAAAGGAGAAATCATATGATTGGTGGATGGGATCAGGTGACCAAGGTTATAGGGTATATAAACCCCAGTGTTTTGTTTGACTCTACACCCTGAGGAAGGAAAGGATTCCGAAACGCGTTGGTGTTCTGGAGAATCCATGATAGCTGTGGTCCATTCTTATTCAACCCTGTCGGTTTGAAGTTTTTTGCTGACATCTTGGAGGAACACTGTATCATAGACCTTTCCCGGGAATGGTATGGTGAGGAGTGTTGCCTCCTAAAAGAAATTCTTCTATAAACCTTTGGGGTTTAGAGTGGAACAAAACACCTTTCAGCTAGATCAGGAAGAATTACAGCATTTATATGTTTTTACATGGACTATTTTTTATGAAAAAATAAATTGTTTTTATGAACCTTGGGTCACGTTTGCTTGGTGGAGAATACGTGGACTAAAGAAACCTTTTGGTACATATAGGGCTCTGTAGCCCAGGTGAGTGTCATTTCATATGCGTCTATATATAGTTATTGGTGGAAGATAAACAACGACAAATTAAAGAAACCTTTATGTGAATGCATCTCACTAAGTTACGGTGAGTCTGAAGGTTCCTGTACGGTGACAACAGTACAGTGTGCACCTATTGATTGATTGTACTCTTCAACCTATACCAACAGTATACAGGTCATCAAGAAATATTTGGGTCATCTAGCAGCGCTTGAGTACCGCTCTCCATTGTTTGTGTATATGTGGAGGTCATCCCTTAGGATTGGTTTCCCAATGTTCTAACTTACTGCCCCGCAACTTGGCTCCTCCACCTCGGTATCTTCCCTGCTTAGGGAAGGTGGACGCCCGGCAGCTGGAGAAATTGCTCAAATGAGAATTACTCTGAGTAACCGAGAGTTACTGAAATTGTTAGGTAGTTATTCATTTACTGTCTTGTGTTTTCCTTTGTTTTATGTTTTTCTTTTCTTGTTGGCTCCACCATGGGCCTGCCCCCTGTTTTTGTCCTTCCCCCTCTTCGAACATCTTTATATTACATCAAACGGTCAGGTTTTTTGTTTAAATAGGTACCTGCAGTATCCCCACGGCCCCAGACTAGCCGGTACTATCAAGTCTACTAGATTATTGTTTGTATGTTGCCCCTTCCCACAGACCCATGTCTCTGAAAATTGGCAGTTGGAACGTGGGTGGATTTAATTCCCCCAAAAAACGTAAATGTGTTCTGCTGTACCTTCACAAATTACGATAAGACATAGTATGCCTACAGGAAACTCACCTTATACCTAGCGAGATACTTAAGCTTAACATACTCGGTTGGAAGGTTATGACGTCTGCCTCGTATAACTCCAAAGCTCGTGGGGTTGCTATTATAGCCAGATCCAATGTACAGTTGGACATATCTGATGTTACTGCTGACCCATCAGGTCGTTATGTTATATGTAATTTGCTTCATGAACAATCGAGGTTAGTCTGTGCTTCAGTGTATGCCCCTAATGTGTACTCCAAACCTTTTCCGACAAAACTATTTTTGCACTCCCAGCTCTCAGCTTTTTCCCCCCAGATTGAGACTTTGTCCCTCAGTTTTTCCCAGATTGAGACTTTCTCCCTCAGTTTTTTTTCCAGCACCCATTTTTTGGCCACAGTAAGCTTTTTCTCCACCATCCTCTCTTTTTTCTCCCCAACACCATTTGTTCTCCCCACAGCAGTTTTTCCCCACAGCACCCTTTATCCCCACAACACCCTTTCGCCCCCCCAGCAACCTTTTTTTTTACTTTTTTTTCACCCTCCTGCTCCCTTTTCTCTCCATCTCCTTCTTCTTCTCACTTCTCTTTTTATCTTCCGCTCTATCTTTTTTCACTCAGTTCTCTTCTCTCTTTTTTGTTTTTTTATATTTTCACCCAGCTGTTTTCTCCTCTGGATGACTTATTTCTCCTCTTATCTCCTTTTCCACCATTCTTCTTTTCTACCCCGAGAATATTTTCTTACAGGTCTTTTCTGTTAGACAGTGGATCACTCTGTGGTCTGTCTCCGTTCCCAGCACCTGAGGCAGCTTCCCTGTTCTAGTGTTTTCCCTCCTAGTGTTAGTTCAGTACAGGAGGAGGTGCTTAGTGCACAGTCTGAGAGAGTTCTTCCAGGGAGAGACAACTGCACTGACGTGCAGCTACTGCTCTCCTGTGTGTGTGACCTTGTCTACCTTTTCTCCCAGTTCTCTATTTTATCCACCATATCACGGTTCACTATTTTTATTTCTCCTCAGCTCTCTTATATCTTTCATTCCTATTTCTTTTTTGTCCCAGCTTTCTTCTTCCAGCTGTCATTTCTATCCCATGTATTTTTTCTTCACCTGCTTTTTCTTACCTTAGCTCTCTTTTATCTTACATCTTTTTTTCTCCATTAGCTCCTTCTATTTTTTCCCCAGTTTTTTTTCAGCCACCAGTTCTTTTCTCCTCAATCTCTCCCCCATCTCAATTATTCCCCCCCAGAGGGCATCTTTGTCTGCCACGTCCCGCCTCCACAGTCTATTCCATCTTATTCTCTTCTTCCCCATCACCCTTTTGATCCCCTGCTCCCCTTTTTCCATTCCCTCCTTTCTTCTACCCACCACCCTTTATTCCCGAAACACCCTTTTTCACATCCTTTTTTCCACATCACTCTTAATCCCCACCACACCCTTATTTTCTGCAACACCCTTTATCTCCCAAAACCTTTTTTTCTCACAACACGCTTTTTTACACCCAGACCCCTTTTTTCTCCCCCAGTTCCTTTTTTCTCTTAACAAGTCCTTTTTCCCCAGCTACTTCTTCTCCCCATTTCAATTTTCTTCTAAAACAGAGATTTTCAACCTTTTACAACTCACGGCACACCGAACAAGATCTAAATATTGCCAAGGCACACCATTTTTTTTACCTGAATCAGGCCCTATGTGTACAATATTAGATGCCACTAAGTGAGCAAAACTGCGGGCAAACGCTAGTAATAAAAATATTCTGATCTGAATGTAATTGTTTTAAATAATAAGTGAAATCCCATTTCCCTTAGGTCAGTCATGTAAAAGACAACAAGGGCCTCAAACCAGAAATAACCAGTCTTGGTCTGTCTGGTGGGGTGTGTGAGGTCATACTGTGACGTCACAATGGCAACTGCCTATATCAGGGCTGTGCTGTTGCTGTCTTTCTCATATGCCTCCAGGGGCCTGGCACGGCATAGCACACTGGCAGGTTGGTGACTGGTCAAAGATAAGAGCAGGTTAGTTCGAATCGTCGGCAGACTTTTAGCATGTCTACTATAATATATGACTTATGACCTTGTGGATAGCATAGTATTAAATAAAAACAAAATCTCATACCTACTGGGAAAGTGCCGTTACTTAACAACCACAAGCGGCTGCAAATGGGCCATTACAGATATTTGAAGAGCGCTGTCTAGATTGACCTATAATGTTCCTAATTAAATCCTTTAGGTGCAGCCACACCGATGACATCTCCTTGGAGTTGTTTAGTGAGCCTATAATATTGCAAATTAAATCCTTTACGCTCTCTCTCTCTCTCTCTCTCGCTGCTTGCCTAAATTCCAGTTTGCCAGTATTGCATGCTGTTCTATTTTCATTAATGTGCAGAGAATTATATTGTGCTTTAATCATTACTTTTGTTTTTATCCAATACTATATACAGATGTAGCTACGCTGATCATGGCTACATCTGAGGGAAACGTGTACCCTCGACACAGCTATGCGCACTTGCACCTGGCCGTGACAAGCTGCGGCATTTGCCGCTCCCATGCATGCGAATGGGGCACACACGTGTCTTAGACGTCCAGAGTATTCATCTCTTGCTTTCTCTTTTCACTCTCTCACCATTGACATGTAGGTGCGTTTTTCTCCTGCCGGGTAATAGATCAAAATAGCAGATTTGAGGCGACAGAAGGGATGACTGGGTTAGGCAAGGTTAGTGGGTGGGTGAGTGTGTGGTCTGGGCAAACTCTGCATAGTCTCTTAATGCCTAGGGGGACAGGCAGTCCTTCAGCCATGGGTCCCCAGAGGTTTCCTCCACAAGGGGGTTTTTCCTCTCCTGAGTGCTGAAGGATGACTCCTCATGAGTCTTGAGGCTCCCGTCATATTGTTCCTCTTATAGGACAAGTTTGTAAGATTACTGGAGTAATCTTAGTCCGAAATTCCCTATTTTAGAATGAGTAAATATAAATACAGGTTGAGTATCCCTTATCCAAAATGCTTGGGACCAGACGTATTTTGGATATCTGATTTTTCCATATTTTGGAATAATTGCATACCATAATAAGATATCATGGTGATGGGACCTAAATCTAAGCACATAATGCATTTATGTTACATATACACCTTAAACACACAGCCTGAAGGCAATTTTAGCCAATATTTTTTATAACTGTGCATTAAACAAAGTGTGTCTACATTCACACAATTCATTTATGTTTCATATATACCTTATACACACAGCCTAAAGGTCATTTAATACAATATTTTTAATAACTTTGTGTATTAAACAAAGTTTGTGTACATTGAGTCATCAAAAAACAAAGGTTTCACTATCTCACTCTCATTCAAAAAAGTCCATATTTCGGAATATTCCGTATTTCGGAATATTTGGATATGGGATACTCAACCTGTAATAATCATAATCATAATAATAATAATTATAAGAAGACGAAGAAGGGACTTCAGCTTCCGGCCGCCGATGGGAGGCTGCTGATTTCAGGAGCTCCATGCCGCCTGCCGCTCGTACTCCCTTTTACTAGGCTTTTAGCCTCCGTTTGTGGGCCACCGCTGCAGGAGACCGTAGGCGCCGCATCCCTGCTGCATGGACAGATATATTACTGTCATGCCCAGCAAGAGATCGCGAGCGCAGAAGGAGAAACAGCGGCGCCTCTCACAATCCAAGATGGTGCTGGACGCCATCTCCCGCCGTGGACAGCGGACAGCCGGACCTGGCCCCCCTCCTGCAGGAGGACAGCTCTCATGAAGCAGAGGGTGAGGACTTCTCTGACGGTGCACCTGTATGATGGCACCTCCTTCAAGGACTTTCTATCCCCAGCGGATGCCGAGGCTTATATAGCAGAATCGTCTACAGCTGACATACCTCCAGGATGTCGGAATGTGAGTGATGCTCCCTTACACCCTGAAGTTCCACTGATATCGGGACCGAACTGCATCTCCATCCTGCACAGTTTCTCTTTGTCATATGTATTCAGAAACGATGTTCTGAGAATAATCCCGAACGTGTGAATTTTACTATTGCTACATTTACTGGTTAGAGTCGGATTACCTAATTTTATCATTGCAGTCAATTGACTCTGGTTTATACTTATTACACTGCTCCTATATTTGCTGACATCGTTGTTATGAGTACGCTTGTATTTCTATGTCAGAATGGCTGATCTCATAATGTTTCTTTTTTATGCGTACTGCTAAATTGGTTTCTCTTAATTTCTTTAATATTCACTTTTCACTGTCATGACAAAAAGTGTGCCTCTCCCCCCACAAGGTTCAATTGTTTGACGTATCTGCTTCATATATATTCAGATATGTGGAGGTCATCCCTTAGGATTGGTTTCCCAATGTTCTAACTTACTGCCCCGCAACTTGGCTCCTCCACCTCGGTATCTTCCCTGCTTAGGGAAGGTGGACGCCCGGCAGCTGGAGAAATTTCTCAAATGAGAATTACTCTGAGTAACCGAGAGTTACTCAAATTGTTAGGAAGTTATTCATTTACTGTCTTGTGTTTTCCTTTGTTTTATGTTTTTCTTTTCTTGTTAGCTCCACCATGGGCCTGCCCCTGTTTTTGTCCTTCCCCCTCTTCGAACATCTTTATATTACATCAAACGGTCAGGTTTTTTGTTTAAATAGGTACCTGCAGTATCCCCTATCAAGTCTACTAGATTATTGTTTGTATGTTGCCCCTTACCACAGACCCATGTCTCTGAAAATTGGCAGTTGGAACGTGGGTGGATTTAATTCCCCCAAAAAACGTAAATGTGTTCTGCTGTACCTTCACAAATTACAATAAGACATAGTATGCCTACAGGAAACTCACCTTATACCTAGCGAGATACTTAAGCTTAACATACTCGGTTGGAAGGTTATGACGTCTGCCTCGTATAACTCCAAAGCTCGTGGGGTTGCTATTATAGCCAGATCCAATGTACAGTTGGACATAGCTGATATTACTGCTGACCCATCAGGTCGTTATGTTATATGTAATTTGTTTCATGAACAAACGAGGTTAGTCTGTGCTTCAGTGTATGCCCCTAATGTGTACTCCAAACCCTTTCCAACAAAACTTATCTCACTACTGCCTCCACGTTCACACCTGCCAATAGTTCTCTGTGGAGATATGAACCTTATCCCTATTGCCCAACTAGATAGACAAACAACTGCTCATTCCAAAGTCAGAGTACCTCAGTTTGGAATTCCTCAATTGGCAAAGAAGTTACACTTAACAGACTCTTGGCGTACTCTCCATCCAATAGAAAGAGAATTCTCCTGTCTCTCTGCTGCCACTAGTAACTTATCTAGAATTTACTATATTTTATTGTCCATCTCACTACTTCCAAAAGTATCTACGGTATGCATGGAGCCGATCATGATCTCTGACCATGCAGTAGTCTGGGCGGAAATTCGGGTATCCTCTGATAGAGGAAATTGTATTAAATGGCGATGCCCCTCTGTCCTTAAGACGTCAAAGGCTCTGAGGGACATTGGGGGTCATTCCGACCCGATTGCTTGCTGCAGTTTGTCGCAGCGCAGCAATCGGGTTGGAACTGCGCATGCGCCGCAGTGCACCGGCGCATGGCAGTTGTCGCTGCCTAGCGATCGCCTCTGAGACAGAAGTGGTCGCTGGGCGGGAGGGGGCTGAACGGCGGTATTAAGCCGCTGTTTAGAAGGCGCGGTCCGGCCAACGCAGGCATGGCCGGACCGTTGGGGGGGGCGGCCGCTGCGGCTGTGTGACATCTCATGCAGCCGCTGCAGCGACAAGTAACTCCCGGCCAGCCGCAGGAGCTGCGCTGGCCGGGAGTTACTCCTGAAATACAAAAGCATTGCCGCTGTGCGATGCTTTTGTATTTGTGCGGGGAGGGGGTCACTGACATGCGGGGCGGACTAGCCCTGTGCTGGGCGTCCCCCCGCATGTCAGGGAAGATAATCGTAGCTGTGCTAAATTTAGCACAGCTACGATCAACTCGGAATGACCCCCATAGTGCTTAAATCTTGGGAAAACTTTGTTCATGATAATATGGACACAAAATTGAATAATATAGTACTTTTTTGGCAAGCTTTTAAGGCGACGGTTATCATTTCCCACACCACAGCACATAAGAAAAAAGCACTTCTTGAATATATGATGACTCAAGCTGCACTTACCTCCTCCTTTCAATTATATACATCTACCCCATCCCCGACCACTAGGGATGGATATCTTGATGCCAAAAAACATTTTGAGGGTATTTTTATCAAAATGGAAGCCTCATATTCCTTCATGAGAAATTGCAAGTCTTATAGATTTGCTAATAAATCCAGTAAATTATTAACGAATTTATTAAACGGGCAACGTACACCTTCTATTATTTACCCCTTAAAAATGGAAGATGGCACCACTACCTCTTCTGATACTCAGATAGCTGAGGTTTTGACTGGATTTTATAGTGACTTATATGCTGCCCCGCAGACTGTCGTCCCAGAGCCGTCTCCCTTTTGGGGAAAATTACCTATGCCACGGTTATCGTTATTGTTAGGTGATTCCTTACTAGGTACAATAACTCATGATGAGGTGTCCTCTGCTATTTTACAACTGAAAATAGGTAAAGCACCAGGCCCAGATGGCTTCACAACGGATTTCTATAAGTTGTTAGCCCCACATATTACATCTATTTTAGTCATGGTTTTTAATTCTATATTAGATACAGGTGAGCTTCCTATGTATTATAATACAGCCACTATCAGGGTTTTACTGAAACCAGGTAGAGATCATTAAGATCCGGGGTCTTACCGGCCGATTTCACTGTTAAATATTGAATACAAACTGTTAACAAAAAGTTTAGCTACCAGACTGAAACGGGTATTGCCCTCCCTTATCCACAGTGATCAAACGAGATTTGTTACAGGTAGGAACCCTATGGCGAACATTAGGAGATTGCTGATGGCGGTTTGTGATTCCCAGTGCGCCATGTCGAACTCATCCAGAGCGCTCCTTTCCCTTGATGCAGAAAGGGCCTTTGACATGGTGCACTGGGATCACCTATTTGATGTGATGATCCGTTTTGCATTCCCACAGAAGTTTATTTCTTTCTTAAAAACACTATACTCCAACCCCTCTTCTCATATTATATGCAATGGGAATCAAAATTATAAAAGGAAAAAAAGGTTGAGATAAAAAACTTTTATATTTATCACTGCCAGCGGTATTTATAATCAATAGTTTATTAATATGCTCTCTTCATATAAAAACAGTATAGAGGATAATCATACTTGTAGGCATACATTTGGATACAAAATTTATAAAATGCAACAATGTGTATCAAGCCAGTTCTCAAAAGAAAGTTAACTGCTCAGACTCATTTTAAGAACAGTTTAAAGAACCATTTCAAAAGCAGGGTTTGCGATGTGAAAGCGGTATAAGTGTAATTTCCTCCACTGGAAACAAAGTTAAAAAGGATAGTTCCTATCCCAGGTGGTGACGGTAATTTAATGACCAGTATTTGCGGGGTTAATAGCGTTGGAGTCCAGGAGAAATAAACTGTTAGTTAGTAGTATTGGGTTACAATATTCAATACCCGCCTGGAGAGTTCTATATCATGTGTCCGTGAGGATATCCCGATGTTTATGATGTTTGGTTATGTCAAACAATGTTCAGCTGCTGTTACTCTATCCCAGTACACGGGGACCTATTACAAGGTGGGAGGAGAAAGCCATGTTCCGAGCGTCCCTGGGTGCAGCGGCAATTGGGTTATCAGCGTCTCCGAACGTCAGCAGGATAGTTGGTTTCCTCCACGAGTCCTCTCCAGGACTATACGTATCCGAGCTCCAAGACAACCCCAAATGATTATGGTAGCGGGTGGGAGTCCTAGACGCGTTTCGTCACATCCGGTGACTTTCTCAATAGGCGGTACTCCCTGACGTTAGCAGAATCCCTTTTATTTGTTAGGATCCACACACCTGTTTATGATTCCCATATAATATGATCACTTAAAAGAGAACACCATCATTTATATCTTATGATCAAAAGAAACCGCTGGCAGGCTTCAAAAATGATTCTTATACATATCATGTTTTATATTTTAAAGAAAAACACATTAATAGTAAATTATAAAAAGTATGTATATAATATAATGTTTTCATTAATTTATTAATTGACGACGATCATGGCTGACACTATATTAAACAAGAGGAGCCATTTTAATTTATACATTCATATAGCTCACTCTTAATTCTAATCGTAATATGCCTATACATTTTTAAAACAGACAGTAGGCAAATGCATTACCATTATCTACTTATTTATTTGTTTGTTTATTTTCAAGTAAATCCCATCATAGGAAATATATCTATAAACTTCCATATAACATCCTCTTAGAAATACTATTATAGCTACGAACATGTGTACCTCTCGAGCCACCGGCCAATAGCAGAAGATTGAAGATCAACAAGTCACTTATACCTAACAACCTAATCACATGCATTATAACTAAAACTTATCCATTTCTAATATGCACTCCTCGAGCCATAGACCAATAACAGAAGGTTTTTTTTTATTTATATATATATATATATATATATATATATATTATAAGTTGAAAATCCACAGAACCCCTATATCTAACATCCTAATCATAATGTACTGTATGTGATTAGGATGTTAGATATAAGGGTTCTGTGGATTTTCAACTTATAATATATATATATATATATATATATATATATATAAACCTTCTGTTATTGGTCTATGGTCCATTTTTCAATAGCGCGACTCACCCATGCGCAGGCAATAGTGGGCCTGAGCAGTGTACCATTGGTAACATAAATGGATTTTAATGTTGTTTCCATTTTGCGGTCTGCCGGCTCTTTAAGAGAAGCCGTGCCAGGAGCAGGGAGAATTACCTTCTTTGTCAACCTGGAAAGTGCACTATCTAACACAGGGGGTGACTCCCATTTTTTCCTGTCTTCAACCGGGAAAGGATAAGCTATGTGAATCCTTTTGGGAATACGACATTTTTTATCAGGATTCACCCACATCCCTTCAAACAGAGCATTTAGTTCGTGTGAAGGAGGGAACGTGACTTTGGATTTCTTTTCCTTACATAAATAAGCTTTCTCCAGAGGTACAAGAGTGCTTTCTGTAACCTCCAACACGTCCCTTATAGCCACAATCATATATTGTATACTTTTTGCCAATTTATGATCTATGTCTCTGGATTCACTATCGTCGACACAAGAATCAGAATCCGTGTCGGTATCAGTGTTTACAACATTTGCAAATGGTCTCTTATGTGATCCAGAGGGGCCGCCCGCATAAGGAATAACAGCATCCTGAAAAATCACATCTTCCACAGATTTTCTCCAGCATGCAGCCTTAGAATCAGACTTATACAATCTACGGTTAATCAGATGCATACTGTCACGTAACTCTTTCACCCATGCAGGCTCTTGGTGTGCCGGTAGCGCCACCACATTACAACTCTGTGTCCCTAAAATGCCTTCCTCCAGGGAGGAACTCTCTGCCTCAGACATGCCTCACACGTGTACACCACACTCACAGACACACTGGGACTTATTTTGGGGACAGACCCACAGTAAGGAGAGGACCAGTGTGTTCTCTGCAGCCTGAGGAGAGAGAGAAAATGGTGCTGAGTAGTGTGCTGGCTGCCTGAGGAAGAAGCTCCGCCCCCACAATGGCGCATCCTTACACTCAGTATATGACCTATTATTTATACTGGAGGGGGTAGGGCTGTGCCAGCGGCATCTTATGCCCCCTTTTAGCCAGTTTGAGGCATTTTTCTTGCTGCCCAGGGTGCCCCCCATGCCCTGCACCCTGCAGTGTGTGTGGGCAGCATAGGCGCGCTGCGCTCCCGCCATCCGCGCCGCACCTCAGCCGTCACTTACTTGATTGAAGATCATTCTTCACATACTCACCTGTCTTCTGACTTCTGGCTCTGCGAGGGGGGTGACGGCGTGCGGTGGGAGTGAGCATCTAGACACGGCTAGCGTTCAGTTCCCTTCAGGAGCTAATGGTGTCCTATCAGCCCGAAGCAGAGCCATGAAACTCTGAGGAAGTTGGTTCCTACTTCTGCCCCCTCAGTCCCAAGAAGCAGGGAGTCTGATGCCAGCAGATCTCTCTGAAAATAAAAAACCTAACATAAGTCTTTTCAGAGAAACTCAGTAGAGCTCCTCAGAGTGCATCCAGTCGACCTGGGCACATTTCTAAAACTGAGGTCTGGAGGAGGGGCATAGAGGGAGGAGCCAGTTCACACCCAATGAAAAGTCTTTAGAGTGCCCATGTCTCCTGCAGATCCCGTCTTTACCCCATGGTCTTGATGTCATCCCCAGCATCCTCTAGGACGTATGAGAAATATAAAACATGATATGTATAAGAATAATTTTTGAAACCTGCCAGCGGTTTCTTTTGATCATATGATATAAATGATGGTGTTCTCTTTTAAGTGATCATATTATATGGGAATCATAAACAGGTATGTGGATCCTAACATATAAAAGGGATTCTGCTAACGTCAGGGAGTACCGCCTATTGAGAAAGTCACCAGCCACCCGCTACCATAATCATTTGGGGTTGTCTTGGAGCTCGAATATGTATAGTCCTGGCAGGACTCGTGGAGAAAACCAACTATCCTGCTGACGTTCGGAGACGCTGATAACCCAATTGCCGCTGCACCCGGGGACGCTCGGAACACGGCTTTCTCCTCCCACCTTGTAATAGGTCCCCGTGTACTGGGATAGAGTGAGTAACAGCAGCTGAACATTGTTTGACATAACCAAACATCATAAACATCAGGATATCCTCACGGACACATGATATAGAACTCTCCATGCGGGTATTGAATATTGAAACCCAATACTACTAACAGTTTATTTCTCCTGGACTCCAATGCTATTAACCCCGCAAATACTGCTCATTAAATTACCGTCACCACCTGGGATAGGAACTATCCTTTTTAACTTTGTTTCAAGTGGAGGAAATTACACTTAGTAACTTTCTTTTGAGAACTGGCTTGATACACATTGTTGCATTTTATGAATTTTGTATCCAAATGTATGCCTACAAGTATGATTATCCTCTGTACTGTTTTTATATGAAGAGAGCATATTAATAAACTATTGATTATAAATACCGCTGGCAGTGATAAATATAAAGGTTTTTTTAGCGCAACCTTTTTTTCCTTTTATCATTTTGATTCCCATTTGAAACCTTCACAGAAAGGTTTCTAAGGTCGTTTGCAATTGAACCATTTTTCAAGGTATATATATTTAAAATGAATTCATACAATTTCACCTCCGCGCTTTAGATGTTTGTATAGTGTTTATATGCAATGGGATACTGTCAGCCCCTTTTCTGATTTTGAGGGGCACCCGACAGGTGTGCCCTCTCTCCCCTCTATTATTTATACCGGCACTAGAGCCATTGGTGATTGCACTACGACATTCCCTGCTTTATAAAGGTATTCAAATTGGGGACAGGGACCTAAGGGTCTCCTCATACCCTGACGATATATGCTCCTTTTTTGTCACACCCTGAACATTCCATCCCAGTGGCTTTGTACATCATTTCCCAATTTAGTACTATTTCAGGATATAAAATAAATATTAGCAAATCAGAGCTTTTGATTCTGACAGGACATACTCCTACCTTACAATCCTTTACCGAGATGAAAGCCATTTGGGTGGTGTCTTCACATATCAAATACCTTGGTATTCAAATTCCGAAACAGCTGGCTGACCTTTATGACCTGAACTTCACTCCTACCATTGCTAAAATAGCAAAATCCATGGAACGGTGGCACGATTTACCGCTGTTTCTCCTTGGTAGAATTGAGGTGATTAAGTCGGTCCTCATGCCGAGATTAACTTATTCCATGCAACTCCTCCCCATAAAGTTGACCACGAAGGACATTAAAAATTTCAATAGGCTATGTACCAAGTTTTTATGAAAATAAAAAAAAACTCGGATAGCATCTTGGAAACTGAAATGCTTAAAAAAGGACGGGGGTCTAGGCTTCCCTGATCTGCTTCAATATTCTAGAGCACTTCTCATTAGAATAGCCTTAGACTGGATCCTAGAATCCAATACTTATGTAGATTTCGATCTTGATTGTGCACTCTTTTACCCATATTCCCCGGGCGGTTTTCTTCAAACCAAACGGCAATTAATACCTAAACATATCCGCACTAATTTAATGTTTAAAGATATTTATAATGCCTGAATGCAGTAAATGTGAAACTTAACAGATCAGCACCCAGACTGGACTGGATTCCTTTGTGGGGTAATCCTGCCTTTACACCAGGGCTGGAAAACCCGATATGCCAGAGACTTTTCTTAAAGGGTCTCAGAGCGGTCTCCCAGGTCTTTGACCCGGGAGGGAAAATAATGTCTTTCGGCGAATTGAGTTTAGAATTTACCCTCCCAAGTAATAGCTTATATGCTTTAAAGCAGATTCAACATTTTGCCCACTCTTTGGCCTCTAAAGCGGTGATACAGCCTTCCCAAGATCCATTGAAATCGATTATTTCCAGTTTTGTTAACAATAAATACAAACCCAAATTACTTTACTTAGTTTTATTGACACAATCTTCACATAAATTGACACATCAGCTACAGGTAATGTGGGCACAGGATATCCCCTCTCTGCCCCAAGCAGATGTATTATTTAAGTATTATGACATCACCCTCGGTATAGTTAGAACATTTATTCTCCAAGAGGTCCATGTTAAGACGATACACAGGGCTTATGTGTCCCAGAGTCAATGGAAGCACTATGTGGAGGAGGAATCTGGCAGGTGTCTGAAATGTGGTGCTTCCTCTGCGTCTGCCATCCATAATTTGTGGACCTGTGGGAAAATCAAAAAATACTGGTATAAACTCCTACACTATGTGGACACTACTTTTGAGTTATCATTATCCTTAGATCCCATACCATTACTTTTTGCCAATTTTGATAATTGGGCACTGACGGAATCTAAAAAACCTCTAAACCCTTTTCTGACAATACTAGTGACAGTGGCAAAAAAGATTATACTCAATTCTTGGATCGTTCAACATACCCCAACTCTAAGAGAGGTAGATACTCTCTTGCTGAGATACGTGTATTATGATAGATACTGTTAGGCGCCGGGGTCCGCTCGTCGGTGCGGCCCGGCGCCTAGCAACCAGGGACGCCATGCGCGTACAGCCGCCGGCTCCCTGGCAACGCTAGACGCCGGGCGCACGGAGCCGCACGGACCCTAGCAACGGGGACGCCACTGACGGACCGCGTTCCCCGTTGCTGGGTCCATTTTAATTAATAGGACACCTGTTTCCTGGCCATGCAGCTAGGCAGCTGTATGGCATCTAATCCAATCAGCCTCTAAACAGCTGATTGGAGGACTCCCTGTTTAATACACTTCCTGGGCTTCTCACAGACGCCGGTAATAGCTTCTTGCATGCTGTATCTGTTTGCTGAGAGTGTTTCCAGTCCTGCTGTATCCGGTCGTTCCTGTTCTCAGTTGTCCTGTACTCGGAAGTCGTCATCTGTTCCTGGAGTCCTGACTGAGCACCTTTGAACATCCAGTGGTGTTCGTGAGTCACGGCGTAGCCGTGTTTTGCGGCTTGGCCGCTTTATCATTTATTATTTATTATTTGTGTTTCGGAGCTTTTGCGGAGGATTCCGCTCCCACAGATCCACTCTGGTATCCAGCGGTGCTGGGTAGGAGTAACGGACTAGTGGATTTTGGTTGTCCTTTTCCCTGGCGGGTTTCCGCACATACCTCAGCTTTTGTCAGTTAGCTTGTAGCCCCTGGCCTGGTTGTTTAGTCAGAGGGCCCCTTGTTATCACCCTGTCTCGGATTTCCCTTTGTTTCCCATTAAGACCTGAGGGGGCATCGGAGTTGGGCAGACATAATCCGCCCTTCAAACGCGGCTGCCATGGGCTCAAGCAACCATAGTCTCGCAGGGGATTTCTGACAGCACGGGCGAGAAAACGGAGTTAGGGCGCCAGGGGCTACTTTCTATTCCCGCTTCCTTCCCCAGCATTACGTTCCAGTGCTCCGGTCCTTGCAATAGGACCTCCTCAGACCAGAGTGCTGGAATCATAACATTATTACCGGCCACACCCAAACTTAAAATTAAACAGGGTTTGATTTTTTCCTTATTCAGTTTTGTAAGATTTATCGGCCTCATGAATCCCACTGGTTTAGGGCCAAATCCTGGCCAGCTCCTAGTTAGCCAGATTCAAGAACTTACTCAGATGGTTCAGGATCTTTCCCTTCGGGTGAAGTCGCAGGAAGATCTTTTACGAACTTCCCCGAGGGTAGTCCCTGAACCAAAAATGCACTTGCCTGACCGCTTTTCTGGTGATAGGAAGGAGTTTTTTAATTTTAAAGAGTCCTGTAAACTTTATTTTCGTTTAAGACCAATCTCCTCAGGTACTGAATCTCAGCGGGTCGGAATTATTATTTCTTTGCTCCAGGGGGATCCTCAGACCTGGGCTTTTGGTTTAAAAGCAGAGGATCCGGCATTGTTGTCAGTAGACGCCTTTCTGGGGTCTTTAGGGCTTTTGTATGATGACCCTGATAGAGAGGCATCCGCTGAGAGTCAGTTACGCGCTCTCAGACAGGGTAGAAATCCTGCAGAGGTTTATTCTACGGAGTTTCGCCGTTGGTCGAACGACTGTGGCTGGAATGACCGAGCCCTGCGCAGTCAGTTTCGCCTCGGCTTATCTGAGTCTATAAAAGACAGTCTCCTTCAGTATCCCGCTCCTGAGACTCTCGATAAACTCATGGAGCTTTCTATTAAGATTGATCGGCGTCTCAGAGAGCGGAGGGCTGAAAAAGGAGCACCTGTCAGGTCTACTCCATGTGTATTTTCCATTCCTGAGGACATAGAGGAGCCCATGCAGATGGGTCTCTCCCGGCTGTCTCCAGAAGAAAGAGCCAGAAGGCAAAACTCTGGTCTTTGTTTGTACTGTGGGGGTAAGGGACATTTTGCCCGTAATTGTCCGAATAAGTCGGGAAACGCCTCGACCAAGTGAATTGTGAGGGGGTTCACTTTGGTCTGCAGCTTATCTCCTCGAATAACTCCCTTTTAGTCCCAGCTAAAGTTTCCTTTGGCAGCCTCAGTTCTTCGGTGTCGGCTTTTGTTGACAGTGGAGCTGCAGGGAACTTTATGGACTTAACGTGGGCCAAGGCCTTGGGTATTCCTCAGTTAGCTTTGGGTAGGTGTATCACCATGCATGGTTTAGATGGGAGTCCCTTGTCCAATGGGGTTATTTCCCTCTGTACACCCCCTGTACTACTTACGGTAGGAGCTCTTCATTCCGAAAAAATTGAGTTTTTCCTTACCCATTGCCCAGCAGTTCCAGTGCTTCTAGGTCACCCTTGGCTGGCCTTTCATAATCCCATCATTGATTGGCAGTCGGGGGAGATCTCACAATGGGGTACCATCTGTAATAAGGAATGTATTACATTTCCCGTCAGAATAGCTGCTGCCATTCCCGAACCC
Source organism: Pseudophryne corroboree (assembly GCF_028390025.1). Lineage (NCBI taxonomy): Eukaryota > Metazoa > Chordata > Amphibia > Anura > Myobatrachidae > Pseudophryne > Pseudophryne corroboree. Next base: position 1,055,542,817 of record NC_086444.1, read on the forward strand.
ATTCCCGTGGAATACCAGGACTTTGTTGATGTATTTTCCAAGGGCAATGCGGACATTCTGCCTCCCCATCGGCCTTATGATTGTGCTATTGAGCTAATTCCTGGTGCCACATTGCCAAAGGGAAGGTTATATGCATTGTCCGGGCCAGAAACTGCGGCCATGAATGAGTATGTTAAGGAGAGCCTAGGGAAAGGATTTATCAGGCCATCTAAATCCCCTTTAAGTGCAGGCTTCTTCTTTGTGGAGAAGAAAGATGGATCACTCAGACCTTGCATTGACTTTAGAGCCCTGAATAAGATCTCAGTTAAAAATACTTACCCTCTGCCGCTGATTTCTGTCCTCTTTGATCAGCTGCGTTCGGCTGTGATTTTTTCTAAAATTGACCTGAGGGGAGCGTATAACCTCATCCGAATCAAGTCGGGAGATGAATGGAAGACGGCGTTCAGTACTCAGTCGGGTCACTACGAGTATCTGGTGATGCCGTTCGGCTTGTCTAACGCTTCGGCAGTTTTCCAGGATCTCATTAACGATGTGCTCCGTGATTTTCTAGGAAGATTCGTGGTCGTTTACTTAGACGACATCCTGATCTATTCTGACTCTATTGAACAACATGTTACCCAGGTGCGTCAGGTTCTTCAAAAATTACGTGAAAATCACCTATATGCCAAGCTGGAGAAGTGTGAGTTTCATGTCACGGAGGTATCCTTTTTAGGGTACATTATTTCCCCTCGGGGATTCTGTATGGAACCTAAGAAGCTCCAAGCCATCCTTAGTTGGGCGCAACCCACCAACTTAAAAGCAATTCAGCGCTTTTTAGGGTTTGCGAATTATTATAGAAGATTTATTCATGCTTTTTCCGACCTGGTTGCTCCCATTGTGGCACTGACTAAGAAGGGAGCGGATCCTACCAACTGGTCACGTGAAGCTGAGTTATCCTTTCAGGCCTTGAAACAAGCTTTTGTCTCAGCCCCAGTCCTCAGACATCCCAACCCTGAATTGCCCTTCATTGTTGAGGTTGATGCCTCGGAGGTTGGAGTGGGGGCTATCCTATCTCAGAAGGATCCGGACTCTCTAGAACTACATCCTTGTGCCTTTATGTCCAGGAAATTCTGATCCGCTGAATCCAACTACGATGTTGGTAACCGGGAGTTACTGGCTATTAGATGGGCTTTCGAGGAGTGGAGGCATTGGCTTGAGGGAGCAACACATACCATTTCAGTATTGACTGACCACAAAAATCTTCAGTACATCGAATCAGCTAAGCGGCTGAATGCCCGGCAGGCTCGTTGGGCTTTATTTTTTACTCGTTTCAAGTTTATTATCACCTTTAGGCCAGGTTCCAAGAATACCAAGGCGGATGCCCTGTCACGCAGTTTTCTTCCAGTTCATAATAACAGTCCTGTTACTCCCATACTTCCGTCTTCAGTCATTTGGGCAGGCCTCACACAAGATTTATTTACCCAGTTAAAGCAGCTTCAACATCAAGCTCCTGGAAATACTCCTGCTGGTCGTCTTTACGTCCCTGAGTTTTTGAGAGCTACTGTTTTGACTGAGTTTCATGATAGCAAAGTTGCCGGGCATCCGGGGATCTCTAAGACTTTGGAATTAGTCTCCCGCTCAGTATGGTGGCCTGGTCTTTCTAAAGACATTAAGGAGTTTGTTTTTTCTTGTCAGGTCTGTGCACAGCATAAGGTTCCCCGTTCCTTGCCTATCGGGCAACTTATGCCCTTAAATGTTCCTCTCAGGCCATGGTCTCATATTTCCATGGATTTTGTGGTAGACCTCCCTCTGTCAGCCGGATTCCGAGTCATATGGGTGGTAGTGGACCGTTTTAGCAAGATGGCCCATTTCATTGCTCTTCCCCGACTGCCATCTGCCCAGGGATTGGCAGTTTTGTTTCTCCGCCATGTTTTCAGACTTCATGGGTTGCCCACTGATATTGTTTCTGATCGGGGTCCACAATTCATTGCACAATTCTGGAAGTCTTTTTGTGCCTCATTAAAGATGAAATTGTCTTTAACATCCGGCTACCATCCCCAATCCAACGGGCAGACCGAGCGAGTTAATCAATCATTAAAACAGTATTTGCGTTTGTACTCAGCCAAACTCCAGAATGATTGGTCCGAGTTTCTTCCTTTGGCGGAGTTTGCTTACAACAATTCTTGTCATTCCTCCACTAATGTGTCTCCATTCTTTTGAGTTTTTGGTTTTCACCCCAGAGCTAATTCTTTTTTTCAACATTCCTCTGTTTCCTCGCTAACCTTAACCTCTCATCTCAGAGTCATTTGGAAAAAAGTGCACCTTGCTCTCAGAAAAGCGGCATTTCGAGAGAAAAATTTTTCTGACAGGCTCCGGCGTCCTTGCACTTTTAAGGTGGGAGATAGGGTATGGTTGTCGACTCGTAACATTAAACTTCGACAAACCTCAGCTAGATTGGGCCCCAAATTTATTGGACCATTTCATATCATTAAAAAAATCAATCCAGTTGCTTTCCGGTTACGTTTACCAAGAGCTCTCCGGATCGGAAATACGTTCCATTGCTCCCTGTTGAAACCATACGTTTCTTCCAGTAGATTTCCTCGGAAGATCTCTCAGGGGAAATCACCAGTAGATGTACAGGGTCATCAGGAGTTCTTGGTGGAGAAGGTTCTCGATTCCAAATTGTCCCGGGGTCGGCTTTATTTTCTGGTGCACTGGAGAGGCTATGGTCCAGAGGAAAGGTCTTGGGTCCTGGATAAGGATCTCCATGCCCCGAGGCTCAAGAGGGCATTTTTTCGGGAATTTCCTCGGAAACCTGGCTTTAGGGGTTCCTTGACCCCTCCTCAAGGGGGGGGTACTGTTAGGCGCCAGGGTCCGCTCGTCGGTGCGGCCCGGCGCCTAGCAACCAGGGACGCCGTGCGCGTACAGCCGCCGGCTCCCTGGCAACGCTAGACGCCGGGCGCACGGAGCCGCACGGACCCTAGCAACGGGAACGCCACTGACGGACCGCGTTCCCCGTTGCTGGGTCCATTTTAATTAATAGGACACCTGTTTCCTGGCCATGCAGCTAGGCAGCTGTATGGCATCTAATCCAATCAGCCTCTAAACAGCTGATTGGAGGACTCCCTGTTTAATACACTTCCTGGGCTTCTCACAGACGCCGGTAATAGCTTCTTGCATGCTGTATCTGTTTGCTGAGAGTGTTTCCAGTCCTGCTGTATCCGGTCGTTCCTGTTCTCAGTTGTCCTGTACTCGGAAGTCGTCATCTGTTCCTGGAGTCCTGACTGAGCACCTTTGAACATCCAGTGGTGTTCGTGAGTCACGGCGTAGCCGTGTTTTGCGGCTTGGCCGCTTTATCATTTATTATTTATTATTTGTGTTTCGGAGCTTTTGCGGAGGATTCCGCTCCCACAGATCCACTCTGGTATCCAGCGGTGCTGGGTAGGAGTAACGGACTAGTGGATTTTGGTTGTCCTTTTCCCTGGCGGGTTTCCGCACATACCTCAGCTTTTGTCAGTTAGCTTGTAGCCCCTGGCCTGGTTGTTTAGTCAGAGGGCCCCTTGTTATCACCCTGTCTCGGATTTCCCTTTGTCTCCCATTAAGACCTGAGGGGGCATCGGAGTTGGGCAGACATAATCCGCCCTTCAAACGCGGCTGCCATGGGCTCAAGCAACCATAGTCTCGCAGGGGATTTCTGACAGCACGGGCGAGACAACGGAGTTAGGGCGCCAGGGGCTACTTTCTATTCCCGCTTCCTTCCCCAGCATTACGTTCCAGTGCTCCGGTCCTTGCAATAGGACCTCCTCAGACCAGAGTGCTGGAATCATAACAGATACCAGGTGCTCTCAGAATCCTTTCGTACCAGTCATCAGTTTTTCAAGAAGTGGGCGGCTTTTGTTGAGTCGAAACCGATTGCTGAACAACACCGAATTTATGCTTTACTTAACTACCCAACCCCACCACAGGCATAATATTTTAGTATCAGATAGTATGATTTAAGCCATTGGGATTCTAGTCAATTGCTACTATAGTCTTATACCCAAATATACTTTATCCCATCTCTGCTTGTTATTAGAGATGAGCGCCGGAAATTTTTCGGGTTTTGTGTTTTGGTTTTGGGTTCGGTTCCGCGGCCGTGTTTTGGGTTCGACCGCGTTTTGGCAAAACCTAACCGAATTTTTTTTGTTGGATTCGGGTGTGTTTTGGATTCGGGTGTTTTCTTCCAAAAACCCTAAAAAACAGCTTAAATCATAGAATTTGGGGGTCATTTTGATCCCAAAGTATTATTAACCTCAAAAACCATCATTTCCACTCATTTTCAGTCTATTCTGAATACCTCACACCTCACAATATTATTTTTAGTCCTAAAATTTGCACCGAGGTCGCTGGATGACTAAGCTAAGCGACCCTAGTGGCCGACACAAACACCTGGCCCATCTAGGAGTGGCACTGCAGTGTCACGCAGGATGTCCCTTCCAAAAAACCCTCCCCAAACAGCACATGACGCAAAGAAAAAAAGAGGCGCAATGAGGTAGCTGTGTGAGTAAGATAAGCGACCCTAGTGGCCGACACAAACACCGGGCCCATCTAGGAGTGTCACTGCAGTGTCACGCAGGATGTCCCTTCCAAAAAACCCTCCCCAAACAGCACATGACGCAAAGAAAAAAGAGGCGCAATGAGGTAGCTGTGTGAGTAAGATAAGCGACCCTAGTGGCCGACACAAACACCGGGCCCATCTAGGAGTGGCACTGCAGTGTCACGCAGGATGTCCCTTCCAAAAAACCCTCCCCAAACAGCACATGACGCAAAGAAAAAAAGAGGCGCAATGAGGTAGCTGTGTGAGTAAGATAAGCGACCCTAGTGGCCGACACAAACACCGGGCCCATCTAGGAGTGGCACTGCAGTGTCACGCAGGATGTCCCTTCCAAAAAACCCTCCCCAAACAGCACATGACGCAAAGAAAAAAAGAGGCGCAATGAGGTAGCTGTGTGAGTAAGATAAGCGACCCTAGTGGCCGACACAAACACCGGGCCCATCTAGGAGTGGCACTGCAGTGTCACGCAGGATGTCCCTTCCAAAAAACCCTCCCCAAACAGCACATGACGCAAAGAAAAAAAGAGGCGCAATGAGGTAGCTGTGTGAGTAAGATAAGCGACCCTAGTGGCCGACACAAACACCGGGCCCATCTAGGAGTGGCACTGCAGTGTCACGCAGGATGTCCCTTCCAAAAAACCCTCCCCAAACAGCACATGACGCAAAGAAAAAAAGAGGCGCAATGAGGTAGCTGTGTGAGTAAGATAAGCGACCCTAGTGGCCGACACAAACACCGGGCCCATCTAGGAGTGTCACTGCAGTGTCATGCAGGATGTCCCTTCCAAAAAACCCTCCCCAAACAGCACATGACGCAAAGAAAAAAAGAGGCGCAATGAGGTAGCTGTGTGAGTAAGATAAGCGACCCTAGTGGCCGACACAAACACCGGGCCCATCTAGGAGTGTCACTGCAGTGTCACGCAGGATGTCCCTTCCAAAAAACCCTCCTCAAACAGCACATGACGCAAAGAAAAAAAGAGGCGCAATGAGGTAGCTGTGTGAGTAAGATAAGCGACCCTAGTGGCCGACACAAACACCGGGCCCATCTAGGAGTGTCACTGCAGTGTCACGCAGGATGTCCCTTCCAAAAAACCCTCCCCAAACAGCACATGACGCAAAGAAAAAAAGAGGCGCAATGAGGTAGCTGTGTGAGTAAGATAAGCGACCCTAGTGGCCGACACAAACACCGGGCCCATCTAGGAGTGTCACTGCAGTGTCACGCAGGATGTCCCTTCCAAAAAACCCTCCCCAAACAGCACATGACGCAAAGAAAAATTAAAGAAAAAAGAGGTGCAAGATGGAATTGTCCTTGGGCCCTCCCACCCACCCTTATGTTGTATAAACAGGACATGCACACTTTAACCAACCCATCATTTCAGTGACAGGGTCTGCCACACGACTGTGACTGATATGACGGGTTGGTTTGGACCCCCACCAAAAAAGAAGCAATTAATCTCTCCTTGCACAAACTGGCTCTACAGAGGCAAGATGTCCACCTCATCATCATCCTCCGATATATCACCGTGTACATCCCCCTCCTCACAGATTATCAATTCGTCCCCACTGGAATCCACCATCTCAGCTCCCTGTGTACTTTGTGGAGGCAATTGCTGCTGGTCAATGTCTCCGCGGAGGAATTGATTATAATTCATTTTAATGAACATCATCTTCTCCACATTTTCTGGATGTAACCTCGTACGCCGATTGCTGACAAGGTGAGCGGCGGCACTAAACACTCTTTCGGAGTACACACTTGTGGGAGGGCAACTTAGGTAGAATAAAGCCAGTTTGTGCAAGGGCCTCCAAATTGCCTCTTTTTCCTGCCAGTATAAGTACGGACTGTGTGACGTGCCAACTTGGATGCGGTCACTCATATAATCCTCCACCATTCTTTCAATGTTGAGAGAATCATATGCAGTGACAGTAGACGACATGTCCGTAATCGTTGTCAGGTCCTTCAGTCCGGACCAGATGTCAGCATCAGCAGTCGCTCCAGACTGCCCTGCATCACCGCCAGCGGGTGGGCTCGGAATTCTGAGCCTTTTCCTCGCACCCCCAGTTGCGGGAGAATGTGAAGGAGGAGCTGTTGACAGGTCGCGTTCCGCTTGACTTGACAATTTTGTCACCAGCAGGTCTTTCAACCCCAGCAGACTTGTGTCTGCCGGAAAGAGAGATCCAAGGTAGGCTTTAAATCTAGGATCGAGCACGGTGGCCAAAATGTAGTGCTCTGATTTCAACAGATTGACCACCCGTGAATCCTTGTTAAGCGAATTAAGGGCTCCATCCACAAGTCCCACATGCCTAGCGGAATCGCTCCGTGTTAGCTCCTCCTTCAATGTCTCCAGCTTCTTCTGCAAAAGCCTGATGAGGGGAATGACCTGACTCAGGCTGGCAGTGTCTGAACTGACTTTACGTGTGGCAAGTTCAAAGGGCATCAGAACCTTGCACAACGTTGAAATCATTCTCCACTGCGCTTGAGACAGGTGCATTCCACCTCCTATATCGTGCTCAATTGTATAGGCTTGAATGGCCTTTTGCTGCTCCTCCAACCTCTGAAGCATATAGAGGGTTGAATTCCACCTCGTTACCACTTCTTGCTTCAGATGATGGCAGGGCAGGTTCAGTAGTTTTTGGTGGTGCTCCAGTCTTCTGTACGTGGTGCCTGTACGCCGAAAGTGTCCCGCAATTCTTCTGGCCACCGACAGCATCTCTTGCACGCCCCTGTCGTTTTTAAAAAAATTCTGCGCCACCAAATTCAAGGTATGTGCAAAACATGGGACGTGCTGGAATTTGCCCATATTTAATGCACACACAATATTGCTGGCGTTGTCCGATGCCACAAATCCACAGGAGAGTCCAATTGGGGTAAGCCATTCCGCGATGATCTTCCTCAGTTGCCGTAAGAGGTTTTCAGCTGTGTGCGTATTCTGGAAAGCGGTGATACAAAGCGTAGCCTGCCTAGGAAAGAGTTGGCGTTTGCGAGATGCTGCTACTGGTGCCGCCGCTGCTGTTCTTGCGGCGGGAGTCCATACATCTACCCAGTGGGCTGTCACAGTCATATAGTCCTGACCCTGCCCTGCTACACTTGTCCACATGTCCGTGGTTAAGTGGACATTGGGTACAACTGCATTTTTTAGGACACTGGTGAGTCTTTTTCTGACGTCCGTGTACATTCTCGGTATCGCCTGCCTAGAGAAGTGGAACCTAGATGGTATTTGGTAACGGGGGCACACTGCCTCAATAAATTGTCTAGTTCCCTGTGAACTAACGGCGGATACCGGACGCACGTCTAACACCAACATAGTTGTCAAGGCCTCAGTTATCCGCTTTGCAGCAGGATGACTGCTGTGATATTTCATCTTCCTCGCAAAGGACTGTTGAACAGTCAATTGCTTACTGGAAGTAGTACAAGTGGGCTTACGACTTCCCTTCTGGGATGACCATCGACTCCCAGCAGCAACAACAGCAGCGCCAGCAGCAGTAGGCGTTACACGCAAGGATGCATCGGAGGAATCCCAGGCAGGAGAGGACTCGTCAGAATTGCCAGTGACATGGCCTGCAGGACTATTGGCATTCCTGGGGAAGGAGGAAATTGACACTGAGGGAGTTGGTGGGGTGGTTTGCGTGAGCTTGGTTACAAGAGGAAGGGATTTACTGGTCAGTGGACTGCTTCCGCTGTCGCCCAAAGTTTTTGAACTTGTCACTAACTTATTATGAATGCGCTGCAGGTGACGTATAAGGGAGGATGTTCCGAGGTGGTTAACGTCCTTACCCCTACTTATTACAGCTTGGCAAAGGCAACACACGGCTTGACACCTGTTGTCCGCATTTCTGTTGAAATACTTCCACACCGAAGAGCTGATTTTTTTGGTATTTTCACCAGGCATGTCAGTGGCCATATTCCTCCCACGGACAACAGGTGTCTCCCCGGGTGCCTGACTTAAACAAACCACCTCACCATCAGAATCCTCCTGGTCAATTTCCTCCCCAGCGCCAGCAACACCCATATCCTCCTCATCCTGGTGTACTTCAACACTGACATCTTCAATCTGACTATCAGGAACTGGACTGCGGGTGCTCCTTCCAGCACTTGCAGGGGGCGTGCAAATGGTGGAAGGCGCATGCTCTTCACGTCCAGTGTTGGGAAGGTCAGGCATCGCAACCGACACAATTGGACTCTCCTTGTGGATTTGGGATTTCGAAGAACGCACAGTTCTTTGCGGTGCTTTTGCCAGCTTGAGTCTTTTCAGTTTTCTAGCGAGAGGCTGAGTGCTTCCATCCTCATGTGAAGCTGAACCACTAGCCATGAACATAGGCCAGGGCCTCAGCCGTTCCTTGCCACTCCGTGTGGTAAATGGCATATTGGCAAGTTTACGCTTCTCCTCCGACAATTTTATTTTAGGTTTTGGAGTCCTTTTTTTACTGATATTTGGTGTTTTGGATTTGACATGCTCTGTACTATGACATTGGGCATCGGCCTTGGCAGACGACGTTGCTGGCATTTCATCGTCTCGGCCATGACTAGTGGCAGCAGCTTCAGCACGAGGTGGAAGTGGATCTTGATCTTTCCCTAATTTTGGAACCTCAACATTTTTGTTCTCCATATTTTAATAGGCACAACTAAAAGGCACCTCAGGTAAACAATGGAGATGGATGGATACTAGTATACAATTATGGATGGACTGCCGAGTGCCGACACAGAGGTAGCTACAGCCGTGGACTACCGTACTGTACTGTGTCTGCTGCTAATATAGACTGGTTGATAATGAGATGTAGTATGTATAAAGAAGAAAGAAAAAAAAAACCACGGGTAGGTGGTATACAATTATGGATGGACTGCCGAGTGCCGACACAGAGGTAGCTACAGCCGTGGACTACCGTACTGTACTGTGTCTGCTGCTAATATAGACTGGATGATAATGAGATGTAGTATGTATAAAGAAGAAAGAAAAAAAAAACCACGGGTAGGTGGTATACAATTATGGATGGACTGCCGAGTGCCGACACAGAGGTAGCTACAGCCGTGGACTACCGTACTGTACTGTGTCTGCTGCTAATATAGACTGGATGATAATGAGATGTAGTATGTATAAAGAAGAAAGAAAAAAAAAAACACGGGTAGGACTAGGTGGTATACAATTATGGATGGACTGCCGAGTGCCGACACAGAGGTAGCTACAGCCGTGGACTACCGTACTGTACTGTGTCTGCTGCTAATATAGACTGGATGATAATGAGATGTAGTATGTATAAAGAAGAAAGAAAAAAAAACCACGGGTAGGTGGTATACAATTATGGATGGACTGCCGAGTGCCGACACAGAGGTAGCTACAGCCGTGGACTACCGTACTGTACTGTGTCTGCTGCTAATATAGACTGGATGATAATGAGATGTAGTATGTATAAAGAAGAAAGAAAAAAAAACCACGGGTAGGTGGTATACAATTATGGATGGACTGCCGAGTGCCGACACAGAGGTAGCTACAGCCGTGGACTACCGTACTGTACTGTGTCTGCTGCTAATATAGACTGGTTGATAATGAGATGTAGTATGTATAAAGAAGAAAGAAAAAAAAACCACGGGTAGGTGGTATACAATTATGGATGGACTGCCGAGTGCCGACACAGAGGTAGCTACAGCCGTGGACTACCGTACTGTACTGTGTCTGCTGCTAATATAGACTGGATGATAATGAGATGTAGTATGTATAAAGAAGAAAGAAAAAAAAAACCACGGGTAGGTGGTATACAATTATGGATGGACTGCCGAGTGCCGACACAGAGGTAGCTACAGCCGTGGACTACCGTACTGTACTGTGTCTGCTGCTAATATAGACTGGTTGATAATGAGATGTAGTATGTATAAAGAAGAAAGAAAAAAAAAACCACGGGTAGGTGGTATACAATTATGGATGGACTGCCGAGTGCCGACACAGAGGTAGCTACAGCCGTGGACTACCGTACTGTACTGTGTCTGCTGCTAATATAGACTGGATGATAATGAGATGTAGTATGTATAAAGAAGAAAGAAAAAAAAAACCACGGGTAGGTGGTATACAATTATGGATGGACTGCCGAGTGCCGACACAGAGGTAGCTACAGCCCTGGACTACCGTACTGTACTGTGTCTGCTGCTAATATAGACTGGTTGATAATGAGATGTAGTATGTATAAAGAAGAAAGAAAAAAAAACCACGGGTAGGTGGTATACAATTATGGATGGACTGCCGAGTGCCGACACAGAGGTAGCTACAGCCGTGGACTACCATACTGTACTGTGTCTGCTGCTAATATAGACTGGATGATAATGAGATGTAGTATGTATAAAGAAGAAAGAAAAAAAAAACACGGGTAGGTGGTATACAATTATGGATGGACTGCCGAGTGCCGACACAGAGGTAGCTACAGCCGTGGACTACCGTACTGTACTGTGTCTGCTGCTAATATAGACTGGTTGATAATGAGATGTAGTATGTATAAAGAAGAAAGAAAAAAAAACACGGGTAGGTGGTATACAATTATGGATGGACTGCCGAGTGCCGACACAGAGGTAGCTACAGCCGTGGACTACCGTACTGTACTGTGTCTGCTGCTAATATAGACTGGTTGATAATGAGATGTAGTATGTATAAAGAAGAAAGAAAGAAAAAACCACGGGTAGGTGGTATACAATTATGGATGGACTGCCGAGTGCCAACACAGAGGTAGCTACAGCCGTGGACTACCGTACTGTACTGTGTCTGCTGCTAATATAGACTGGATGATAATGAGATGTAGTATGTATAAAGAAGAAAAAAAAAACCACGGGTAGGTGGTATACAATTATGGATGGACTGCCGAGTGCCGACACAGAGGTAGCTACAGCCATGGACTACCGTACTGTACTGTGTCTGCTGCTAATATAGACTGGATGATAATGAGATGTAGTATGTATAAAGAAGAAAGAAAAAAAAAAACACGGGTAGGTGGTATACAATTATGGATGGACTGCCGAGTGCCGACACAGAGGTAGCTACAGCCGTGAACTACCGTACTGTGTCTGCTGCTAGTATAGACTGGATGATAAATAATGATATAAAAAATATATATATATATATCACTACTGCAGCCGGACAGGTATATATTATATAATGACGGACCTGCTGGACACTGTCTGTCAGCAGAATGAGTTTTTTAATTTTTATAGAATAAAAAAACACCACACAAGTCACACGAAGAGTGTACTTTTTCAGGCAGACATTCAATCACAATATACTATACTGGTGGTCAGTGTGGTCAGGTCACTGGTCACAGTGGTCAGTGGTCAGTCACACTGGCAGTGGCACTCTGGCAGCAAAAGTGTGCACTGTTTAATATGTACTCCTGGCTCCTGCTATAACCTATAACTGCTCCCCAGTCTCCCCCACAATTAAGCTGTGTGAGCACAGTCAGATATTATACATAGATGATGCAGCACACTGGGCTGAGCACAGATATGGTATGTGAGTGTGACTGAGTCACTGTGTATCGTTTTTTTCAGGCAGAGAACAAGAACAGAACGGATTATTAAATAATAATAAATTATAAAACTGCACTGGTGGTCAGGTCACTGGTCATCAGTCACTAGTATAACTCCTCCTAAGCTCCAGTAAGTAAATGAAGTGTCTCACTCTCACTCTCCTATCTATTTTAATTTCTAAACGGAGAGGACGCCAGCCACGTCCTCTCCCTATCAATCTCAATGCACGTGTGAAAATGGCCGCGACGCGCGGCTCCTTATATAGAATCCGAGTCTCGCGATAGAATCCGAGCCTCGCGAGAATCCGACAGCGTGATGATGACGTTCGGGCGCGCTCGGGTTAACCGAGCAAGGCGGGAAGATCCGAGTCGCTCGGACCCGTGTAAAAAAACATGAAGTTCGGGCGGGTTCGGATTCAGAGAAACCGAACCCGCTCATCTCTACTTGTTATCTGATTGAAGAAACCATTGTGGTCTATTACTGAATACCCTGCTCACATATTCTGTTATATATACTTTACCAGCCCTTCATATACTCTTCTCCACGCTCATGTACTCAGCCATAGACATATTAAGGCCGAAGCATATACTTATGTAACTGTAATGTTCTTATCATATTTTATCTGATGTATGTTATTACGATTATTACGGTCAGTACTGATATGCAAGATGTTCTTCCTCTGTTCTCTCTATCCCCTTCCCCCTCCCATCTCCCTTTTTTATCTTCATCCTCATTAATATCCTTCTTTTTGTTTTAACTCTTCTATCCTACATTGACTACTGCTATATGGACAATTGATCAGGATATATTTTAACATTTTAGGTAGATATACACTTGTTTATGTATGATATACATGTCGATTCCTGATCCTTTGTTTATGCTCTGCCACTGTGGGTGGCATATGTTTTCTTTACTATTTGTCAATGTTTACGCTGTAAAACTCAATAAATATATGTAAAAAAAAAAAAAAGAAGACGAAGAAGAAGGAAAACAGGCTAAATTTGACTTAAAATAATTGCAGTGGTGCCGTAGTTTGGTGGTCCATGACCAATTCAAATTATTTATACTTAATTTAATTGGAAAAACCAGTCCCTCAGCACATAACTGAACCTAAGGATGACATATTATAAACACAATTTACTTCATGTTATATTTTTTTCTGAACTTCTCACTAAGAAACTTCGGCCTAGGGGTGCTGTGAAACAAATTCTGATACTCTAGGGAGTCATGGTTCAAAAAAGTTTATGAACCACTGGGCAGGACATTCAGCATGCGAAGGAAAGACTTGCAGATTCTGCTTTTTAGCAGAATCTGCAACCCAACCTGAATAACCTCCCAAGTCCCGCCCAGCATTGTGATCGCAATCTATTTGCAATCGCATCGCTGAACAGGGAATAGAAGATGCCCCCTGCATATGCAGCCGCACCGCCACCGTTTTCTTTATCTGAACGGCTGTGCGCAGAGAAAGCTATTCTTCCAGAGAGTTTAGGAGGCGCTGTCATTCCTCCTGCCTTTTCGCCACGCACCCTTCACCCGTTCTTGGCTGCCCTGGTTACAATCAGTTACACAGGCTCACAGCAATGGCAGGTTCTTCTGTCGCAAAAGTCTACATGCCAGTGAATTGTCGCACCAAAACATGCTCAATAGAGGTGTTTTTTTTTTTATATAAAGCAGGCAAACAGTAACAGAGGAAGCAGACGTTTCAGGCTAAAATATCCCATTGTTCAAGTTCAGAAAAATGTTTGTATTTATACATTATACCTGGCAAAGTGGTCTTGGAGTGGTGGCGGAACTAATTCCCTGCCAGGTCCCCCCGCCCCCCACAGTCTATTCCATCTTATTCTCCTTTTCCCCATCACCCTTTAATCCCCTGCTCCCCTTTTTCCCATCCCTCCTTTCTTCTACCCAACACCCTTTTTCACATCCCCTTTTTCCCACAACACTCTTAATACCCACCATACCCTTATTTTCTGCAAAACCCTTTTTCTCACAATACCTTTTTTTCCCTCACTACACGCTTTTTTCTACCCGACCCTTTTTTTCTCCCCCAGTTCCTTTTTTCTCTGAACAGCTCCTTTTTCCCCAGCTACTTCTTCTCTCCATTTCCATTTTCTTCTAAAACAGAGATTTTCAACCTTTTACAACTCGCGGCACACTGAACAAGATCTAAATATAGCCAAGGCACACCATTTTTTTTACTCAAATATAATGGTGATGCATGGTGCAGTTGCGTGTCCTAGGATGTCATGTCGCAGCTTCTCCATGGGTAACACCTGAGCCACATCTGAGAAAGCCAGAAGAGCCCAACACTGCCCAGGCCCAAAATTAGAACTGACTCTGCAGCCGCAAAACCCACCAGTATTGATCGTTCCAGGATCTCAGTAGCGGCAGCACACTGGCGAGCCTGGCTCTGCTTCTATGGCGGAACACATAGAGACTGCTCAGGGCACACTAGTCTTCCACAGCACAGTGCTTGAAAAACAGTAGCATATACAGAATCAGACCAATCAGTATGTTTGCGATTTTCACAGATTTAATCCAAATTTTTCATTGTTTTGTCCTTAATTGAGGTTATCACTGATACACTGTAACAGTAACAAAATACATAACAAAAGTGGAAATTAGGGGGGTCATTCCGAGTTGTTCGCTCGTTATTTTTTTGTCGCAACGGAGCGATTAGTCGCTAATGCGCATGCGCAATGTCCGCAGTGCGACTGCGCCAAGTAAATTTGGTATGCAGTTAGGAATTTTACTCATGGCATTACAAGGTTTTTTCTTCGTTCTGGTGATCGTAATGTCATTGACAGGAAGTGGGTGTTTCTGGGCGGAAACTGCCCGTTTTATGGGAGTGTGTGAAAAAACGCTACCGTTTCTGGGAAAAACGTTGGAGTGGCTGGAGAAACGGAGGAGTGTCTGGGCGAACGCTGGGTGTGTTTGTGACGTCAAACCAGGAACAACAAGCTCTGAACTGATCGCACTGGAAGAGTAAGTCTCGAGCTACTCAGAAACTGCACAGAGAAGTCTTTTCGCAATATTGCGAATCTTTCGTTCGCAATTTTGAAAAGCTAAGATTCACTCCCAGTAGGCGGCGGCTTAGCGTGTGCAAAGCTGCTAAAAGCAGCTTGCGAGCGAACAACTCGGAATGACCCCCTAGGTTCATACAAAGCCTTACATAGCCAAAGATAAATAGGGAAACCCTACAATAAAAATCTATACATATAATAAAACTGAACTTCACCCATTTTACACGGGTCCGAGGCAGACTCGGATCCTCCCACCTTGCTCGGTTAACCCGAGCGTGCCCGAACGTCGTCATCCCGCGGTCGAATTCTCGCGAGATTCGTATTCTATATAAGGAGCCGCGCGTCGCCGCCATTTTTCACTCGTGCATTGGAGATGATCGTGAGAGGACGTGGCTGGCGTCCTCTCAGTTTCTATGTTCAGTGGGCTGCAAATTGTGCTGCAAATATCTGTGCTCAGTGTGCTGCAAATATCTGTGCTCAGTGTGCTGCAAGTGCAAATATCTACGTTCTCTGCCTGAAAAACGCTCCATATCTGACTGTGCTCAGTGTGCTGCAAATATCTGTGCTCAGTGTGCTAACTGCTTTATTGTGGGGACTGGGGACCAGCAGTATTATATAGTAGGAGGACAGTGCAGAGTTTTGCTTACCAGTGACCAGTGACCACCAGTATTATACGTTCTCTGCCTGAAAAATGCTCCATATATGTGCTGCATTGTAGTATATAGTAGGAGGACAGTGCAGAATTTTGCTGACCACCAGTATAACTATATATATAGCAGTACGGTACAGTAGTCCACTGCTCTACCTACCTCTGTGTCGTCAAGTATACTATCCATCCATACCTGTGGTGCATTTCAGTTTTGCACAGTTTGCTGTCCACCAGTATATAATATATAGCAATACGGTACAGTAGGCCACTGCTCTACCTACCTCTGTGTCGTCAAGTATACTATCCATCCATACCTGTGGTGCATTTCAGTTTTGCACAGTTTGCTGTCTACCAGTATATAATATATAGCAGTACGGTACAGTAGGCCACTGCTCTACCTACCTCTGTGTCGTCAAGTATACTATCCATCCATACCTGTGGTGCATTTCAGTTTTGCACAGTTTGCTGACCACCAGTATATACTATATAGCAGTACGGTACAGTAGGCCACTGCTCTACCTACCTCTGTGTCGTCAAGTATACTATCCATCCATACCTGTGGTGCATTTCAGTTTTGCACAGTTTGCTGACCACCAGTATATACTATATAGCAGTACGGTACAGTAGGCCACTGCTCTACCTACCTCTGTGTCGTCAAGTATACTATCCATCCATACCTGTGGTGCATTTCAGTTGTGCGCAGTATATATAGTAGTAGGCCATTGATATTGATATATTACTGGCATATAATTCCACACATTAAAAAATGGAGAACAAAAATGTGGAGGGTAAAATAGGGAAAGATCAAGATCCACTTCCACCTCGTGCTGAAGCTGCTGCCACTAGTCATGGCCGAGACGATGAAATGCCATCAACGTCGTCTGCCAAGGCCGATGCCCAATGTCATAGTAGAGAGCATGTAAAATCCAAAAAAATAAAGCTCAGAAAAATGACCCAAAAATGTAAATCAAAATCGTCTGAGGAGAAGCGTAAACTTGCCAATGTGCCATTTACGACATGGAGTGGCAAGGAACGGCTCAGGCCCTGGCCTATGTTCAAGGCTAGTGGTTCAGCTTCACCTGAGGATGGAAGCACTCATCCTCCTGCTAGAAAACTTAAAAGAGTTAAGATGGCAAAAGCACAGCAAAGAACTGTGCGTTCTTCTAAATCACAAATCCCCAAAGAGAGTCCAATTGTGTCGGTTGCGATGCCTGACCTTCCCAACACTGGACAGGAAGAGGTTGCGCCTTCCACCATTTGCACGCACCCTGCAAGTGCTGGAAGGAGCACCCGCAGTCCAGTTCCTGATAGTCAAATTGTAGATGTCACTGTTGAAGTACACCAGGATGAGGATATGGGTGTTGCTGGCGCTGGGGAGGAAATTGACAAGGAGAATTCTGATGGTGAGGTGGTTTGCTTAAGTCAGGCACCCGGGGAGACACCTGTTGTCCGTGGGACGAATATGGCCACTGATAAAGCTAAATATTTATCTTTTAACATAAGCTATTTACTAATACCGTAAAGCCGTAATGGCCGCTAAACCTCGTGCACGTGCTACGTACTTTATACGCTATTTGCGTACAAAGACCTCACACGTGGTACGCAAGTTACGTACACACGCTGCGCTGGGTGTACGGAATACACACAGCGAGCGTACACACAGACAATAACCTTTTTAGACCTTAAACAGAATATGCTTACACTGTAAACCTAAATACCACGATACTGTAATGATGTAGCACTGAACCTTTGTGAGTATGCAAGCTGTTTGAGCAATTTGAGATGCTCTGAAACCCTTAGCACTTATATGATGAATCACACAAACACTTGTTAAGGTTCCAACACCTTACTAGATGATTTTAGTATGTAAAAGGGAAAAGAAAAACAGTTTACAGCTTATACACTACAGTCCTAACATTAATAACTAAACAGAATATCTAGACAGAAATATACACAATGGCGAACGAACGCAAACACAAATAAATAGAATAAGAATGAATGGCTTACATTAAACGGGTAACAAAGTGGCCACAGAGAAACATACCATACGGAGGAACACTCGCTAGCGCAACCGGATCCAGTCCTCCAATTATTCGACAGATAAATGTTGATGAGAGAGAGTACTGGCCGGTCAGGGGACAGTGGCCTTTATATACACAACATACAGTACACTACAGTGGGCCCTACAATCTCATTGTTCATTGGACACAGGAATGTCTCTCTGCATTATAACAAAAGGTCATAGGTGGATTTGAACAGGTGGGCTGTGACTATTTCAAACTGCTCAGGTGGGAGGTATCCACAGGATTCCCGCCGCATGGATAATGAACTGCAAATACAGTAAATGTCCATAAACTTCTTCTAGACATAACTATAGGCAGGAGCGATTAATCTCTTCCTAACCAACACCGGAATGTTTTTAATAAAATACTCTTCAGTTAGGTACTAGACACCACTGTTCAACCTTTGTCAGACCCTTCGTATCATGCAAAGAGGAATTCCCATGTCCACGAACCATTTACACTAAACATACTTGCTGACATTATTAAAGGGAACATTATCTACAAAACGCACTATTTTAGTTAACTATGCTATAAACAAGTCGCCCGCTACAAGCTCATAAACTCTACCGTAAATACGCATATACCGCGCGTAATCGCCGGAGCGAGTGTACGCAATTTGCGGACATGTGCACGTACGGCAGACTGAATGCACGAGCAGCGAGCATGTGCATTGGGGTTAGTATAAGGCATTGTGGATTACGATATTTTTCGACTTTGACACCGCTGACATGCCTGGTCAAAATACAAAAAAAATCACCTCTTCGGTGTGGAATTATTTCAACAGAAATGCGGACAACTGGTGTCAAGCCATGTGTTGCCTTTGTCAAGCTGTAATAAGTAGGGGTAAGGATGTTAACCACCTAGGAACATCCTCCCTTATACGTCACCTGGACCGCATTCATCAGAAGTCAGTGACAAGTTCAAAAACTTTGGATGACAGCGGAAGTAGTCCACTGACCACTAAATCCCTTCCTCTTGTAACCAAGCTCCTGCAAAACACACCACCAACTCCCTCAGTGTCAATTTCCTCCTTAGACAGGAAAGCCAATAGTCCTGCAGGCCATGTCACTGTCAAGTCTGACGAGTCCTCTCCTGCCTGGGATTCCTCCGATGCATCCTTGAGTGTAACGCCTACTGCTGCTGTCGCTGCTGTTGTTGCTGCTGGGAGTCGATCGTCATCCCAGAGGGGAAGTCGGAAGACCACTTGTACTACTTCCAGTAAGCAATTGACTGTCAAACACTCCTTTGCGAGGAAGATGAAATATCACAGCAGTCATCCTGCTGCAAAGCGGATAACTCAGGCCTTGGCAGCCTGGGTGGTGAGAAACGTGTTTCCGGATTCCACCGTTAATTCACAGGCAACTAGAGACTTGATTGAGGTACTGTGTCCCCGGTACCAAATACCATCTAGGTTCCATTTCTCTAGGCAGGCGAAACCGAAAATGTACATAGACGTCAGAAAAAGAGTCACCAGTGTCCTAAAAAATGCAGTTGTACCCAATGTCCACTTAACCACGGACATGTGGACAAGTGGAGCAGGGCAGACTCAGGACTATATGACTGTGACAGCCCACTGGGTAGATGTATTAACTCCCGCAGCAAAAACAGCAGCGGCGGCACCAGTAGCAGCATCTCGCAAACGCCAACTCGTTCCTAGGCAGGCTACGCTTTGTATCACCGCTTTCCATAAGAGGCACACAGCTGACAACCTCTTACGGAAACTGAGGAACATCATCGCAGAATGGCTTACCCCAATTGGACTCTCCTGTGGATTTGTGACATTGGACAACGCCACCAATATTGTGCGTGCATTACATCTGGGCAAATTCCAGCACGTCCCATGTTTTGCACATACATTGAATTTGGTGGTGCAGAATTATTTAAAAAACGACAGGGGCGTGCAAGAGATGCTGTCGGTGGCCAGAAGAATTGCGGGACACTTTCGGCATTCAGGCACCGCGTGCCGAAGACTGGAGCACTAGCAAACAGTCCTGAACCTGCCCTGCCATCATCTGAAGCAAGAGGTGGTAACGAGGTGGAATTCAACCCTCTATATGCTTCAGAGGATGGAGGAGCAGCAAAAGGCCATTCAAGCCTATACATCTGCCTACGATATAGGCAAAGGAGGGGGAATGCACCTAACTCAAGCGCAGTGGAGAATGATTTTAACGTTGTGCAAGGTTCTGCAACCCTTTGAACTTGCCACGCGTGAAGTCAGTTCAGACACTGCCAGCCTGAGTCAGGTCATTCCCCTCATCAGGCTTTTGCAGAAGAAGCTGGAGACATTGAAGGAGGAGCTAAAACAGAGCGATTCTGCTAGGCATGTGGGACTTGTGGATGGAGCCCTTAATTTGCTTAACCAGGATTCACGGGTGGTCAATCTGTTGAAATCAGAGCACTACATTTTGGCCACCGTGCTCGATCCTAGATTTAAAACCTACGTTGTATCTCTCTTTCCGGCAGACACAAGTCTGCAGAGGTTCAAAGACCTGCTGGTGAGAAAATTGTCAAGTCAAGCGGAACGTGACCCGTCAACAGCTCCTCCTTCACATTCTCCCGCAACTGGGGCTGCAAGGAAAAGGCTAAGAATTCCGAGCCCACCCGCTGGCGGTGATGCAGGGCAGTCTGGAGCGAGTGCTGACATCTGGTCCGGACTGAAGGACCTGCCAACGATTACTGACATGTCGTCTACTGTCACTGCATATGATTCTCTCACCATTGAAAGAATGGTGGAGGATTATATGAGTGACTGCATCCAAGTAGGCATGTCAGACAGTCCGTACGTATACTGGCAGGAAAAAGAGGCAATTTGGAGGCCCTTGCACAAACTGGCTTTATTTTACCTAAGTTGCCCCCCCTCCAGTGTGTACTCCGAAAGAGTGTTTAGTGCAGCCGCTCACCTTGTCAGCAATCGGCGTACGAGGTTACTTCCAGAAAATGTGGAGAAGACGATGTACATCAAAATGAATTATAAATCAATTCCTCCGTGGAGACATTCACCAGCAATTGCCTCCAGAAAGTACACAGGGACCTGAGATGGTGGATTCCAGTGGGGACGAATTAATAATCTGTGAGGAGGGGGATGTACACAGTGAAAGGGGTAAGGAATCGGACGATGAGGAGGAGGTGGACATCTTGTCTCTGTAGAGCCAGTTTGTGCAAGGAGAGATTGATTGCTTCTTTTTTGGTGGGGGCCCAAACCAACCAGTCATTTCAGTCACAGTCGTGTGGCAGACCCTGTCGCTGAAATGATGGGTTCGTTAAAGTGTGCATGTCCTGTTTATACAACATAAGGGTGGGTGGGAGGGCCCAAGGACAATTCCATCTTGCACCTCTTTTTTCTTTCATTTTTCTTTGCATCATGTGCTGTTTGGGGACTATTTTTTTGAAGTGCCATCCTGTCTGACACTGCAGTGCCACTCCTAGATGGGCCAGGTGTTTGTGTCGGCCACTTGTGTCGCTTAGCTTAGCCATCCAGCGACCTTGGTGCACCTCTTTTTTTCTTTGCATCATGTGCTGTTTGGGGACTATTTTTTGGAAGTGCCATCCTGTCTGACACTGCAGTGCCACTCCTAGATGGGCCAGGTCTTTGTGTCGGCCACTTGGGTCATCCAGCGACCTCGGTGCAAATTTTAGGACTAAAAATAATATTGTGAGGTGTTCAGAATAGACTGGAAATGAGTGGAAATTATGGTTATTGAGGTTAATAATACTATGGGATCAAAATGACCCCCAAATTCTATGATTTAAGCTGTTTTTGAGGGGTTTTTGTAAAAACACACCCGAATCCGACAAAAAATTTTCAGGGAGGTTTTGCCAAAATGCGTCCGAATCCAAAACACGGCCGCGGAACCGAATCCAAAACCAAAACACAAAACCCGAAAAATTTCCGGTGCACATCACTATTAAATGCCTTAGCTGCCACCAGCAAAGACCTTTCATCATATTACGGAAGTTGCAGGCGTCTTTAGCTTTACCTGTCACACACACACTGCAATACTTAGAAAAGTAGGTAGAGATGAGCCACACAGGACCTGAGTTCATAAGAATCACAGAATCAGAACTAAAATTAGATATTTAATTTCAAGAATACTTCAGAACTTTAGTTACAAAAAGGTTACAAAGTTGAGTAAGAATATTTTAAAAACACACAGAATACAGCAATCTCAATAAATGAAAAGAAATAAATACAGAAACCCTAACTCACTTACTGAAACGACCTTAGGTGTTTCTGTTGTGGGGGAGTGTCACAGAATAGACGATGGTCATCTCCAGCATGTAACTGCTGTATCCCCAAGAGATGCACTTTGTGTCCCAATGCGAGAGACAGATATAGTCCTCAGCTCCATCAGCCCCCTCCCTTGGGATTTTTAACTACTTCCCTGCTGGACCCTAAACATACACCATTTTTACATACTTGGCAACAGGCAGGGGGGAGGGGGTGTAGCCCAAAAGGCATACTGTATGAATCTCTTTCAAAGAGAGTGAGGTTTGGACTCTGGGGGTCACATCTTCCTAAGCCTGGAGGTGTGGAGTTGAAATTTTAGAGGTTTATGACATTAGCCAGGAAATCGGATTCCTGAGCATTCCAATCAGGACATTTGGTCACCCTTCCCTGGTCTGCTTACAGAATCCCCCCTGTTGACATAACAAATGACTTGGGCTTATGAGACCTCAATCTCCAGAGCTTGGCAATATCTGCTTTTGATGAAGAAATCCAATCGCCTTTTACAACTTCATGTCAGGGTCCCAGGCCACAGATAATTTATATTTTGGACAATATACAATTCTGAGGTCAGCCCACAGGAGAAATTGTGCTTTCCCTGATATCCCCCTCTTATTAGTATTTATAACCTCCGGTCTGGTCATTGCACATGTCATACTTTATGGTCTGTAGATAAGACAGAACCTACTCTCTCTCTCACAACCTAGATTCTAATAGGTTAAATGCAGGACATTGCCTGTCAGCCATTTTGTCACATCTAAGCTGAAATGAATACAAAATATTATATATATATATGTATATATACACACAGTCACTTGAAAATATTATTCGTGATTATTTCTACAATTAATCACCACACCTTAGATCACCTATAATTTTGTGATCCTCCTTTCTGTATTTAAACATGACATCTCCCCTGGCAAATGGCGCACAAGGGGTGGTGACCCACGTCACCGACTCATTGCTGCACTACTGACCACTTGTTCACCTTGCCGTGATAAACCATCTGCATTAGGGTGTTGAGAACCCTTTCTGTGCTGGATGGCAAAGGTATACTGCTGCAAGGTGAGACTCCATCTCAGGAGTTTCCCATTTGTCTCCAATCTATTAAGTTTACTCTGACCATTGCCACCCTCTGCTACCTGCTCAGTGCCAGGGCAGAGGGGGGTGGTCGGGGCCTGACCTGCCTCAGACACATCTTTACACATCTGGTTCAACTGCTCCCCTGGTACCTTTAACTCTACATGGTTGAATACATTACCAACGGGTGTGCTCTCATGATTAATGCTCACAGTGGGACAGGTGACTATGTTCTTCTCCCACACAAACTCACATTGTGCCCTTTCCTGATATGGTGGCCTGCCCCTCACCCACACAGGCCCTGAGGTGGGGGCGCCATGCTCTACAGGATGCTCTTGACAGGCTTCCCTGCACATCATTTGGGGTATAAATAGGACATTGAGATTGTCACCTAAATGTCCCTTTCTAAGAGAAATTCTTCCTGATTTATCTCATCAGCCTGTCTGACTGATCTGCGTCCTTACAGATTCTAAGTCAGGGTCAGCTGGTTGCCCTTCCTGGCTATATTGGGCAAATATATGTTTTTTGATGGGAACACACTCTTTCGTACACTGTGCTCCCAGTGTTGCTATCTCTGCTGTTATTGTATGTGTTATAGCTGCATCACAGCTATGGCCTTTGTCACTCTGCCCCATCTCCACAAGACTGGGGTCATCTACCTCCATACACAACCTCTGTGAATAAACACTGTATACTTCTACTCCCCTGTTACCTACACCTGGAGAGAGAGTAACATGTTCCTTTCCTGGCTCAGCCTCATGAAAAGGTTGATAGGCCCTCCCCCTCAGAGGTTCTGCAGCATCTGACTGTGGCTCTCTGAAGGGTCCCACCCCTCCCTGGCTGCTCTCTGCCAGGGCAGAGGGGGGTTTGCATGGCAGGACTTGCGTCACACTCCTGTCCAAACCTTTTGTTCATATTACCCCCTGGCACTTGTAAATGGGGATTCTCATTCTGATTAAACACAATTTCACACCCTTTAACTGGTTCTGGCTGAGCATATTGCTGCTTCACTGGGTCATGGTTCCTAATGGACAAATTAACCATATCACATACATCAGTGCCTATATCATGCACAGCCATTCCTGACACTGATTAGATTTCTACTTTCATTGCTAAGTGGAAAGGAGACAGTCTCTTATCAGCAGAAATACTTTCTGATTCCTTTCCAAGGGTTAATGTGCAGCTGGGTTCCTATAGCTAGGCCACACATCACATTAGGCACATCTTTATACAGTGTGCTCACATCATTCCCAGGTGTCTGTAACTCGATGGGTCTAGTGGTACCATAATGGGGAGAATTTTCCTCATTAACACATACCGGGGAAAATACACCTAGACACTTTTCCCAAACAATCTCTTCCTGCCCTTGTGCTGTATTGGGACTAGCCCTCAGCCTGGAGAGGTAAGCCTCAGTGTATGGGAATCCCTGCTGGGTGTCTGCATGCAACAGGAGTGCAGGGAGGGGGTTCAGATGGGGAGAACAGCAATGTGAGTTTCTCCCTTCTCCTTAGCTGTTGACACAGTACCCTTCTCTGACACAACCCTGGTACCTAACATGCTGGCAGCACCCCCGACAGA
The DNA here is from genome assembly GCF_028390025.1 of Pseudophryne corroboree. NCBI lineage: Eukaryota > Metazoa > Chordata > Amphibia > Anura > Myobatrachidae > Pseudophryne > Pseudophryne corroboree. The sequence continues at coordinate 1,055,567,502 of NC_086444.1, forward strand.
CACATTATTTCCTACATTGATACATGCATTATCAGAATTACTGGTAACATGGGTAAGACAATACATCATCCTTATTATTATCACAGATGCTGGAAAAAATAGGGTTATCACATATCATTGTATCAGTAATGACATCACCATCATTCATGTAGGTGAAGTGCGTTCGACCCAAACCAGTTTCAAGTACCTCACTCTTAGGCAGGTTGGGTAGCACACATATGGGAACAGGGTCCCCTATCCCCACCTCGTGGTAAGATGCCTGTGGACAGACAGGGTTACATCCTATCCCATTAATCAGGTTGGTACAGGACACATTGTTGCATATAGCCTTCAACCCAACTACTGATACAGGTGGAACATAATCTGCTAACTGCACCCCACACAACTTTATATCACGGCATGCACTTTCTGACAGAATAGATTCAGCCCTGTGCAGGGCCGGTTCTGGGGCGCTGTGCGCCCCGGGCGGCAATAGGGGCGTGGCTTCATACAGGGGGCGTGGTCATTTACGCCCCCTATACAGACTACTGTAGCGCTCTGAAATGTGCGGTGCGCGATGACGTCATTGCGCACTGCAAAGCAAAGGTCCTCTCCACGAAGGGAAACTAGACGCTACGCGTCTAGTTCCCTTCGTGAAAAGGACTTTTGCTGTGCGGTGCGCGCTGACGTCATCGCGCACCGCACAGTAAAGGACCTCTCCACGAAGGGAAACTAGACGCTATGCGTCTAGTTTCCCTTCACAGCGGCCAGCGGCAGCGGGAGGCAGCGGGCAGCGGGGGGCACAGCAGCGGCGGATCTTGCCCTGGTGCATCACCCTACGGATGGTGCCCTGTGCCCTCCGGGAGGCGGCGCCCCGGGCAAAAGTCCTGCTTGCCTGAGGCAAGATCCGCTACTGGCCCTGTGTAAAGACATATAGTTATTTTCTAGTACACACTGGTTGGTAACATTCTCGGCATCACATACATTGGCATTAATGTTGTGCAGATCAGCAGGTGTCCCCTGAGGAAAAGAAGGATTAGTTCCTGCAGCAATACAGTTCATGTCACTGGTATTATCCCAAGTCTCTGTCACAGTAGAAAATGCAAAATGTTCACGGGGCACTACGTTTTGACAGAGTCACTTCTGTGCAAGATCCAGCAGTATCACATAGCATTACAGGCACTGTACACAGAGTAATACCATTGCAAGGTTTAGCATCATCCCATACTACCTGAGATGATTCACATTTTTCCACAGACTTAGAAATGTCAGGCACACATTGTGCTATCAATTTTCCAAAGTCAGTCTTCCCGAACACATTCTTGTGAATAATATCTGACTCTCCCACCTCTCTTATCGACATAGTTTACTCCACAATCGGGTTCTCCTGAAAATCAGCCTCTTCCAGCTGCAAATTCTGCGCAGACAGTGGTAATATGCTGTTCGCACCAACAGCTTCTCCTAGTAGGGTACACTGTACCTTGGGATGTGAGAACTCCGTAACATAGTCCACACCGACTGTAGATGTTGGGGGTACCTGTTCCTCTTGGGGCACCCCTGCAGGCTGGACTACTGCTTCTTCCACTGATAAAAGAAGCTTTCATAGATGTCTTTCATCATCCACTCTGCAACACTGATCGTGCCAGAATGGGGTATCGAGCTTCCTCAAACTGCGTGCCTCTCTCCATGCATCTTCAAAACATTCCTCCAGCTCACGCAACAGTACCCAGGACTCACCTCGGGACCTAACCACAGAAGTAAGTTTCGATACTGGCACTCACTCTCCTCTACCCACAAGAGCTGCCTGAGCATCTCGCTGCGGGTATTGTCACTGCCAGAGAGACCCTGCAGCTGACATTCTTTAATTAGCTCATCTGTACTCATCCTGGAAAACAGGTCATCTTTCATACCCCCATTGCTCTTCTGATGCTGTCTCGGATGGTTGCCCTGCAGCCTCCCCGGCTGCAGTACTCTCTGCCATCTCCCTTGTACTGGCAGAGGGGTCAGACCTCGGTCTGGTATCTGTTGTACTGTCCAAGTTCCCATAGTCAGTCATACTAGGGACTGGTTTTAGGCAAGGTTTAACGGTGACCTCACTGGTATCATGGTGTCGCGAGCAATCACTTCCTGGTCGTGATGCAATTTGTAGCTTACATTCTCTCTCAGCTACTCGGTTTGCAGAACTCTTTTCTGCCATAGAACTCTCCCTCTGCACCAGGTGTGCAGCACTGGCAGGCTCTATCTCTCTCCTCTCGTGCACTGGAACACTTTCTCCCTGTCCAGGATGCAGCTCTGACAGTTTCCAGGAATGGGGGGATAAGATCCACATTTGAGGCAGCCACAGCAGGCCTGACATCGATAACAGAGTCCACATCAGAATCCAGTGTCGCACTATCACTTCCCGCAGTACGTAATAGTCCAGTACGCAATACATCTCCTACAGTCTCAGCAGCCCAGGTCGATGCATCATTCCCACGCACAGGTTTGCAGCCATCATGATGCTCTGTATCTTTCCCATACTTGATATCAGTCGGCGAATATTTATCCAAGGCCATATCCACACGCCTCACGTCGATAACAGAGTCCACATCAGAAATTAGCATGGCACCATTACTTCCCACAGTATGTAACAGTCCAGTGCACAATACATCTCCTGTCTCAGCAGCCCAGGCCGATGCATCATTCCCTCGCACAGGTTTGCCATCTTCCTTCATCAGATGCTTAGACTTAGTCATCTTTGTTCTCATTTTGGCCAAAATAAAATATTAGAAAAGAAAAACAAGAGAAGGGCAGGGGAACAGAGATTGCCTCTCACTGTGTGGATTCTAAAATTATAGTAAAGCTCTGAGTTCTGATTCTGGTGAAGTGGATGTTCCGCTCACGGAATTATTACCACATTCACTTAAGTTCTTCGATAAATACAAACAATTATCATCCCACCGCTTGCCACCACTTTTTCACGACGCTGCCAGCTAATTCCACAAATATGCCAATTGAGTATTGCCACATGTGACGTGGGGTTCACTTTTGGACACACGGGATTAAATACCTTAGCTGCCACCAGCAAAGACCTTTCAACGAATAAAGGACGTTGCAGGCGTCTTTAGCTTTACCTGTCACACACACACTGCAATACTTAGAAAAGTAGGTGGACATGAGCCACACAGGCCCTGAGTTCATAAGAATCACAGAATCAGAGCTAAAATTAGATAATTAATTTCAAGAATACTTCAGAGCTTTAGTTACAAAAAGGTTACAAACATGATTAAGAATATTTTTAAAACACACACAGAATACAGCAATCTCAATAAATGAAAAGAAATAAAAAATACAGAAACCCTAACTTACTTACTCAAACGACCTTAGGTGTTTCTGTTGTGGGGAAGTTTTCACAGATTAGACGATGGTCATCTCCAATATGTAACAGCTGTATCCCCAAGAGATGCACTTTGTGTCCCAATGCGAGAGACAGATATAGTCCTCAGCTCCATCAGCCCCCTCCCTTGGGATTTTTAACTACTTCCTTGCTGGACCCTAAACATACACTATTTTTACATACTTGGTTCTTGGCAACAGGCAGGGGGAGGGGGTGTAGCCCAAAGGCATACTGTATGAATCTCTGATGGGCCTGGCTCTGCTTCTATGGCGGCACACCTGGCGACTGCTCAGGACACACTAGTGTGCCACGGCACAGTGGTTGAAAAACACTGTTCTAAAGTCTTTCTTTTCTCACACAGTTCTCTTTTCTCTCTTTTGTTTTTTTCCCTTTCATCCAATTATTTTCTCCACTGGATGACATATAGTTCTCTTTATATCTTTTCCCCCCATTCTTCTTTTCTCCTCAGAATATTTTCTTTCCAGCTCTTTTCTGCCCCAGCTCTGTTTTCCCCACAGTTTTCTCTTTTAGTTTACTTTTCATTTCCAACTTTTTTTCTTCTCTGGATTTCTCTTCTCTCCCTGAGATCTCAACTTTCTTGCCCCAAAGATCACAACTTTGTTCCCTCTTTTTTTCTCTTCCAGTCTTTTCTCCTCTTAATCTTTTTCTTTTCTTCCTCTCATCAATTTTCACTGTTTTGTTTCACTCCAAGGGCCCTTCTGGTTTTGGTTCTGCGCATGCTTATTCACACTTTTACTTAACAATATGAATAGTCTCCTATTCATATTAAGTCTGCAGTGAGAGGTTCGGCAATTCTATGACCAGCTGCAGCCTCCCAAAAGCTTCTAAATTGATTAAAAGTGTATATAGGCTTTATACTAGCCTGTATACATTTATATTTTTGTGGTTTATATATCAATTTTATTTCTACATTTTATATATAAACCACATAAATATAAATGTATACAGAATAATATAAACTCTATATACACATTTTTTTTATCAATTTAGAAGCTTTTGGGAGGCTGGAGCTGCCAATCTCTGTTATTGCAGCTTATGTTCCGTCATCATGTCCGCAGCTGTAAAATTAGCTGCATGGGATAAGTTCAAGGGAGACGAGGCCTGGAATACTGTAAGTTCTTGCATCCATGGTAGCACATCTTTATTGTAAATTAGTGTGTCAAATGTGAGAAAGTTATGAAATGAAAGAAGTAGGGTTCAATGAAATGAAAAATGAATCAAAGGATACTATACTGTGTTTTTTCCTGACCATAACTATATGAAGTATAATGGGCCCATACATTGGGGCTTACTGGAGATTTTCCAGTTCTCCTGAGACATTGGATAAGAGAAATCAAATATGTTGGAAATCCTCGATTCACCAATTCTAACCAAAAAATTATTGTGATGGTTAAGTTGGTGATTTTTAACATTCTGTTTTTTCCTGATCGACGATCATTAAGATCCACCAATCTGATCGGCAGAACTGGGAATGCAGGGGATGCATGGCTCGCAATTCATATTTAAATACAAATGTTTTAAATATTTATAGTGTAGTTTAGACAACAGTGCCCTTACAGTAGCATAACATCTATTAATTAACTAAATTACCAGCTAGCACATATCTGGATACAAACTTTGGGGGAATTCAGTTGTTTCATAGTCGCTGCATCTCCTGTCTAAAATTATGTTGTGCCCAAAATAGAATTAGACATGTAAAGTGGCTAAATCTGGTCAAACTATGGTGTACTTTGGTGTTAAGACTAGGCTTACCATACTATCCCTTTACACTGGGGCACTCTTGAATACCACAAGTTCTGTGGTTGGCTGACTTCAACCTTGCATTTCATCTAGTTGTTGCCACAAAACATGTGTAATTCATAAATGTCCTAGTTTAAAGGGATAGCATGGTAAGCCTAGTTAACACCCCCAATAGCTCGACTTCAGATGGATTTCTGCTCAAAACACAGGAGGGTATAAGTAGAAATCTGTGATAAGTTACACTCTTGTCCAGCAGCACAAACAATTGAATAGCTACTTTCACTTTCGAAGGGCGCTGTTGGCGCTATAAAAAGTATATATGGAGTTAAAGTGTTATGCTTTATCAAAAAGAGATTCTTATCAAGAGCTGAAACAGCCATTGGATCTGCAGGGAACCTAGATGTCTCCTGATTTTCCTCTGACAAGTACTGTAGCATCTTGCATGGGCTGCAGTGGGGTTTGTTGGTTGGTTGGTTGGTTGGTTGGTTGGTTGGTTCATGACCAATCTGCTCTAATGGATATTGTCAGAGGTCCAGTGTAACTGTTTTCTTGGCCATCTTGGGTCATAGAAACAAAAACAGCAGGAATTAATTGCACAGTACCAGTAGTTTAAATGGGAATTTCCAGCTGACAAATACCCAAGCTAACCCCTGGAATGGCTGTTCTCTTCCTAATAACATTTGGTACAGTTGCACTTTTTTCTTTTCTCCATAATACCTTTATCACCTTCACATTACATTAGAGATCATGTCTAATTGTTGAATATGAGATGACTAGGAGCATTGCCAGGTCCAGCTACACCTGAATATGTGACAGAGCAGGCTTCAGGTGGAAGTCACAGCTCCCTTCATTTGTGTGTACCATGTTCAAATCAAAACCTTTGTGGCATCTCGGTTCCTTCATCCTGAGTCTTAATCTAAGACCCTCATCCACTCACTGGTCATCTCCAGATTGGACTACTGTAATCTCCTCCTATCTGACCTCCCTGACTACCGCCTCTCTCCACTCCAATCTATCTTCAGTGCTGCTACCCGGCTCATCTTCCTCTCCAAACATACTATGTCTGACTCCTATCTCTTACAACCCTACACTGGCTGCCCTTCCTGCTCGAAATCCAATTCAAGCTTCTCAAACTCGCAGAGCTTTCTTTTCTCTCCCAGTTACATCTCTGTCCTCCTCTCCCTTTACACTCCCACCTGCCCTCTTCGCTCCACATATGCATGCCACCTCTCCTGCCTACTGATTACATCCTCGCACTCCCACCTCTAAGATTTTGCACGTGCCGCTTCCTATCTCTGGCATTTTCTTCCTCTCCCTATCAGACTCTCCATCTCTCTGCAAAACTTCAGATGGGCTCTTAAGACCCACTTCTTCACCAAACCCAGCCATCTCTCATTCTAGGCCTCTGTTTCATGCTCACTGTCTACCCCATCTGTGTCACCCATCAGTCTGCCCATCCCCTTTAGAATGTAAGCTGTCACGAGCAGGGCCCTCTCCTCTTACGTGCTTTTCCTTCTCTTACTTAGACTATCTTCTACTCCATACTCCTTACAATGGCAGTTAACCCTCGGTTTCTGCCACCCTGATGCTTATTTCAGGGTCATGTCAGCTGATGTAGTAATGTCCATATACCATGTACTTGTCCTACACTGTCTTGTACTGTAAATCGCTGTTTTCTTGTTTTGCTCATTTATTTATGTACTTTGTTAGGCTCTGCAGATTCCTTATGGACCATATAAATAAAGAATAGTCATAATCTCTTGGTATACTTTAGTCTGAAATTGGGTCCAGTGATGCTATGCTTGTGTATACAAAATAAGGGCTTTTATTTGTAAATAATATATTCTTCCAGTCTCAGGGAATAAAAGGAATAATGCTGTAGTATTTTAAATAAATTTTATGTAATCATCTTTAGTAACTTTGTACAAGTTGTTGTCATCTGGCATCAGAGCCGGCCTGACGCATACGCGGGGTTTGTGGCTGAGTAAGGTGCCACACTGAGGAGGGCACCGGATAGTAGGAGTCAGACATCGCGGCTGCTCCTGATTGGCTCGTGAGCCAGCACCTTACCCAATGCCAGAGACCAGACCCTCTCAGCAGAGCAGCAACAGTGGAGCCCGACGGGTGGCGGCGGTGGTGAGCAGCACTGCTGGGTCTGGGGGAATACATGTATCTGGCACTGGAGGCATATGTGTATCTGGCGCTGGGGGTATATGTGTATCTGGCACTGGGGGCATATGTGTATCTGGCACTGTGGGGGCATGTGTATATCTGGCACAGCAGGGGACACATGTATATCCAGTGCTCTGGGGGCATATGTATATTTGGCACTGTGGGGGCATATGTATATCTGACACTGTGGGGGCATATGTATGTCTGGGACAGCTGGGGGCATATGTGTATCTGGCACTGCAGATTGTCTGGCCATGTCCATGTATATCTGGCACATATATTGGTAAGCAGCTCAATCAGATTGTGATGTCACTCAGGTGCTAATTCTGGGTAAGAAAAAACTATTTGTGTTCCCTAATACACACTGAGTGAAAAGTAATACTACATAATAATCAGATAATACGGAGCTCTTAGTTGCGTATATCTGCAGATATAGGGTTAAGCCCTGGGGGTCCCTAATACTAGGTATGGGTCCGGGGTGTAGGACCCCATCACGTTGGCACAGGTCGGCTACCCCAGGTCAGCACAAAGGTGAAAATTAATAAGGGTTAATAAGAAGCACATAAGTGCTATGTAAGTGAAGTGTGATTAAAATAATACAAAAATATATACAAAGTGATAGGGAAAATCATGAGTGTTAATAAAGTGTTAGGGTGTGCCAACCTGAAGCAGCCCAGCCATACCGACATAGGGGCCACCGCACCCCACACCCACCCCATAAATAATTACATATATGTCTGGGTCTTAATGCCCAGTGTAAGGCCACATGATAATGGCTCCTACAGCATCTGAGAGCCAGCTAACCTGGAGACACCCCTAACTTCTCCAATGGCACTCTGGAGTCAGCAATCCCTCCTAATGCTGACTCATCCATGCCTCTCTAAATACAATGCACATATATTGGTAAGCTGCTCAATCAGATTGTGATGTCACTCAGGTGCTAAGTTAGGGGTGTCTCCAGGTAAGCTGGCTCTCAGATGCTGTAGGAGCCATTATCATGTGGCCTTACACTGGCCATTAAGACCCAGACATGTGTAATTATTTATGGGGTGGGTGTGGGGTACGGTGGCCACTATGTCTGTATGGCTGGGCGGCTTCAGGTTGGCACACCCTAACACTTTATTAACACTCATGATTTTCCCTATCACTTTGTATATATTTTTGTATTATTTTAATCACACTTCCCTTACATAGCACTTATGTGCTTCTTATTAACCCTTATTAATTTTCACCTGTGTGCTGACCTGGGGTAGCCGACCTGTGCCGACGTGATGGGGTCCTGCACCCCGGACCCATACCTAGTATTAGGGACCCCCAGTGACAGAGACGCCTTGCCGATCGGCCTGGTGGCTTAACCCTATATCTGCAGATATACGCAACTAAGATCTCCGTATTATCTGATTATTATGTAGTATTACTTTTCACTCAGTGTGCATTAGGGAACACAAATTGTTTTTTCTTACCATGTATATCTGGCACTGAAGAGTGGGGTAAAATTGCCTGGCCACGTCCCTATCTTGTGAGACCACACCACCTTTTGGGTTCGCGCTATCCCTACGTCAGAGACCAGACCCTCTCAGCAGAGCAGCAACAGCGGAGCCCGACAGGTGGTGGCGGCAGTGAGCAGGACTGCTGGTGCTGGGGGCATATGTGTATCTGGCACAGGGGGCATATGTGTATCTGGCGCTGGTGCATATGTGTATCTGGCGCTGGTGCATATGTGTATCTGGCACTGTGGTGACATATGTGTATCTGGCACTGTGGTGACATATGTGTATCTGGCACTGTGGGGACATATGTGTATCTGACACTGTGGGGGCATATGTATATCTGGAACAGCAGGGGGCACATGTATATCCGGCGCTCTGGGAGCATATGTATATCTGGCACTGTGGGGGCATATGTATGTCTGGGACGGCTGGGGTCATATGTGTATCTGGCACTGAAGATTGTCTGGCCATATCCATGTATATCTGGCACTGAAGAGTGGGGTAAAATTACCTGGTCACGCCCCTTTCTTGTGAGACCGCACCCCTTTTTGGGTGCGCGCAATCCCTACGCCATAGACCAGACCCTCTCATCAGAGCAGCAACAGCGGAGCCTGACGGGTGGCGGCGAGCAGCACTGCTGGGGCTGGGGGCATATGTGTATCTGGCACTGGAGGCATATGTGTATCTGGCGCTGGGGGCATATGTGTATCTGTCACTGGGGGCATATGTGTATCTGGCACTGGGGGCATATGTGTATCTGGCACTGGAGGCATATGTGTATCTGGCACTGGGGGCATATGTGTATCTGTCACTGGGGGCATATGTGTATCTGGCACTGGAGGCATATGTGTATCTGGCGCTGGGGGCATATGTGTATCTGTCACTGGGGGCATATGTGTATCTGGCACTGGGGGCATATGTGTATCTGGCACTGGGGCATGTGTTTCTGGCACTGTGGGGGCATATGTATATCTGGCACTGTGTGGACATATGTGTACCTGGCAACTGTGGGGGCATATGTATATCTGGCACTGTGTGGACATATGTGTACCTGGCAACTGTGGGGGCATATGTATATCTGGCACTGCAGGGGTGCATGTATATTTGGCACTGTGGGGGCATATGTATATTTGGCACTGTGGGGGCATATGTATATTTGGCACTGTGGGGGCATATGTATATCTGGCACTGTGGGGGCATATGTATATCTGGCACTGTGGGGGCATATGTATGTCTGGCACTGCTGGGGGCATATGCATGTCTGGCACTGCTGGGGGCATATGCATGTCTGGCAACGTCCATGTATATCTGGCACTGAAGATTGGGGTAAACTTGTCTGGCCACGCCCCTTTCTTGTGAGACTGGACCCCTTTTTGGGTGCGCGCTATCCCTTTAAAACGTTTATCCCATCAAATGACACCAAAAATGTTATTTGCTTACTAAACAAAATAGACTCAGGTTGGCCCTGTCTGGCATCAGCCATTTTTGTCTCTTAAAGTCTTCATTAGTGTTCACACGAAGCCCGTATTGTAACTGCTGAGATACACCCAGCTTGTTTGGAAATTGCATACTTGCGCCCTGTCACATCACTTTTGCTGAATAAATTACTTGGCTCAAAACACCCACATATTGTGGAACTGTCATTCTCACTCTACGGGTAAATTTACTAAAGACATAGAATTGGTGGTTGCCCTTAGCAACCAATCAGATGCTGTCATTTTCTAAAAGGCAATAAAGAAATAATAAACAGCATCTGATTGGTTGATATGGGCAACATCACCAATTCTCTGTTTTAGAAACTTTAGTAAATTTACGCCTACTTCTCTCTTAATGCACTGTGAATTTAGGAACTGATTTTTGTCAGTAAAATTCTGCTGAATATGGCCACGTGGATTCATTCCCTGCTAACTCACAGGGCCAGTCCTACCTAACTTTGTGACAGCATGCCACATGCCTAACGGTTGTCTAAGATGGGAAAGAGTAAAGGTCCAACTGGGACCTTACCTGCTCTCCTGATATTGGGAGACACAGAGGGGTACTCTGTGCCGGCCTTTCCCAGTGCGGTCAGCATTGCTTCACAGCTTGCCAAGCACAGAATCTTCTCTTGCCGCTCACCGCTGGCTTAATTCCACTAACTACTTGACCATTGCCTGACCATACTTACCCACTTTTAATGTCTCCTCTCCGGGAGAAGCCCGGAGAGGAGACGCTGCAGGAGACTTCAGTGGGCGGGGCTGGGCTGTGACATAATCAAGCAAATTACGTCACTTTAGCCCCGCCCCCTTCCCGCGAATAGCTGCTTTTACCGGATGTGGGGCTAAAATGACGTAATTTGCGTTATTTTAACCCCTTCCCCAGTCCACGGACCCACAAACTCAGGAGAGTATCTCTCCATCCTGCCCGCATCACTAGGATGCGAGAGACTTGAATACTCTTCCGGGGGTGCGGGGGTCTACCCCAAAAAACGGGAGCCTCCCGCAGATTCCGGGAGAGTAGGCAAGTATGCTGACTTCACCTGAAAAGTAAGGTGGGCAGTATAAACTGCTCCTGATTAGTTCCTAGTCCACAAGCCGCGACTGGCTCACGGCCTGCATCAGATTTGAAAAAGCGTCTCCTCCTTAGATACTGGAATCCGATGGCCAGTCTCAATGCCCCAGTGGTACATAGTATTTGTAGTAATCTTGTGTGGATGGCGCAACCTCTGGAGCTAGACAACCCCAGGCAAATGCCTAGGTCACCTATTCCCAGGACCATCCCTGCTTACTCACAATCTCATGGTTAAAGGTCTTTCTGGTACTTCTCTCAATACAGGGGCAAATGCAGGAATTTCAGGGAAGGGGGGTGTTTCTATACATCGGTCGGTATACGTCGGTATTGCGACCAGCGGTCTCCTGACCGCCGGTCACATAACCGTATCTCGTTCCAAAGTAGCGGCTCTCATGGACCACAAAAGAATCACAGATATTTCACAGATAATCACAGATATATCACACATTTGCTTCTACAAATGTTTTATATCTTTATATCTGTGCTATTAGTTACATTGCATTAAACAATGTATTATGGGGGTAATTCAGGCCTGATCATTGCTGTGCGTTTTCGCACAGCGGGCGATTAGATCTGAACTACGCATGCATATGCACCGCAATGCGCCGACGCGTCACACAACAGCACTGGGCATCGGTGCCTAGAGATGGGATGGTGCGAAAAAAACAATCGCACAGGCATTCGCAAGACGATTGACAGGAGGTGGCCATTTGTGGGTGTCAACTGACCGTTTTGCAGGAGTGTCCGGAAAAACGCAAGCATGCTCAGGCATTTGGAGGGAGGGTGTCTGACGTCAGCTCCGGCCTCAGTCACCAGGAATCTATCGCAGCGGCTGAGTATGTCCTTGGCTGTGCAGAGACTGCACAAACTGATATTTGTGCAACTCTGCTAAAGAAGCGAACGCACACTTGCACAGGCTTTACCCCTCCCCCTGTAGGCGGCGACTATCTGATCGCAGGGCTGCAAAAAATGCACCCTAGCGATCAGGTCTGAATTACCCCCATATCTGTATTCCTGATGACGGTTGAATAAACCAAAACATAGAAGAAAAGCACCTATCTGTGATTCTATTATGGAGGACACCCTGCAATCATAGGCGTGCGCAGCTAATTTTATTAGGGGGTGCACCGCAGGAGGGGCGTGTCTAGCACCACCTTTTGGGCATATCTAGCAATACCTTTTGGGCGTGTCTAGCACCGCCCAGGGACATGTCTAGCACAATTTCACATTTCCTCAGTAAAATCACATGGCTTAATCTAATTTCTCCCTAGTTCCTAATAAACTTAATATAATACACCCCAGAGAAATAAAATAAAACATTATGGTGCAACCACCGGCTGGTACTGACTGTCTGCTACGGTATAACCCTTAGCTCTTGCTGCCGCCGCACCTTATCGTTGCTTACACTTCCCCAACCTATCCCTGATCCAGTGGCAGAAATAGAGAGTGGTGGGCCTAGGTGCATATGCATTCCCCTCCCCCACTACACCCCAACCCTTGCACCCGCCAGCACTAACACCCTGATTTTGAGAGGGCCACTCTGAAATGTATGGGAGATTTAGGGGGCCGAACATTTGAGCTTTAATACAACACAAGTAAAGTTTAATATTTACACATGTGCAATCACAGCCACATCTGCCTCTTTCTATGCCACCAGACTCCTCCTCCGTAGTACATGTGACATTTGTCGAAATTTATATTACGCCACACAGTATGAGCTGAAATTCACATTACGGCACACGGGGGTGGTATTCAGTATGCCGGCTGTTGGGATCTTGGCGCTCAGTATACCGGTGCCGGAATCCCAACACCCGGCATACCAACAACTATTCTCCTTCTAGGGGGTCCACAACCCCCCTGGAGGGAGAATAAATAGCGCGGCGAGCGCAGCAAGCCCGCAAGGGACTCACTTGCGCTTGCCCAGCTGCCTGCATACCATACTACACCCCCATCTGGTATGAGCTGAAATTCACATTAAAGCACACAGTATGAGTGGAAATTCACATTATGCCACACGATATGAGCGGAAATTCACATTACGCCACATGGTATAAGCGGAAATTCATATTACGCCACACAGTATGAGCGGATATTCACAATACGCCACACAGTATGAGCCAAATACACATTACGCCACAAGGTATGAGCAGTAATTCACAATACGCCACACATTATGAGTGGAAATCACATTACGCCACACGGTAACAGCAGAAATTCACATTAAGCTACACGGTATGATCCAAATTCACATTACGCCACAAGGTATGAGCTGAATTCACATTACGCCACATGGTATGAGTGGAAATTCACATTACGCCACACGGTATGAGCTGAAATTCACATTACGCCACATGGTATGGGTGGAAATTCACATTACGCCACACAGTATGAGCGGAAATTCACATTACGCCACACAGTATGAGCCAAATACACATTACGCCACAAGGTATGAGCAGTAATTCACAATACGCCACACAGTCTGAGCCAAATTCACATTACACCACACGGTATGAGCCAAATTCAAATTACGCCACACAGTATGAGCCAAACACACATTACGCCACAAGGTATGAGTGGAAATTCACATTACACCACACGATATGAGCCAAATTCACATTACGCCACACAGTAAGAGCCAAATACACATTACATCACTCGGTATGAGCCAAATTCATATTACGCCGCACAGTAAGCCCCCAGCAGTGCCAGATACCATTAAAACCCCACTGAGGAAAATACTGAGTGCTTGGCTTAGCTAATATATATATATATATATATATATATATATACACATATACACACACACACACACACAGTACATACTGTTGACACACAGACACATACACACATAAAACAGAAATGTAAATATATGCAAACACATACAACAGAAATATAAAATTATCGATGGAAAATTGTGTTTACCTGCTATCAGATGAATTATGTGGCCCTGGATATCGTCTTTGGCACAGATGGCAGCCACCTGCCACAGAGAGGTGGGGGTGACAGAAGCACACGTCAGGAGGTAGCAGAGGTACTGATAGGGAAAGGGGTAGAGGCACACGAGGAGTGGAGGTGGGGCAAATGGAGAGAGCAGCTGGAGAAGTACAGAAGGAAAAGAAAGGGGACAGAGGCACATAAGGGGGAGGAGCAAACACAAAGGGCAGTGGTGGATAGGAGCAGAGACGCAGATGGGGAATGTCTACTGAGTGACTCTGTCCAGCCTACCCAGGGGAAGCATGGGGGCAAGGGATAAGGAGGGAGCTGAGACTTTGGGGAGTGGCAACATATGGAGATTGAGCAGAACTACTCCAAGTCCGGACTGAAGTTCTCTGGAAAGAGGGGGAGCACACAACCCCCATGCCACCTTGTTACACCTGGATCTGATGATCAACTGACAGAGGAAGCCACTGGTGCTGATCACACTTGCACAGGCAGTATTTGCCTGTGAGTGAGAACTTAGATGCAGACTGGATCATCAGCACCAGCGGACCTCTCTGTCAGTGGTACTTACTTCCCACCTTGTCCCACTGAGTCTGCACTGCAGGATATAATCCTCATGCCTCTCAGAATCGGCTCCACCTGCTGCCCATCTCCTCAGTCAGCCCGGCCTCTCATCACCAAAGCACAGCCAGCTGCCTGAGATTACTGTGCCGCCCCTCAGTTCCGCCCGCCACAAGCCTTGTCAGTCAGCCCGGCCCCCTAGCTGAGCTTCGGCGGCTGGCTGATACAGTATAGCTGCCTGTGATCCCTCATCAGCGACCGCCTGTCACACTGCGGTCCGGCCCCACAGCACATCTGAACGGCTGCCTGGCTGTCCTGCACATCTGACATGAGCCGGCAGCCGCGGGGACAGCAGCAGACACATGGGTGTCACGTCACAAGTGTCTGTGCACCAGTGTCTAAGGCAGGAGGGGGAGGCCGCGTAAAACTGCTGCAGGGTATGTTGGGCTGCAGTGTACCTTGCGGCCCCGATCATTGTGCTGCAGTCCTGGCGTGCGGGGGGGTGACGGACATTAGGGGGTGCCTGTGCGCACCAGGCACCCCCCGTGCGCACGCCTATGCCTGCAATAGATATAATTGAATGGATGAGAGTGCCGAGTGGCATAGAATATTTTAATTGTATTTTTTAAATATGTGTCGCACACATACAGTACACACTGCATACTTGCATTAATGCATATAGCATATAAACACACACAAACACATACATAGCACCAGTGGCGTAAGTTCGTCCCAGTCGCCCGGAGGCATGATAAATGTTGGTGCCCCCCTACATATACACACACATACCATATGTAGCTATCCGGCACTAAGGGTGAACAGTAGCAGCGTGCTCAGGTACCTTTCCCAATAGTAATATAGATACACATAGAAAGTGGACGCACACCAAGTCAGTCATTACAATAAAACAGACACCAGCATACCTTTATAGTACACCTACAGTGCTCCCTCACCCGTCAGCGGGTCTCGATGGAGATGCTTTGGCGCAGCGGTGTGCCGATATAACTAGTGTTCACTCTAGGATTTTTTTAGGGCAGGGTGCTGATCACGGGGAGGGCACATTTTTTCCATTCGGGAGGGCACATTTTTAAGTTAGATGGGCAAACTTAGGTACATACTATAATGCTTGGTGCTCCCATTCCTATAGGCCAAAACATGGACAGTGCACGCCGAAGGCACGCAGCAAAAATCTAGGGGCGTTGTTTTGTGGGGAAGGGGCGTGGCCACATAATAGTGGCAATTCACATTACACCACACGGTAGTGCACCTAATACACATTGCACCAGGTAGAACTTCCTATACACACTGCGCCAGGTAGAGCACGTTATAAATATTGCGCCAGATAGAGCACATTATACACACTGCACCAGGTAGAGCGCACTGAGGCACACTGCACCAGGTAGAGAGCACTGAGGCACACTGCACCAGGTAGAGAGCACTGAGGCACACTGCACCAGGTAGAGAGCACTGAGGCACACTGCACCAGGTAGAGAGCACTGAGGCACACTGCACCAGGTAGAGAGCACTGAGGCACACTGCACCAGGTAGAGAGCACTGAGGCACACTGCACCAGGTAGAGAGCACTGAGGCACACTGCACCAGGTAGAGAGCACTGAGGCACACTGCACCAGGTAGAGAGCACTGAGGCACACTGCACCAGGTAGAGAGCACTGAGACACATTGCACCAGGTAGAGAGCACTGAGGCACACTGCACCAGGTACAGAGCACTGAGGCACACTGCACCAGGTAGAGAGCACTGAGGCACACTGCACCAGGTAGAGAGCACTGAGACACATTGCACCAGGTAGAGAGCACTGAGGCACACTGCACCAGGTAGAGAGCACTGAGGCACACTGCACCAGGTAGAGAGCACTGAGGCACACTGCACCAGGTAGAGAGCACTGAGGCACACTGCACCAGGTAGAGAGCACTGAGATTGAAGTTTACAGCTGCAAAATACTTACAAGGTTAATTTAACTCAGGGGGACTCTCATGTGCTTACCGGGTCCGGCGGCGCACGGCTGGGTCCAGCGGCGTGGCGGGGTCCGGCAAGCAGCAAACGGCAGGGCGCACAAAACTGGGCAGGATTCAGCTGTCTAAGGGTCAGGGCGCAGCGCCCTGTGAAAGACACCTAGCGTGAACACTGTATATATATAAAAAAAACACACAAACGCCTCATTCACTTAAACACACACGCCGCTTTCACACACACACCTCCTTTACTTAAAAACACACACGCCGCTTTCACTTAAACACCCACACATGCATTTCACTTACACACACACACACACACACACACACACACACACACACACACACATGCCTTTCACTTGCACACACACACACACACACACACACACACACACACACACATTCAGAACGGACACCTTATTTATAAGGTAGTGTGTACCCAGACCAGGTGTGTGCTCTGTACATAGTCCTGTAGAAATGCTCAAATGCCTCCTTTAATCCTTTCCTCTCACACACATACCTCTCACTTACACACAAACACCTCTCACACACTCACACACGCCTCTCACTTACACACACACACCTCTCACACACGTGCCTCTCAATTACACACACACACCTCTCACACACGTGCCTCTCACTTACATACACATGCCTCTCACACACACATGCCTCTCACTTACACATGTCTCTCACTTACATACACACATGCCTCTTACTTACACACACATGCCTCTCACTTACACACACACATGCCACCCACTTACACACACATACATGCCTCTCACTTACACACACACACACACACACACACAGAAGGGCCCGGGAGGAGCTGTGCTCTGGAGCTCCCCCTAGCTGCAGCCAGTTGCATCTCTCTGTAAATACAGGAGGCAGCTTCCGTGTCACTGACACAGCTCCTCCGTCTGCAATAGCAGCGCGGTCCTCAGGCAGCGGGAGACAGTGGAGGAGATGTGCCCCCTTGCGGTCAGGAGACCGGCGGCAGCCGACTCCACTGCCTCCCACAGTTCCGCCACTGCATAGCACACACCCACACCCACACCCACACATATAGCGGGGGTAATTCCAAGTTGATCGCAGCAGGAAATTTTTTAGCAGTTGGGCAAAACCATGTGCACTGCAGGGGGGGCAGATATAACATGTGCAGAGAGAGATAGATTTGGGTGTGGTAAGTTCAATCTGCAATATAAATTGCAGTGTAAAAATAAGGCAGCCAGTATTTTCCCTGCACAGAAACAAAATAACCCACCCAAATCTAACTCTCTCTGCACATGTTAGATCTGACTCCCCTGCAGTGCACATGGTTTTGCCCAACTGCTAACAAAGTTCCTGCTGCGATCAACTCAGAATTACCCCCAGCATACAGTACATGCACATAACATACTTACACACACAACATACATAATGTACATACATACACACAGACACACACACACACACACACACACACAGCATACAGCACATTACACATAGCATAGTTATACACACAGCATACACAGATATTTCACTTACAAACGCAAGGCACACAGCATACTTAGGTTCGCAGCTCCTGTAGACAAGCTATGTGTGTCTTTTGTAACCCTCCTGGCAGCTAGGCAGCAAAGATCCTCCCATGTCCCTGTCTGTGATTGCGGCACGCTGCCCAGCCTCCCACTGCCGGTTCAGCGGTCAGCGCCCTGCATCAGGTATATGAAAGCCACATGACGCGGAAGCGCTGACAGCTGAACCGGCAGTGGAAGGCCGGGCAGCTCTGATCTCAGCTGGGAGCTCGCGGCTGTTGCAGAGACGAAGAAAGACTGTCTCCGTCTCTGAAAAAAAAAAGAAATTGGTCCGTCAGGGGGAGTTTCTGGGTACCCAGAAACCCCCCACTGCATGCGCTATGACATACACTTTCTGCATCTGACTCTGACCTTGCAGAACAGTTTAGCATTACTCTGTGTCATTTTTTTCCCCCCCAGAGTCTGCATATTTAGTTATTTGTGGCATGTGCATGGCAGCTAGTGATGGCTTTGCTTTAGATCAGCTCTGTGACGCTGAACTCTGGAGAGGTGAGTATAATACATAGGTGCACACCCTGCACATCACTGGTTTTGCGCATTCACCACCTCCTCTTTGCTATGGCAGGGAGGTGAAAATAAGATTTTACTTACCGGTAAATCTATTTCTCGTAGTCCGTAGTGGATGCTGGGGACTCCGTAAGGACCATGGGGAATAGCGGGCTCCGCAGGAGACTGGGCACTCTAAAGAAAGATTTAGTACTATCTGGTGTGCACTGGCTCCTCCCTCTATGCCCCTCCTCCATACCTCAGTTAAGGAAACTGTGCCCAGAAGAGCAGACATTATAAGGAAAGGATTTTGGAATCTCGGGTAAGACTCACACCAGCCACACCAATCACACCGTATAACTTGTGATACACTTATCCAGTCAACAGTATGAACAGCAACAGGGCATCAACAATGGATGCCAACATAAAATAACCCATTATTAAGCAATAACTATGTACACGTATTGCAGAAAGTCCGCACTTGGGACGGGCGCCCAGCATCCACTACGGACTACGAGAAATAGATTTACCGGTAAGTAAAATCTTATTTTCTCTGACGTCCTAGTGGATGCTGGGGACTCCGTAAGGACCATGGGGATTATACCAAAGCTCCCAAACGGGCGGGAGAGTGCGGATGACTCTGCAGCACCGAATGGGCAAACTCAAGGTCCTCCTCAGCCAGGGTATCAAACTTGTAGAATTTTGCAAATGTGTTTGAACCCGACCAAGTAGCAGCTCGGCAAAGCTGTAATGCCGAGACCCCTCGGGCAGCCGCCCAAGAAGAGCACACCTTCCTTGTGGAATGGGCTTTCACTAATTTTGGATGCGGCGATCCAGCCGCAGAATGAGCCTGCTGAATTGTGTTACAGATCCAGCGGGCAACGGTTTGCTTTGAAGTAGGAGCACCCAACTTGTTGGGGGCATATAGGATAAACAGCAATTCAGTTTTCCTGACTCCAGCCGTTCGGGCTACATAAATCTTTAAAGCCCTGACTACATCTAGTAACCTGGAATCCTCCAAGTCACGAGTAGCCGCAGGCACCACAATAGATTGGTTCAAATGAAAAGATGACACCACCTTTGGCAGAAATTGGGGACGAGTCCGCAATTCTGCCCTGTCCATATGAAAAACCAGATAGGGGCTTTTACATGACAAAGCCGCCAATTCTGACACACACCAAGCCGAAGCTAATGCCAATAGCATGACCACCTTCCACGTGAGATACTTTAGCTCCACGGTCTTAAGTGGTTCAAACCAGTGGGATTTTAGGAAACCCAACACCACGTTGAGATCCCAAGGTGCCACTGGTGGCACAAAAGGGGGCTGAATATGTAGCACTCCCTTAACAAACGTCTGAACTTCAGGAAGAGACGTCAGTTCCTTTTGAAAGAAAATGGATAGAGCCGAAATCTGGACCTTTATGGATCCCAACTTCAAGCCTATAGTCACTCCAGACTGTAGAAAGTGCAGAAATCTGCCCAGTTGGAATTCCTCTGTAGGGGCCTTCCTGGCCTCACACCAAGCAACATATTTTCGCCATATGCGGTGATAATGCTTTGCTGTCAAGTCCTTCCTAGCCTTTATCAGCGTAGGAATAACTTCCTCCGGAATGCCTTTTTCCGCTAGGATCCGGCGTTCAACCGCCATGCCGTCAAACGCAGCCGCGGTAAGTCTTGGAACAGGCAGGGCCCCTGTTGCAACAGGTCCTGTCTGAGAGGCAGAGGCCATGGGTCCTCTGTGAGCATTTCTTGCAATTCCGGGTACCAAGGCCTTCTTGGCCAATCCGGAACAATGAGTATTGTTCTCACTCCTCTTCTTTTTGCGATTCTCAGTACCTTGGGTATGAGAGGAAGAGGAGGGAACACATAGACCGACTGGAACACCCATGGTGTTACCAGGGCGTCCACAGCTATCGCCTGAGGGTCTCTTGACCTGGCGCAATACCGTTGCAGCTTTTTGTTGAGACGGGACGCCATCATGTCTACCTGTGGCAGTTCCCATCGATTTGCAATCTGAATGAAGACTTTGTGATGAAGTCCCCACTCTCCCGGGTGAAGGTCGTGCCTGCTGAGGAAGTCTGCTTCCCAGTTGTCCACCCCCGGAATGAACACTGCTGACAGTGCTTGTACGTGATTCTCCGCCCACCGAAGAATCCTGGTGGCCTCCGCCATCGCGACTCTGCTTCTTGTGCCGCCCTGGCGGGTTACATGAGCCACCGCGGTGATGTTGTCTGACTGAATCAGCATCGGTTGGTTGCGAAGCAGGGGCTCTGCTTGACTCAGGGCGTTGAATATGGCCCTTAGTTCCAGGATATTCATGTGCAGACAAGTTTCCTGACTTGACCACAACCCTTGGAAGTTTCTTCCCTGAGTGACTGCCCCCCACCCTCGGAGGCTCGCATCCGTGGTCACCAGGACCCAGTCCTGTATGCCGAATCTGCGGCCCTCGAGAAGGTGAGTACTCTGTAGCCACCACAGAAGAGACACCCTGGCCCTGGGGGACAGGGTGATCAGCCGATGCATCTGAAGATGCGATCCTGACCATTTGTCCAACAGATCCCATTGAAAGATCCTCGCATGGAACCTGCCGAAGGGAATGGCTTCGTACGATGCCACCATTTTTCCCTGGACTCGCGTGCAGTGATGCACCGTCACCTGTTTCGGTTTTAAGAGGTCTCTGACTAGAGTCACAAGCTCTTGAGCCTTCTCCGTCGGGAGAAACACCTTCTTCTGGTCTGTGTCCAGAATCATGCCCAGAAAGGGCAGACGCGTCGTAGGAATCAGCTGCGACTTTGGGATATTCAGAATCCAGCCATGCTGTTGCAACACTTCCTGTGAGTGCGCTATGCTGATCTGCAACTGCTCCCTCGACCTCGCCTTTATGAGGAGATCGTCCAAGTATGGGATAACTGTGACTCCTTGCTTTCTCAGGATCACCATCATTTCTGCCATTACCTTGGTAAATATTCTCGGTGCCATGGACAGGCCAAACGGCAACGTCTGGAATTGGTAATGACAGTCCTGTACCACAAATCTGAGGTACTCCTGATGAGGCGGATAAATGGGGACATGCAAGTAAGCATCCTTGATGTCCAGAGACACCATAAAATCCCCCTCTTCCTGGCTTGCAATGACCGCTCTGAGCGATTCCATCTTGAACTTGAATCTTTTCAGATAAATGTTCAGGGACTTTAAATTTAATATAGGTCTGACCGAACCGTCCGGTTTCGGTACCACAAACATTGTGGAATAGTATCCCTTCCCCTGTTGACGAAGGGGAACCTTTACCACCACCTGCTGGAGAAATAGCTTGTGAATTGCCGCTACCACTACTTCCCTTTCTATGGGGGAAGCTGGCAGGGCCGATTTTAGGTAACGTTGAGGGGGCATCACCTCGAATTCCAGCTTGTATCCCTGAGACACAATCTGTATAGCCCAGGGATCCACCTGTGAGTGAACCCACTGGTGGCTGAAAAGTCAAAGACGCGCCCCCACCGCTCCTGGCTCCACCCGTGGAGCCCCAGCGTCATGCAGTGGATTTAGTGGAAGCCGGGGAGGACTTCTGTTCCTGGGAACTAGCTGTAAGGGTATGCAATGGGAGAGAACAGAAGGCTCTTGTGTGGGCGCACTCTTAAATAGAAGAAGATACTTGAAAATATTAAGGAGAATATTTTAAGATATAACTTTTAATAATAAAGTTAAAACAAGATGAACTTCCCACAAATCTTGTAAAATAACCGGAGATTATTGAGAAAATAAAAATGTTCTGGTCTCTTAATTCATAAGAGTATGGAAAGGGTTGTAGACATAGAGTAGTCATACCCCCATTTCCCCTGACCAGTACAGTAATTCTGTATTAATGGAACCGGGGGTTTTAGTCAAAACACAGTTTCAAAATAATTAGGCTGGAACTAGCTGGAATGGTAATCAGTGGTCACCACTCAAGGAATTATACACCTGAGTATTATTTGCATGCCATAGCCCTATTTGCGGGCAGGAATTGTGAGCAGGAAGTTATGGTCAGTTGATATAGATATTGAAAGCAATATATGAAAGAGAAAATAGAATTAGTGGTGATACTGCTGTTGGTGTATGTTGGTCACATAAGAGAGGAAATTAATTCCTAACCTACCACACCAGGTATTCACAGGCAGTCACCTCTCCTGATACTAACCTGGCCCAACGCTGTTTGGCTTCCAAGATCGGACGAGATCGGGCACTGACAGCGTGGTATGGTCGTAGGGATTTATGTGTACACCAATGAGAGTGCACCTATATAAGAAATTGAAATTGAAAGATGATAGAAAAGGGAATTGCGGATGAGATAAGTACGTGAAAATATGTGGATCTGCTTTCCACGTTAGACCCGGTTTAAGAGATTCCACTGGTGTGGTACTCTATCCCGAGAATCGTGAATGAGAGTCCACGAAAATTGGTGAAAAAAAAGGATTACAAAGATTTAAGGTTAGTATCTGTAATTGGATGATGCAAAGGTTAAGCTGTAATTAGGAGGTATAAGAGATACAGGTGGGGCTGAGCCCAATAACCGACCTCAGACGTTCTTAGGCGTCAAAAAATTGTAACCTTAGGCAAATAATGGTTTTTTGTTAACCTTGAGCGATAGAGTGTATATAAGGTTATTTATGAAGATACAGATAATATAACCCCTAAAGAGTAAATAAACATACAAATAAACATAAAAGTGAAAAAAATAAAATTGAAACTGAAGATGAAAATGAAAATGAAAAAGTAAGCTGTATTGGGTAATATGACCCGGTACCGGCAGCATAAAACTAACTGCTCGGTGTACTGTACCATGCAAAATGATGATATTGTTAATACAAATAATGTATCCCTTAAAGATAAGTGATATATGAGATACACATAAACGGAATCTGATGTAAATAATATAACCCCTAATAGAGGAAGCTATATGAGTTGATATAACCCAGTTGTTATGACACAGAAATTGAAATAATTAGTATTCTGCACAGGCCAAGACTAGGATCCTGTTGCAGACATGAGGAATACTGATAGCAAATTGATAGGACATAAACAATTTGTCCCTATCCATAGAAGACAATGTCAGAGCAGACAAAAAAATAATAAACTGACCAAAACAAATGCTGGCATAAAACCAATGATATTTAAAATCTAAAATCACTGTGATTACCCTTGTTGTAAGGATCACTTTCGTTAGACTAGCCAGCACTCAGCCTCCTATGTATCTGAGGCCATTCTGTGAGTCACCTAATATCATTGGTTTTATGCCAGCATTTGTTTTGGTCAGTTTATTATTTTTTTGTCTGCTCTGACATTGTCTTCTATGGATAGGGACAAATTGTTTATGTCCTATCAATTTGCTATCAGTATTCCTCATGTCTGCAACAGGATCCTAGTCTTGTCCTGTGCAGAATACTAATTATTTCAATTTCTGTGTCATAACAACTGGGTTATATCAACTCATATAGCTTCCTCTATTAGGGGTTATATTATTTACATCAGATTCCGTTTATGTGTATCTCATATATCACTTATCTTTAAGGGATACATTATTTGTATTAACAATATCATCATTTTGCATGGTACAGTACACCGAGCAGTTCGTTTTATGCTGCCGGTACCGGGTCATATTACCCAATACAGCTTACTTTTTCATTTTCATTTTCATCTTCAGTTTCAATTTTATTTTTTTCACTTTTATGTTTATTTGTATGTTTATTTACTCTTTAGGGGTTATATTATCTGTATCTTCATAAATAACCTTATATACACTCTATCGCTCAAGGTTAACAAAAAACCATTATTTGCCTAAGGTTACAATTTTTTGACGCCTAAGAACGTCTGAGGTCGGTTATTGGGCTCAGCCCCACCTGTATCTCTTATACCTCCTAATTACAGCTTAACCTTTGCATCATCCAATTACAGATACTAACCTTAAATCTTTGTAATCCTTTTTTTTCACCAATTTTCGTGGACTCTCATTCACGATTCTCGGGATAGAGTACCACACCAGTGGAATCTCTTAAACCGGGTCTAACGTGGAAAGCAGATCCACATATTTTCACGTACTTATCTCATCCGCAATTCCCTTTTCTATCATCTTTCAATTTCAATTTCTTATATAGGTGCACTCTCATTGGTGTACACATAAATCCCTACGACCATACCACGCTGTCAGTGCCCGATCTCGTCCGATCTTGGAAGCCAAACAGCGTTGGGCCAGGTTAGTATCAGGAGAGGTGACTGCCTGTGAATACCTGGTGTGGTAGGTTAGGAATTAATTTCCTCTCTTATGTGACCAACATACACCAACAGCAGTATCACCACTAATTCTATTTTCTCTTTCATATATTGCTTTCAATATCTATATCAACTGACCATAACTTCCTGCTCACAATTCCTGCCCGCAAATAGGGCTATGGCATGCAAATAATACTCAGGTGTATAATTCCTTGAGTGGTGACCACTGATTACCATTCCAGCTAGTTCCAGCCTAATTATTTTGAAACTGTGTTTTGACTAAAACCCCCGGTTCCATTAATACAGAATTACTGTACTGGTCAGGGGAAATGGGGGTATGACTACTCTATGTCTACAACCCTTTCCATACTCTTATGAATTAAGAGACCAGAACATTTTTATTTTCTCAATAATCTCCGGTTATTTTACAAGATTTGTGGGAAGTTCATCTTGTTTTAACTTTATTATTAAAAGTTATATCTTAAAATATTCTCCTTAATATTTTCAAGTATCTTCTTCTATTTAAGAGTGCGCCCACACAAGAGCCTTCTGTTCTCTCCCATTGCATAGTCTATGTACCTCTGGCTCTGGGTGCACCACCAACCAGGACTGTATATTATTGATAACATATATTGTTATCTCCCTATTTAGGTCAATACACTGTCCAATTTTGGTCCTTTTTCTGCTATTTTTCTAAATACTGTATGGAAATCAAACCTGTGCCCGATCGCCCCCTGTCTACTAACTAGCTGTAAGGTGCAGCTTTTTTCCTCTGACCCTGCCTCTAGCAAGAAAGGAAGCACCTCTGACCTTCTTGCTTCTTTGTGCGCAAAAGGACTGCATTTGGTAATACGGTGCTTTCTTCGGTTGTGAGGGAATATATGGCAAAAAGTTTGACTTCCCAGCAGTAGCTGTGGAAACCAGGTCCGAGAGACCGTCCCCAAACAATTCCTCACCCTTGTAAGGTAACACCTCCATGTGTTTTTTGGAGTCGGCATCACCTGTCCACTGCCGAGTCCACAGGACCCTCCTGGCAGAAATTGACATTGCATTAATTCTAGAGCCCAGTAGGCAAATGTCCCTCTGGGCATCCCTCATATATAGGACAGTGTCTTTTATATGCCCCAGGGTCAGCATAATGGTATCCCTGTCTAAGGTATCCATTTCCTCAGACAGATTATCTGTCCACGCTGCTACAGCACTACACATCCACGCCGACGCAATTGCCGGCCTCAGTAGGGTCCCTGAATGTGTATAAACAGATTTCAGGATACTTTCCTGCTTTCTATCTGCAGGATCCTTTAGGGTGGCCGTATCCTGCGACGGCAGGGCCACCTTCTTAGATAAGCGTGTCAGAGCTTTATCTACCCTAGGGGAGGATTCCCAGCGCACCCTGTCCTCTGGCGGGAAAGGGTACGCCATAAGTAACCTTTTGGAAATCAGGACTTTCTTATCCAGGGAATCCCACGCTCTTTCACATAACTCATTTAACTCGTGTGAAGGGGGAAAAGTCACCTCTTGCTTTTTCTCCCCATACATATAAACCCTCTTGTCAGGGACAGGGTTTACCTCTGATATGTGTAAAATATCCTTCATCGCTATAATCATGTAACGTATAGCTTTTGTCATTTTTGGTTGCAATTTTGCATCATCGTCATCGACACTGGAGTCAGAATCCGTGTCGACATCTGTGTCAACCATTTTGGATAGTGGGCGCTTTTGAGACCCTGAGGGCCTCTGCGCTGTAGGATCAGGCATGGGTCCGAGGTATCAGCTTTATCCAACCTTTTATGTAAGGAGTTTACATTATCATTTAACACCTTCCACATATCCATCCAATCAGGTGTCGGCACCGTCGGCGGCGACACGTCAGTCAACTGCACTTGCTCTGCCTCCACATAGCCCTCTTCGTCAAACATGTCGACACACGCGTACCGACACACCACACACACAAGGGAAGCTCTAAATGAGAACAGGACCCCCACAAGGCCTTTTGGAGAGACAGAGAGAGAGTCTGCCAGCACACACCCCAGCGCTATATAACCCAGGGATTACACAGTAACTTAGTGTTTACCCAGTAGCTGCTGTATTATGATTTATGCGCCTAAATTTATGTGGCCCCCCCTCTCTTTTTTACCCTTCTACCGTGATTCTGCAGGGGAGAGCCTGGGGAGCTTCCTCTCAGCGGAGTTGTGGAAGGAAAATGGCGCTGGTGAGTGCTGAGGAAGAAGGCCCCGCCCCCTCAGCGGCGGGCTTCTGTCCCGCGATTTTTAGTAAAATAAATGGCGGGGGCTCATACATATAACAATGTGCCACTGTCTATATGCAGCATTCGCCAGGAGGTAACAATTGCTGCCCAGGGCGCCCCCCCCTGCGCCCTGCAGTGACCGGAGTGTGTGGGTTAGTGTGGGCGCAATGGCGCACAGCTGCAGTGCTGTGCGCTACCTCATGTGAAGACAGGAGTCTTCTGCCGCCGATTTCGATGTCTTCTCCGCTTCTGCCGGCTTCTGTCTTCTGGCTCTGCAGAGGGGGACGGCGGCGCGGCTCCGGGAACGGACGACAAGGTCAGGTCCTGTGTTCGATCCCTCTGGAGCTAATGGTGTCCAGTAGCCTAAGAAGCGCAACCTAGCCGCAGTTAGTAGGTTTGCTTCTCTCCCCTCAGTCCCTCGTAGCAGAGAGTCTGTTGCCAGCAGAAGCTCTCTGAAAACAAAAAACCTAACTAAAATACTTTCTTATTAGCAAGCTCAGGAGAGCTCACTAAAAGCACCCAGCTCTGTCCGGGCAAAGATTCTAACTGAGGTCTGGAGGAGGGGCATAGAGGGAGGAGCCAGTGCACACCAGATAGTACTAAATCTTTCTTTAGAGTGCCCAGTCTCCTGCGGAGCCCGCTATTCCCCATGGTCCTTACGGAGTCCCCAGCATCCACTAGGACGTCAGAGAAAATTCTTTTCTCTTTCTCTGCCTTAAGTGAGATCCTGGATCTCGTGTAAGAGATTCTGGGGGTCATTCAGACCTGATCGCACGCTAGGATTTTTTGCTGCACTGCGATCAGGTCAGAAATGCGCAGGTGTGTCATATGGCTACAAAGCGGATCGTTGCTGGGCGATGGATTGTACGAAGAATCCATTCCCATAGCCGATCGCAAGGAGATTGACAGGAAGAAGGCATTTGTGGGTGGCAACTGACCATTTTCTGGGAGTGGTAGGAAAAACGCAGGCGTGTCCAAGCGTTTGCAGGGTGGGTGTCTGATGTCAATTCCGGCCCCGGACAGGCTGAAGTGATTGCAGCGCTGACTAAGTCCTGGGCTACTCAGAAACTGCGCAAAATGTTTTTGTACTGCTCAGCTGCACATGCGTTCGCATACTTGCAAAGCGAAAATACACTTCCCTATGGGCGGCGACTATCTGCTCGCAGCACTGCAAAAATCCCCTAGCGAGCGATCAGGTCTGAATTAGGCCCTCTATTCCCTAGAACAAATAAGGTTTGCAGTCATAGATTCCCGCAAACTATTCTTTTTTTATATTTTCCTATAACATACTTCCCAACCATCCAAATTAATGGTCTGTAGTCACAATCAGATTTGCATTGTCCTGATCTGCCTGGCAGTTTGGAGGTATGAGCCATAGTCCGCATCGTAGCAGTGAACAGGTGCCACTGATGCGAGCAGTAATAAAAGAGTGGTTGGAGAGAAACAAAAGTGATAAAGTTCAGCGTAGCTCTTGGTATGCCCCCTCCATGACTTGGCTGCATCCTATTCCCTATCTTCTTACTCACAATGGGCCTGATTCAGGTTCCAACATAGCTGCGGCTCGTGTCGCAAAGTACTGATGTTCTGTACTTTGCACTAAAGATGAGCGCCTGAAATTTTTCGGGTTTTGTGTTTTGGTCTTGGGTTCGGTTCCGCGGCCGTGTTTTGGGTTCGACCGCGTTTTGGCAAAACCTCACCGAATTTTTTTTGTCGGATTCGGGTGTGTTTTGGATTCGGGTGTTTTTTTCAAAAAACCCTAAAAAACAGCTTAAATCATAGAATTTGGGGGTCATTTTGATCCCAAAGTATTATTAACCTCAAAAACCATAATTTCCACTCATTTTCAGTCTATTCTGAATACCTCACACCTCACAATATTATTTTTAGTCCTAAAATTTGCACCGAGGTCGCTGTGTGAGTAAGATAAGCGACCCTAGTGGCCGACACAAACACCAGGCCCATCTAGGAGTGGCACTGCAGTGTCACGCAGGATGTCCCTTCCAAAAAACCCTCCCCAAACAGCACATGACGCATAGAAAAAAAGAGGCGCAATGAGGTAGCTGACTGTGTGAGTAAGATAAGCGACCCTAGTGGCCGACACAAACACCGGGCCCATCTAGGAGTGTCACTGCAGTGTCACGCAGGATGTCCCTTCCAAAAAACCCTCCCCAAACAGCACATGACGCAAAGAAAAAAAGAGGCGCAATGAGGTAGCTGACTGTGTGAGTAAGATAAGCGACCCTAGTGGCCGACACAAACACCGGGCCCATCTAGGAGTGGCACTGCAGTGTCACGCAGGATGTCCCTTCCAAAAAACCCTCCCCAAACAGCACATGACGCAAAGAAAAAAAGAGGCGCAATGAGGTAGCTGACTGTGTGAGTAAGATAAGCGACCCTAGTGGCCGACACAAACACCGGGCCCATCTAGGAGTGGCACTGCAGTGTCACGCAGGATGGCCCTTCCAAAAAACCCTCCCCAAACAGCACATGACGCAAAGAAAAAAAGAGGCGCAATGAGGTAGCTGACTGTGTAAGATAAGCGACCCTAGTGGCCGACACAAACACCGGGCCCATCTAGGAGTGGCACTGCAGTGTCACGCAGGATGTCCCTTCCAAAAAACCCTCCCCAAACAGCACATGACGCAAAGAAAAAAAGAGGCGCAATGAGGTAGCTGACTGTGTGAGTAAGATAAGCGACCCTAGTGGCCGACACAAACACCAGGCCCATCTAGGAGTGGCACTGCAGTGTCACGCAGGATGTCCCTTCCAAAAAACCCTCCCCAAACAGCACATGACGCAAAGAAAAAAAGAGGCGCAATGAGGTAGCTGACTGTGTGAGTAAGATAAGCGACCCTAGTGGCCGACACAAACACCAGGCCCATCTAGGAGTGGCACTGCAGTGTCACGCAGGATGTCCCTTCCAAAAAACCCTCCCCAAACAGCACATGACGCAAAGAAAAAAAGAGGCGCAATGAGGTAGCTGACTGTGTGAGTAAGATAAGCGACCCTAGTGGCCGACACAAACACCGGGCCCATCTAGGAGTGGCACTGCAGTGTCACGCAGGATGGCCCTTCCAAAAAACCCTCCCCAAACAGCACATGACGCAAAGAAAAAAAGAGGCGCAATGAGGTAGCTGACTGTGTGAGTAAGATAAGCGACCCTAGTGGCCGACACAAACACCGGGCCCATCTAGGAGTGGCACTGCAGTGTCACGCAGGATGTCCCTTCCAAAAAACCCTCCCCAAACAGCACATGACGCAAAGAAAAAAAGAGGCGCAATGAGGTAGCTGACTGTGTGAGTAAGATAAGCGACCCTAGTGGCCGACACAAACACCGGGCCCATCTAGGAGTGGCACTGCAGTGTCACGCAGGATGGCCCTTCCAAAAAACCCTCCCCAAACAGCACATGACGCAAAGAAAAATAAAAGAAAAAAGAGGTGCAAGATGGAATTGTCCTTGGGCCCTCCCACCCACCCTTATGTTGTATAAACAGGACATGCACACTTTAACCAACCCATCATTTCAGTGACAGGGTCTGCCACACGACTGTGACTGATATGACGGGTTGGTTTGGACCCCCCCCCAAAAAAGAAGCAATTAATCTCTCCTTGCACAAACTGGCTCTACAGAGGCAAGATGTCCACCTCATCATCATCCTCCGATATATCACCGTGTACATCCCCCTCCTCACAGATTATCAATTCGTCCCCACTGGAATCCACCATCTCAGCTCCCTGTGTACTTTGTGGAGGCAATTGCTGCTGGTCAATGTCTCCGCGGAGGAATTGATTATAATTCATTTTAATGAACATCATCTTCTCCACATTTTCTGGATGTAACCTCGTACGCCGATTGCTGACAAGGTGAGCGGCGGCACTAAACACTCTTTCGGAGTACACACTTGTGGGAGGGCAACTTAGGTAGAATAAAGCCAGTTTGTGCAAGGGCCTCCAAATTGCCTCTTTTTCCTGCCAGTATAAGTACGGACTGTGTGACGTGCCTACTTGGATGCGGTCACTCATATAATCCTCCACCATTCTTTCAATGTTGAGAGAATCATATGCAGTGACAGTAGACGACATGTCCGTAATCGTTGTCAGGTCCTTCAGTCCGGACCAGATGTCAGCATCAGCAGTCGCTTCAGACTGCCCTGCATCACCGCCAGCGGGTGGGCTCGGAATTCTGAGCCTTTTCCTCGCACCCCCAGTTGCGGGAGAATGTGAAGGAGGAGATGTTGACAGGTCGCGTTCCGCTTGACTTGACAATTTTCTCACCAGCAGGTCTTTCAACCCCAGCAGACTTGTGTCTGCCGGAAAGAGAGATCCAAGGTAGGCTTTAAATCTAGGATCGAGCACGGTGGCCAAAATGTAGTGCTCTGATTTCAACAGATTGACCACCCGTGAATCCTTGCTAAGCGAATTAAGGGCTCCATCCACAAGTCCCACATGCCTAGCGGAATCGCTCCGTGTTAGCTCCTCCTTCAATGTCTCCAGCTTCTTCTGCAAAAGCCTGATGAGGGGAATGACCTGACTCAGGCTGGCAGTGTCTGAACTGACTTCACGTGTGGCAAGTTCAAAGGGCATCAGAACCTTGCACAACGTTGAAATCATTCTCCACTGCGCTTGAGACAGGTGCATTCCACCTCCTATATCGTGCTCAATTGTATAGGCTTGAATGGCCTTTTGCTGCTCCTCCAACCTCTGAAGCATATAGAGGGTTGAATTCCACCTCGTTACCACTTCTTGCTTCAGATGATGGCAGGGCAGGTTCAGTAGTTTTTGGTGGTGCTCCAGTCTTCTGTACGTGGTGCCTGTACGCCGAAAGTGTCCCGCAATTCTTCTGGCCACCGACAGCATCTCTTGCACGCCCCTGTCGTTTTTTAAAAAATTCTGCACCACCAAATTCAAGGTATGTGCAAAACATGGGACGTGCTGGAATTTGCCCATATTTAATGCACACACAATATTGCTGGCGTTGTCCGATGCCACAAATCCACAGGAGAGTCCAATTGGGGTAAGCCATTCCGCGATGATCTTCCTCAGTTGCCGTAACAGGTTTTCAGCTGTGTGCGTATTCTGGAAAGCGGTGATACAAAGCGTAGCCTGCCTAGGAAAGAGTTGGCGTTTGCGAGATGCTGCTACTGGTGCCGCCGCTGCTGTTCTTGCGGCGGGAGTCCATACATCTACCCAGTGGGCTGTCACAGTCATATAGTCCTGACCCTGCCCTGCTCCACTTGTCCACATGTCCGTGGTTAAGTGGACATTGGGTCCAGCTGCATTTTTTAGGACACTGGTGAGTCTTTTTCTGAGGTGCGTGTACATTTTCGGTATCGCCTGCCTAGAGAAGTGGAACCTAGATGGTATTTGGTAACGGGGGCACACTGCCTCAATAAATTGTCTAGTTCCCTGTGAACTAACGGCGGATACCGGACGCACGTCTAACACCAACATAGTTGTCAAGGCCTCAGTTATCCGCTTTGCAGCAGGATGACTGCTGTGATATTTCATCTTCCTCGCAAAGGACTGTTGAACAGTCAATTGCTTACTGGAAGTAGTACAAGTGGGCTTACGACTTCCCCTCTGGGATGACCATCGACTCCCAGCAGCAACAACAGCAGCGCCAGCAGCAGTAGGCGTTACACGCAAGGATGCATCGGAGGAATCCCAGGCAGGAGAGGACTCGTCAGAATTGCCAGTGACATGGCCTGCAGGACTATTGGCATTCCTGGGGAAGGAGGAAATTGACACTGAGGGAGTTGGTGGGGTGGTTTGCGTGAGCTTGGTTACAAGAGGAAGGGATTTACTGGTCAGTGGACTGCTTCCGCTGTCACCCAAAGTTTTTGAACTTGTCACTGACTTATTATGAATGCGCTGCAGGTGACGTATAAGGGAGGATGTTCCGAGGTGGTTAACGTCCTTACCCCTACTTATTACAGCTTGACAAAGGGAACACACGGCTTGACACCTGTTGTCCGCATTTCTGTTGAAATAGTTCCACACCGAAGAGCTGATTTTTTTGGTATTTTCACCAGGCATGTCAACGGCCATATTCCTCCCACGGACAACAGGTGTCTCCCCGGGTGCCTGACTTAAACAAACCACCTCACCATCAGAATCCTCCTGGTCAATTTCCTCCCCAGCGCCAGCAACACCCATATCCTCCTCATCCTGGTGTACTTCATCACTGACATCTTCAATCTGACTATCAGGAACTGGACTGCGGGTGCTCCTTCCAGCACTTGCAGGGGGCGTGCAAATGGTGGAAGGCGCATGCTCTTCACGTCCAGTGTTGGGAAGGTCAGGCATCGCAACCGACACAATTGGACTCTCCTTGTGGATTTGGGATTTCGAAGAACGCACAGTTCTTTGCGGTGCTACTGCTTTTGCCAGCTTGAGTCTTTTCATTTTTCTAGCGAGAGGCTGAGTGCCTCCATCCTCATGTGAAGCTGAACCACTAGCCATGAACATAGGCCAGGGCCTCAGCCGTTCCTTGCCACTCCGTGTGGTAAATGGCATATTGGCAAGTTTACGCTTCTCCTCCGACAATTTTATTTTAGGTTTTGGAGTCCTTTTTTTACTGATATTTGGTGTTTTGGATTTGACATGCTCTGTACTATGACATTGGGCATCGGCCTTGGCAGACGACGTTGCTGGCATTTCATCGTCTCGGCCATGACTAGTGGCAGCAGCTTCAGCACGAGGTGGAAGTGGATCTTGATCTTTCCCTAATTTTGGAACCTCAACATTTTTGTTCTCCATATTTTAATAGGCACAACTAAAAGGCACCTCAGGTAAATAATGGAGATGGATGGATACTAGTATACAATTATGAATGGACTGCCGAGTGCCGACACAGAGGTAGCTACAGCCGTGGACTACCGTACTGTACTGTGTCTGCTGCTAATATAGACTGGATGATAATGAGATGTAGTATGTATGTATAAAGAAGAAAGAAAAAAAAAACCACGGGTAGGTGGTATACAATTATGGACGGACTGCCGAGTGCCGACACAGAGGTAGCTACAGCCGTGGACTACCGTACTGTACTGTGTCTGCTGCTAATATAGACTGGTTGATAATGAGATGTAGTATGTATGTATAAAGAAGAAAGAAAAAAAACCACGGGTAGGTGGTATACAATTATGGATGGACTGCCGAGTGCCGACACAGAGGTAGCTACAGCCGTGGACTACCGTACTGTACTGTGTCTGCTGCTAATATAGACTGGTTGATAATGAGATGTAGTATGTATGTATAAAGAAGAAAGAAAAAAAAAACACGGGTAGGTGGTATACAATTATGGATGGACTGCCGAGTGCCGACACAGAGGTAGCTACAGCCGTGGACTACCGTACTGTACTGTGTCTGCTGCTAATATAGACTGGATGATAATGAGATGTAGTATGTATAAAGAAGAAAGAAAGAAAAAACACGGGTAGGTGGTATACAATTATGGACGGACTGCCGAGTGCCGACACAGAGGTAGCTACAGCCGTGGACTACCGTACTGTACTGTGTCTGCTGCTAATATAGACTGGATGATAATGAGATGTAGTATGTATAAAGAAGAAAGAAAAAAAAACCACGGGTAGGTGGTATACAATTATGGATGGACTGCCGAGTGCCGACACAGAGGTAGCTACAGCCGTGGACTACCGTACTGTACTGTGTCTGCTGCTAATATAGACTGGATGATAATGAGATGTAGTATGTATAAAGAAGAAAGAAAAAAAAAACCACGGGTAGGTGGTATACAATTATGGATGGACTGCCGAGTGCCGACACAGAGGTAGCTACAGCCGTGAACTACCGTACTGTGTCTGCTGCGACTGGATGATAAATAATGATATAAAAAATATATATATATCACTACTGCAGCCGGACAGGTATATATTATATAATGACGGACCTGCTGGACACTGTCTGTCAGCAGAATGAGTTTTTTATAGAATAAAAAAAAAAACACCACACAAGTCACACGACGAGTGTTTAACTTTTTCAGGCAATCACAATATAGTATACTATACTGGTGGTCAGTGTGGTCAGGTCACTGGTCAGTCACACTGGCAGTGGCACTCCTGCCTACAGCAAAAGTGTGCACTGTTTAATTTTAATAATATGTATGTACTCCTGGCTCCTGCTATAACCTATAACTGCTCCCCAGTCTCCCCCACAATTAAGCTGTGTGAGCACAGTCAGATATTATACATAGATGATGCAGCACACTGGGCTGAGCACAGATATGGTATGTGACTGAGTCACTGTGTATCGTTTTTTTCAGGCAGAGAACGGATTATATTAAATAAAACTGCACTGGTGGTCACTGGTCAGTGGTCAGTCACTAGTAAACTCTGCACTCTCTAGTACTCCTAAGCTCCAGTAAATCAAGTGTCTCTGTCTCAATCTCACTCTCTCTCTTCTAATCTAAATGGAGAGGACGCCAGCCACGTCCTCTCCCTATCAATCTCAATGCACGTGTGAAAATGGCGGCGACGCGCGGCTCCTTATATAGAATCCGAGTCTCGCGAGAATCCGACAGTGTCATGATGACGTTCGGGCGCGCTCGGGTTAACCGAGCAAGGCGGGAAGATCCGAGTCGCTCGGACCCGTGTAAAAAAACATGAAGTTCGGGCGGGTTCGGATTCCGAGGAACCGAACCCGCTCATCTCTACTTTGCACATGCATTGAACCAGTACTGTGCATTTGCAGTACAGGTATGCAACATCAGACACAGGGGGTCATTCTGACCCGATCGCACGCTGCAGTTTATCGCAGCGGTGCAATCGGGTCAGAATGCGCATGCGCCGGCGCGCATGCCAGACGGCCGCAGGCCGTCAGTCAGCTACGATCGCCTCTGCCTGATTGACAGGCAGAGGCGGTCGCTGGGTGGGGAGGCGGAACGGCGGCATTTGCCCGCCGTTTCATGGGCACGGTCCGGCCAACGCAGCCGTGGCCGGATCAAGCGGGGGACGGGCTGCAGCGGCTGCGTGACGTCACACACAGCTGCTGCGGGCCAGTGAGCAATGAGTAGCTCCCGGCCAGCACGCTAAAGCTGCGCTGGTCGGGAGCTACTCTTGAAGTGCAAAGGCATCGCCGCTGTGCGATGCCTTTGCACTTCTGTGGGGGGGGGGCACACTGACATGCGGGGCGGGATTGCCCTGTGCTGGGCTTCCCTCCGCATGTCATTGTGAATGATCGTAGCTGTGCTATATTTAGCACAGCTACGATCATCTCGGAATGACTCCACAGAACGGCAGCAGACTGTCAGTAAATGACGGCCTCCTTTTCTTAAAAAGTGGAGGCGTGTCACTGCCTTTTTGGTGGAGTGACGAGGCCAGGATTTAGTCAGAAGACGGAGATTTCTTGGCCTCTTTAATGGCTCTACGGCAGCAGGCGTGCATGACCCCATGGGTCCCGCAGCTGGCCACAGGTTTTGCAGGTAATCTGATGCAGCATCCTAGGAGCACCTCTTGCTGCATTAACATGTAAGCAACAGCGATAGCACCTCCAACCATATCTGAATCAGGCTCACTGTTGGAAGGT
Organism: Pseudophryne corroboree; assembly: GCF_028390025.1. NCBI lineage: Eukaryota > Metazoa > Chordata > Amphibia > Anura > Myobatrachidae > Pseudophryne > Pseudophryne corroboree. Next base: position 1,055,604,397 of record NC_086444.1, read on the forward strand.
AAGTCTAAAGGAACCTTGCATTGTACGAACATACAGACTGCAAGCTTTATTTACAAAACACAAAATGGGCCTTCAGTGACGTCATCAGTCTTGATGTTTGTAAAGTACATAGGAAGCACATAGGAACATGGTGGAGAATTAAAACCTTGCAGCAGCTGATGAAAGGAGTTGGCTGGAAGGTGAGCTTTGCTTGCAAGGTTTGGAATAAGGACACCGGTGATGAGTGGGAGTACTGGATTGAGATAATAGGGTGAAGAGTGGGTATTTAGGGCCATTCCCCACTGTGGAAAGGAGTACATGATCATTCTAATCTGGTTAATTTCACAGGAGCACTGAGCTGGATGAGACTGGATCTTGCCTTACACATTGAATGGGACCTTTTTTGCATCTTCCAGTTGCACATCATTGGAGAAGCACAATGTAAAACAAAGCAAAATGCACATAAGCGCCACATGGAAAACTGAGTCCCAATGTCCACTCAGTCTTCTGATTATTGTCGACAACTGAAAAGACAACATGTGAAATGCTGACATTTTCAGAATGTGGCATTACCCAGGAAGTGACCAAGCCCGCTCGCCGGGCGAAACACGTTTTCCCACGGGACCCCCACCTTGGAACAGACACTCACAGTGACCGTCAGCACTCGGGATGCAAAAATCCTACTTCAAAATCATCATTGGTATCGTTTAACTCCTTGGCTAAAATTTTTTTTTTGCTCATACCTTTTTATAAATCAAACACAGCTAATTACAGCTGAACCTATGAGCGGCTCCTAGCCACAGGTGAGAGGGAACACATTACTAACAGCAGTGACACCGCATAATGGGGGTAATTCCAAGTTAATCGCAGCAGGAAATTTTTTCAGCAGTTGGGCAAAACCATGTGCACTGCAGGGGAGGCAGATTTAACATGTGCAGAGAGAGTTAGATTTGGGTGCAGTGGCGGATCCAGGGGGGGGGGGGCACGCGGGCCCGTGCCCCCCCTGTCATGTCTGGCACTTCAACAAAAAAAAAAGCAGTCCCTTGAAAATAAAGAAGCGGCGGCGCAGTTAACTGGCGCACGCCGCGATGAAGGGCCGAGTGGCAGCGGCAGCAGTGATGAGTCAGAGTGACTCATACAGTACGCTGCAGGCAGCCGGCTGTAGTAAAGCCGGAAGTCTCTGAGGAGAGGGGAGGCTTTCCCCTTCTCTCTCCTCCACGGTCCATCCACAAGCGACATGCGACTGACCGGCAGCCGCTGGTGCTTGGCGGGCCGCACATGAATCAGGCAGGCGACTCGGCAGCACCCGGACTTGGTGGGGCAGCAGCAGCCCTCATGGGCACAAGGTCAGTGAGAGGGCTTCAGGACAGGGAAGTGGGCAGCAGTGCCAGCACTGACTATCTTCTCTGGTGCAGCCACATAAATAGATTCAGATATGTATATATGTATGTATGTGTATATATATATATATATATATATACACACACACACACACACACACACACATACACATACTGTTTATACTGTATATACTGTATATACACACATACTGTTTGTGTGTGTGTATATATATATATATATATGCACTTGTCCTTTATTGATTTTTAGATAGGATATATCAGACTGTTTGCTGGGTTCAGTAGCCCCTGCCTCCCCCCCCCATCTCTCTCTCTCTCTCTCTCTCTCCCCCCCCCCCTCTCTCTTCCCCCCTCTCGCTTTCTCGTTCCCTGTCTTCTCAGTTATTGTGTTAAGCTTCCATGTTTTCTTCTGTCTGTTTCCCCAGCGATACTTTCCCTTCATGTCTCTGTAAACCTCACTACAAATGTCTCACTACTCCCACCTACTCCTACAGTGACCTTAGGTACCCACTGCCTCTCCCTGTCCCCCTCTCCTTATTACCCACGGCCACCTCCCCCTGGCATCACCCACTTTTTCCTCGTCACCCTTTCCTCTGTGTTACCCACACTGCCTCTCATTGTCACCCTCTCTCTGTCACCCACTGCCTCTCCGTCTCCCACTATGTCTCCTTTACCCACTGCCTAACCCTCTTCTTCTCCCCTGCGTCACTATAAACCCATCACCCTCTCTCTCCTGTTACCCTCTGCCTCTCCAAAGTGTCACCCTCTTCCCGTCTTATGAATATGACATTCCCTTTGAGGCCATGACCCTTGTTGCAAGGTCATGCCCTTGTTGTGAGGCCACGCGCACCTTCATGGGACCGCACGCCGAAGGCGTGCATAAGGTGCCCCCCCTGTCATTTTTTCCTGGATCCGCCCCTGTTTGGGTGTGGTGTGTTCAATCTGCAATCTAAATTGCAGTGTAAAAATAAAGCAGCCAGTATTTACCCTGCAGAGAAACAAAATAACCCACCCAAACCAAACTCTCTCTGCAAATGTTATATCTGCCTCCCCTGCAGTGCACATGGTTTTGCCCAACTGCTAAAAAATTTCCTGCTGCGATCAACTTGGAATTACCCCCAATAGTTTCACACGCTGACCAGTGACTATTAATGACAGGTCTCCTGTATGTAACCTAAGCTAATCATGGTAACCACTGATTTACAATAAGTATCGACCAATATCTATATTTGAATTAGCACAAGGAGGCCATCCTATTGCTTGGGGCAGAAACAACCGGTTTTATGTCATTATCGTGACACTTTCTGCACAGTGCAACAAATGTGTTTTTGCCCCAAAAATGTAATTACTGAATATTCAGCAAATTGATGGTTTACATATGCTCTTCAATGGTAATGATCAGTGCAATAGATCATCCTGTTATTAAACAGTCTTACACGCTAATCAGTAACAATTTTTGACAGGTCTCTCGTATGTAACCCAGGTTAATTATGGTAACCGCTGCTTTATAATAAGTATCGACCTATACCTATAGCTGAAATTAGTATAAGGAGGCTACCCTACTGCCTGAGGCGGAAACTATAATTTCTGTGTCATCATTGTGACACTTTTTGCACAGTGCAATTAATGTGTTTTCGCCCTAAAAAATGTAAAAAATGGATAAAAATTAAAAAAAATTGTAATTACTGAATATTCAGCAAATCGATAGTTCATATATGCTCTTCAATGGTGCAATAGATCATTCTGTTATTAAGGCAAACTCATCTTTTATGTGGTAATGTTCTTATCAAGATATCAGATTTCTCACTCTTTGATCTCACTTCAACTTATTCGGTGAACTCTCATTTGTGATCCAGGTCTCAGTTCCTGCCTAACACAGACAGCAGATTCACCACTGTGTATTTGGTCTTCTCTGCGTTCTATTTTAAGATTACTTATGCTATGTATTTATTCTCAGACCTATTCTTATTTCTGGTGCTCTCTCATTAGTGTCACAAATTGATTTCTGAGGCTCTACTACCATACCATACCATACCATACCACAAACGCCCGATCTCGTCTGATCTTGGAAGCCAAGCGGTTTGGGCTTGGTTAGTACTTGGAAGGGTGACCTCCAAGGAATACTGAGTGTTGTAGGGGCCACAAGAATTGTCAGGATGCAAATAACCTTTCAACACTAACAGCAGAAGCACCTCTTTCTTCCTTCCCACAGTCAGCTGACCAATAGAGGCATTATTTGCCTATTAGTACCACACAAATTTCTCTTCTAACAGGCACCATCAGCCATACGGTATCACGTTAACCCAGGTGGGGATCTTGGTAATGCCATGCCAATTGAGGCCTTATTAATACAGTGTGTCTGTACTGGTCAGGGAGGAAGGATACAGCCTAAACCTATGGCTGTATACCCCCAACCCATATTATATGGAAAGTGACCAGAACATTTACTATTTTTAATTCCTTATATTCATTAGTCACCAAGTTTTCATAGCACTGGTGGGCATGGCCAATTTACCCTAACGATCAAATTCCAAATGGGGCTATTGTATTGACTTACTCTTTATTCTAGCTATATATTTTAGGTCAATAATTCTAGCTGGGCACTGTGAGTCAGGTTCTAAAAAAAATTTTTTTACATACTATTAGAAGTTACGTTTTATATTCTGTATATATCTTATGGTATTCACCAAATTGCTAAGAGTGCGCCCACAAAAAGACTCTTCTTTCTCTCTGTATTTCTTTACATACTTCTTTCTGACTCTGGGCGCACCAACAAATGGACATATTAGTACTGATTAGAGATGTGCACTTGAAATTTTTCGGGTTTTGTGTTTTGGTTTTGGGTTCGGTTCCGCGGCCGTGTTTTGGGTTCGACCGCGTTTTGGCAAAACCTCACCGAATTTTTTTTGTCGGATTCGGGTGTGTTTTGGATTCGGGTGTTTTTTTCAAAAAACACTAAAAAACAGCTTAAATCATAGAATTTGGGGGTCATTTTGATCCCAAAGTATTATTAACCTCAAAAACCATAATTTCCACTCATTTTCAGTCTATTCTGAATACCTCACACCTCACAATATTATTTTTAGTCCTAAAATTTGCACCGAGGTCGCTGGATGACTAAGCTAAGCGACCCTAGTGGCCGACACAAACACCTGGCCCATCTAGGAGTGGCACTGCAGTGTCACGCAGGATGGCCCTTCCAAAAAACACTCCCCAAACAGCACATGACGCAAAGAAAAAAAGAGGCCCAATGAGGTAGCTGTGTGAGTAAGATAAGCGACCCTAGTGGCCGACACAAACACCTGGCCCATCTAGGAGTGGCACTGCAGTGTCACGCAGGATGGCCCTTCCAAAAAACACTCCCCAAACAGCACATGACGCAAAGAAAAAAAGAGGCGCAATGAGGTAGCTGTGTGAGTAAGATAAGCGACCCTAGTGGCCGACACAAACACCTGGCCCATCTAGGAGTGGCACTGCAGTGTCACGCAGGATGGCCCTTCCAAAAAACACTCCCCAAACAGCACATGACGCAAAGAAAAAAAGAGGCGCAATGAGGTAGCTGTGTGAGTAAGATAAGCGACCCTAGTGGCCGACACAAACACCTGGCCCATCTAGGAGTGGCACTGCAGTGTCACGCAGGATGGCCCTTCCAAAAAACACTCCCCAAACAGCACATGATGCAAAAAAAAAAGAGGCGCAATGAGGTAGCTGTGTGAGTAAGATAAGCGACCCTAGTGGCCGACACAAACACCTGGCCCATCTAGGAGTGGCACTGCAGAGTCACGCAGGATGGCCCTTCCAAAAAACACTCCCCAAACAGCACATGACGCAAAGAAAAAAAGAGGCGCAATGAGGTAGCTGTGTGAGTAAGATAAGCGACCCTAGTGGCCGACACAAACACCGGGCCCATCTAGGAGTGGCACTGCAGTGTCACGCAGGATGGCCCTTCCAAAAAACACTCCCCAAACAGCACATGACGCAAAGAAAAATTAAAGAAAAAAGAGGTGCAAGATGGAATTGCCCTTAGGCCCTCCCACCCACCCTTATGTTGTATAAACAGGACATGCACACTTTAACCAACCCATCATTTCAGTGACAGGGTCTGCCACACGACTGTGACTGAAATGACGGGTTGGTTTGGACCCCCACCAAAAAAGAAGCAATTAATCTCTCCTTGCACAAACTGGCTCTACAGAGGCAAGATGTCCACCTCATCATCATCCTCCGATATATCACCGTGTACATCCCCCTCCTCACAGATTATCAATTCGTCCCCACTGGAATCCACCATCTCAGCTCCCTGTGTACTTTGTGGAGGCAATTGCTGCTGGTCAATGTCTCCACGGAGGAATTGATCATAATTCATTTTAATGAACATCATCTTCTCCACATTTTCTGGAAGTAACCTCGTACGCCGATTGCTGACAAGGTGAGCGGCGGCACTAAACACTCTTTCGGAGTACACACTTGTGGGAGGGCAACTTAGGTAGAATAAAGCCAGTTTGTGCAAGGGCCTCCAAATTGCCTCTTTTTCCTGCCAGTATAAGTACGGACTGTGTGACGTGCCTACTTGGATGCGGTCACTCATATAATCCTCCACCATTCTTTCAATGGGGAGAGAATCATATGCAGTGACAGTAGACGACATGTCCGTAATCGTTGTCAGGTCCTTCAGTCCGGACCAGATGTCAGCATCAGCAGTCGCTCCAGACTGCCCTGCATCACCGCCAGCGGGTGGGCTCGGAATTCTGAGCCTTTTCCTCGCACCCCCAGTTGCGGGAGAATGTGAAGGAGGAGATGTTGACAGGTCGCGTTCCGCTTGACTTGACAATTTTCTCACCAGCAGGTCTTTCAACCCCAGCAGACTTGTGTCTGCCGGAAAGAGAGATCCAAGGTAGGTTTTAAATCTAGGATCGAGCACGGTGGCCAAAATGTAGTGCTCTGATTTCAACAGATTGACCACCCGTGAATCCTTGTCAAGCAAATTAAGGGCTCCATCCACAAGTCCCACATGCCTAGCGGAATCGCTCCGTGTTAGCTCCTCCTTCAATGTCTCCAGCTTCTTCTGCAAAAGCCTGATGAGGGGAATGACCTGACTCAGGCTGGCAGTGTCTGAACTGACTTCACGTGTGGCAAGTTCAAAGGGCATCAGAACCTTGCACAACGTTGAAATCATTCTCCACTGCGCTTGAGACAGGTGCATTCCACCTCCTATATCGTGCTGAATTGTATAGGCTTGAATGGCCTTTTGCTGCTCCTCCAACCTCTGAAGCATATATAGGGTTGAATTCCACCTCGTTACCACTTCTTGCTTCAGATGATGGCAGGGCAGGTTCAGGCGTTTTTGGTGTTGCTCCAGTCTTCTGTACGTGGTGCCTGTACGCCGAAAGTGTCCCGCAATTCTTCTGGCCACCGACAGCATCTCTTGCACGCCCCTGTCGTTTTTTTAAAAATTCTGCACCACCAAATTCAAGGTATGTGCAAAACATGGGACGTGCTGGAATTTGCCCATATTTAATGCACACACAATATTGCTGGCGTTGTCCGATGCCACAAATCCACAGGAGAGTCCAATTGGGGTAAGCCATTCCGCGATGATCTTCCTCAGTTGCCGTAAGAGGTTTTCAGCTGTGTGCGTATTCTGGAAACCGGTGATACAAAGCGTAGCCTGCCTAGGAAAGAGTTGGCGTTTGCGAGATGCTGCTACTGGTGCCGCCGCTGCTGTTCTTGCGGCGGGAGTCCATACATCTACCCAGTGGGCTGTCACAGTCATATAGTCCTGACCCTGCCCTGCTACACTTGTCCACATGTCCGTGGTTAAGTGGACATTGGGTCCAGCTGCATTTTTTAGGACACTGGTGAGTCTTTTTCTGACGTCCGTGTACATTCTCGGTATCGCCTGCCTAGAGAAGTGGAACCTAGATGGTATTTGGTAACGGGGGCACACTACCTCAAGAAATTGTCTAGTTCCCTGTGAACTAACGGCGGATACCAGATGCACGTCTAACACCAACATAGTTGTCAAGGCCTCAGTTATCCGCTTTGCAACAGGATGACTGCTGTGTGTCACAACTGAGGGCCTGAGCTGACGGAAGGCAGCCTCAGTTGTAGGGGCTGAGGTGTACCGGAACCTGGGAGGTTGTATCAGACCCCTGGACATGTAAGTAACATGAAGAGAAACCGCCCGAAGGCGTGACCACGACAACTTGAGTAAAAGTCAATGATATTTATTTATGACAAACTCCATGCATCACAGTAGCAGTAAAAAGTAACATAAAAATCAGCAGAGAAATAATAATACAGTTCCTGGGTACTACAGGATGGCAGGGGCCACAGAGCTCTGGTGGTATGAGACAGTTCTTATTATCTGCAAGTTGGAAAGTCCTTACCAGGCTCAACTGTAGCAATGAGGAAAGCCCAGGGTCGTACCAGCTGGTGTTCCAGGGAAAGCTGTACTGCTGTAGATAAAATGCTGCTGTGGGTACTGGTTAGAACCAGACTGGTGTTGGCACGGAGTGGATACTGGCTGGAACCAGTTAAATAATAAATAGAGCTTGAGAGCGATGCAATATAGATGAAATGTAGAATTTGAGAGCGGAGAAATAATAATACCGGTGGAGAGTGGTAAACTGCAGAAAGGACACCGGCCCTTTAAGAGAAGCTGTACACTGCTGGAAGCTGAGCTGGAAGCAGGTGATGTAGTAGCTGGAAACAGGTGAGTCCAGAATGGATCGGAGAGTCAGGCTACACTGCAGATGGAATGCTGGTGCGGGTCTCTATAGCAGAAGTCTGGAGACAGGAGCTGGAACCTGGAAGACATTCACAGAAGAGAGACAAACTGGAACTAGGTTTGACAACCAAAGCACTGACGCCTTCCTTGCTCAGGCACAACCTATTTATACCTGCAGCAAGGAAGGCATTGGCTAGGCAATTATGCAAATTAATAATACTGACAACGGATTGGTAGGAATGATCAGCTGACAGAATCCAAGATGGCTGCGCCCATGCAGACACTTGGAGGGAAGTTTGGATTGTAATCCATGTGGTCTGGAAAACAGTAATGGCGGCGCCGGCCACCGGAGACAGGAGACGCCAGGCTGACAGATGCACATCCAACCACGCGGACACAGCGGAGGCCGCGGCTGACGTAATCGCCACTCTGAATGCAGAAGCTCAGGGACGGCGGCGGAGGCCGCGGGAGACGCCATGCCAGATGTATAAGGCGTTACTGTGACTGCGTCCAGAGAGACTGGCGAGGATGCGGGAATGTGCACATCAGGATGACAGATGGGATCCGGTCCTGGAGCGCTGAGCCAGCCTTAGGAGGCATCTGATAGGTAAGAAATGGCGTCCAGATACCCGGATCGTGACAGCAACCCCCCTTTAGGAGTGGCCCCAGGACACTTCTTTGGCTTTTGAGGAAACTTGGAATGGAATCTCCGGACCAAGGCAGGAGCATGGACATCAGAAGCATTGGTCCATGAACGTTCCTCAGGGCCATAACCCTTCCAGTCAATAAGATACTGAAGTTGACCGTAACGGTGACGTGAGTCCAGGATCTTGGCTACTTCATACTCAACGCCTCGTTGAGTTTGGACTTTCGGAGTTGGAGGAAGTGAGGAATGAAACCGATTCAAGATTAGCGGTTTCAACAGGGAAACATGGAATGTCCTGGGTATCTTTAAGAAGGGAGGCAACTGGAGTCTGTAAGCAACAGGATTGATGACTTGATCAATTTTAAAAGGACCGATGTAGCGAGGTGCAAACTTCATACTGGGAACTCTTAACCTCAAATTCTTCGTGGATAACCATACCCGATCACCCACCTTGAGAGCAGGAACTGCTCGACGCTTCTTATCCGCAAACTTCTTGTACCTGAACGAAGCCTTGAGCAGAGCTGATCGTACGCTCTTCCAGATATTGGCAAACTGATGCAAGGTGATATCCACTGCGGGAACAGAAGTTGCTGGAAGCGGTTGGAACTCAGGGACTTTAGGGTGGAATCCAAAGCTGGTGAAGAATGGTGTTGAAGAAGATGAAGAATGATACTGGTTGTTATGACAGAACTCGGCCCAGGGAAGTAATTGAACCCAGTCATCTTGAGAGGAGGACACATAGATGCGGAGGAAGGACTCCAAGTCCTGATTCACCCTCTCAGTTTGACCATTGGTCTGAGGATGGTAAGCCGTGGAAAACTTTAGCTTGACTTGGAGGGCTTGACATAAACTTCGCCAGAATTTGGCTGTGAATTGAACTCCTCGATCTGAGATAATTTCTTCTGGAAGACCGTGGAGTCGAAAGATCTCTTGTATGAATACTTGAGCCAACTTGGAAGCTGACGGAAGACCGGTGAGAGGAATGAAGTGTGCCATCTTGGTGAACCGGTCAACTACCACCCAGATGGTATTAAACTTGTTGCACATGGGCAAATCTGTAATAAAATCCATCGACAAATGGGTCCATGGTCGACGGGGAACAGATAGTGGAACCAGTTGCCCCGCAGGCGACTGGCGGGATACTTTATGTTGAGCACACTTTGGGCAAGATGCAATAAACTCCAAAACGTCCTTTTTCAGAGTTGGCCACCAATAGGACCTAGAGATAAACTCCAGGGTTTTTTGGGTACCTGTATGTCCGGCAAAGCGGGAAGCATGGGCCCAATGCATGAGCTTCTTCCTTAGTGTCGGCTTCACAAAACTTTTCCCTGATGGGGGCGTAGAGTCCATCCCTACCGTGGAGAATGCCAGCGGATTTATAATAGGATGCTTGTCTGAAGACTCTGACTCATTTTCTTGCTCCCATGAGCGGGAAAGGGCATCGGCCTTGCGATTCTGAGAGCCCGGACAGAACTGGAGTTTAAAGTCGAACCTGGAAAAGAAAAGTGCCCATCTGGCCTGACGAGGGTTGAGACATTGTGCGCCTTTCAGATATAGAAGGTTCTTGTGGTCTGTAAGGATGGTGATTGAATGAGAAGCTCCCTCCAACAGATATCTCCACTCCTCTAGAGCGAGCTTGATGGCTAGCAACTCCTGGTCGCCAATGGCATAGTTGCGCTCCGCTGGGGAGAACTTCCGTGAGAAGAAACTGCAAGGATGTAAATGGCCATCTTTAGCCCTCTGAGATAACACTGCTCCTACTCCAACGGAGGAGGCATCCACCTCTAGGATGAAAGGAGAGTCGATATCAGGCTGTTTCAGGACAGGCGCAGAGATGAACCTCTGTTTTAAAAGATGAAAAGCTTGCACGGCTTCTTCAGACCACTTGGACGGGTTAGCACCCTTCTTGGTGAAAGCAGTAATAGGCGCCACAATGGTGGAAAAGTCTCGTATAAACTTTCGGTAATAATTGGCGAACCCCAAGAACCTCTGGACCCCTTTGAGGGTTAAGGGTACCGGCCAATTCTGGATTGCTTGTAGTTTCTCAGGATCCATCTCTAGTCCGGAACCGGACACAATGTACCCTAGAAACGGAATGGACTTGACTTCAAAGACGCATTTCTCTAATTTGCAATAGAGATGATTGACACGGAGACGGGACAGAACCTCCTTTACCCAAAAACGATGTTCCTCTAAATTGTTGGCAAAAATGAGGATATCATCTAGATAGACCACGACATGACGGTATAGAATGTCTCTGAAGATCTCATTGACGAAATGCTGGAAGACAGCTGGAGCATTGCTCAATCCGAAGGGCATGACGAGGTACTCATAATGTCCGACACGGGTGTTAAATGCGGTCTTCCACTCGTCACCCTCACGGATCCGGATGAGATTGTATGCACCTCTCAAGTCCAGCTTTGTAAAGATGGTAGCTCCGCTAACTCTGTCAAAGAGCTCAGTAATCAGGGGTAAAGGATAGCGGTTCTTGATGGTAATGTCGTTCAAACCTCTGTAGTCGATGCACGGCCGCAAACCACCATCTTTCTTTTTTACAAAAAAGAAGCCTGCGCCGGCTGGAGAAGAAGAAGGTCGAATGAACCCCTTTGCTAGGTTCTCTTTAATGTATTCCTCCATAGAATGCGTCTCGGGCAGAGACAACGGATAAGTTCGGCCTCGAGGTGGAACCTTCCCTGGAACGAGATCAATCGGGCAGTCCCATTCTCTATGAGGAGGAAGGATATCAGCAGAAGCTTTACTGAACACATCCGTGAAATCTTGATATGGAGGAGGTGGAACATCAGACGACCTGGGGGAGGAAGAACAGACAGGCAACACTTTAAACAAACATGTCTCAGCACAGGAGGGACCCCATGCCAGGATTTGCGTAGTCGTCCAATCAATTGTAGGATTGTGAAGACGGAGCCATGGAAGGCCCAGGACCACAGGATGTGTGGCTCTTGGAATCACTAAAAGTGAAATAAGTTCGGAATGAAGAACTCCCACTCTCAGACGAACTGGTAGAGTCCTTAGAGCAATAACTGTATCAAAAATTTTACTGCCATCCACGGCAGTTAAGGAAAAGGAGGAAGGAAGTCTCTCGGTGGGTAGGGACCACCGTTTAACATAGGCTTCGGTAATAAAGTTCCCAGCTGCTCCGGAATCCAGGAGGGCAATGACGTTCTGATAACGTTGAGCAACTTGAAGTGAGACTGGGAGATTACAATCTTGAGGAGATGGAGAGGAGATCATTACTCCTAGCCGGCCCTCTCCTTGGCGAGCTAGGATTTGGAGTTTTCCCGGACGTTTGGGACAGGCATTAATAGTGTGAGACGGAGCTGCACAATACAGACAGAGAGACTCAGAGAGACGTCTTCGGCGCTCAGCAGGAGTTAAACGGGAACGGCCAATTTGCATGGGTTCATCTTTAGTTGGTGACAGTTGGCGAGGAGGAGGAGCAGAAGATTTTGGAGCAGATGATCTTCCACGCTCAGTTGCTCTCTCTCTGAAACGTAAGTCAACTTTTGTACAAAGTGAGATTAGCTCATCTAACTTGGAGGGTAAGTCTCTGGTAGCTAACTCATCTTTAATACGCTCGGATAAACCATGCCAGAATGCAGCATACAGGGCCTCGTCGTTCCATGCCAGTTCAGATGCCAGGATCTGGAACTGTATAAGATATTGTCCTACAGTATGTGATCCCTGGCGTAAACGGAGAATCTCAGACGAAGCTGAAGTTACCCGGCCTGGCTCGTCGAAGATGCGCCTGAATGTTGACACGAATGCAGTGTAAGAAGATAGCAGGGTGTCGGACCTCTCCCATAACGGTGATGCCCAGTCAAGGGCTGAGCCACTGAGAAGTGAGATGATGTAGGCAATTTTTGTACGGTCACTGGGAAAATTGCCAGGTTGTAGCTCAAACTGAATCTCACACTGGTTGAGAAATCCCCTGCAGAATCTTGGAGATCCGTCAAATTTTGCTGGCGTTGGAAGATGAAGACGTGGAGCAGAAACGGGTAAGGTGGGTGGGGTTATAGTTGGAGTCACTGTGGTTGACGCCCCAGATGCGCCTGATCCACGGAGAGTTGTCTGAATCCCATCCAGCCGAGTAGAGAGATCCTGGAGACAGCGGATGATGTGGCCCTGTGCAGCCTCCTGATGTTCAAGTCGGGCTGCCAGTTCTTGCATCGGCCTGGCCGCTTGATCCTGGTCTCCGGCTGGATTCATTAGGTCAGTGCTTACTGTCACAACTGAGGGCCTGAGCTGACGGAAGGCAGCCTCAGTTGTAGGGGCTGAGATGTACCGGAACCTGGGAGGTTGTATCAGACCCCTGGACATGTAAGTAACATGAAGAGAAACCGCCCGAAGGCGTGACCACGACAACTTGAGTAAAAGTCAATGATATTTATTTATGACAAACTCCATGCATCACAGTCGCAGTAAAAAGTAACATAAAAATCAGCAGAGAAATAATAATACAGTTCCTGGGTACTACAGGATGGCAGGGGCCACAGAGCTCTGGTGGTATGAGACAGTTCTTATTATCTGCAAGTTGGAAAGTCCTTACCAGGCTCAACTGTAGCAATGAGGAAAGCCCAGGGTCGTACCAGCTGGTGTTCCAGGGAAAGCTGGACTGCTGTAGATAAAATGCTGCTGTGGGTACTGGTTAGAACCAGACAGGTGTTGGCACGGAGTGGATACTGGCTGGAACCAGTTAAATAATAAATAGAGCTTGAGAGCGATGCAATATAGATGAAATGTAGAATTTGAGAGCGGAGAAATAATAATACCGGTGGAGAGTGGTAAACTGCAGAAAGGACACCGGCCCTTTAAGAGAAGCTGTACACTGCTGGAAGCTGAGCTGGAAGCAGGTGATGTAGTAGCTGGAAACAGGTGAGTCCAGAATGGATCGGAGAGTCAGGCTACACTGCAGATGGAATGCTGGTGCGGGTCTCTATAGCAGAAGTCTGGAGACAGGAGCTGGAACCTGGAAGACATTCACAGAAGAGAGACAAACTGGAACTAGGTTTGACAACCAAAGCACTGACGCCTTCCTTGCTCAGGCACAACCTATTTATACCTGCAGCAAGGAAGGCATTGGCTAGGCAATTATGCAAATTAATAATACTGACAACGGATTGGTAGGAATGATCAGCTGACAGAATCCAAGATGGCTGCGCCCATGCAGACACTTGGAGGGAAGTTTGGATTGTAATCCATGTGGTCTGGAAAACAGTAATGGCGGCGCCGGCCACCGGAGACAGGAGACGCCAGGCTGACAGATGCACATCCAACCACGCGGACACAGCGGAGGCCGCGGCTGACGTAATCGCCACTCTGAATGCAGAAGCTCAGGGACGGCGGCGGAGGCCGCGGGAGACGCCATGCCAGATGTATAAGGCGTTACTGTGACTGCGTCCAGAGAGACTGGCGAGGATGCGGGAATGTGCACATCAGGATGACAGATGGGATCCGGTCCTGGAGCGCTGAGCCAGCCTTAGGAGGCATCTGATAGGTAAGAAATGGCGTCCAGATACCCGGATCGTGACACTGTGATATTTCATCTTCCTCGCAAAGGACTGTTGGACAGTCAATTGCTTACTGGAAGTAGTACAAGTGGGCTTACGACTTCCCCTCTGGGATGACCATCGACTCCCAGCAGCAACAACAGCAGCGCCAGCAGCAGTAGGCGTTACACGCAAGGATGCATCGGAGGAATCCCAGGCAGGAGAGGACTCGTCAGAATTGCCAGTGACATGGCCTGCAGGACTATTGGCATTCCTGGGGAAGGAGGAAATTGACACTGAGGGAGTTGGTGGGGTGGTTTGCGTGAGCTTGGTTACAAGAGGAAGGGATTTACTGGTCAGTGGACTGCTTCCGCTGTCACCCAAAGTTTTTGAACTTGTCACTGACTTATTATGAATGCGCTGCAGGTGACGTATAAGGGAGGATGTTCCGAGGTGGTTAACATCCTTACCCCTACTTATTACAGCTTGACAAAGGCAACACACGGCTTGACACCTGTTGTCCGCATTTCTGTTGAAATACTTCCACACCGAAGAGCTGATTTTTTGGGTATTTTCACCAGGCATGTCAATGGCCATATTCCTCCCACGGACAACAGGTGTCTCCCCGGGTGCCTGACTTAAACAAACCACCTCACCATCAGAATCCTCCTGGTCAATTTCCTCCCCAGCGCCAGCAACACCCATATCCTCCTCATCCTGGTGTACTTTAACACTGACATCTTCAATCTGACTATCAGGAACTGGACTGCGGGTGCTCCTTCCAGCACTTGCAGGGGGCGTGCAAATGGTGGAAGGCGCATGCTCTTCACGTCCAGTGTTGGGAAGGTCAGGCATCGCAACCGACACAATTGGACTCTCCTTGTGGATTTGGGATTTCGAAGAACGCACAGTTCTTTGCGGTGCTACTGCTTTTGCCAGCTTGAGTCTTTTCATTTTTCTAGCGAGAGGCTGAGTGCTTCCATCCTCATGTGAAGCTGAACCACTAGCCATGAACATAGGCCAGGGCCTCAGCCGTTCCTTGCCACTCCGTGTGGTAAATGGCATATTGGCAAGTTTACGCTTCTCCTCCGACAATTTTATTTTAGATTTTGGAGTCCTTTTTTTACTGATATTTGGTGTTTTGGATTTTACATGCTCTGTACTATGACATTGGGCATCGGCCTTGGCAGACGACGTTGCTGGCATTTCATCGTCTCGGCCATGACTAGTGGCAGCAGCTTCAGCACGAGGTGGAAGTGGATCTTGATCTTTCCCTAATTTTGGAACCTCAACATTTTTGTTCTCCATATTTTAATAGGCACAACTAAAAGGCACCTCAGGTAAACAATGGAGATGGATGGATACTAGTATACTTATGGATGGACGAGCGACTGCCGACACAGAGGTAGCTACAGCCGTGGACTACCGTACTGTGTCTGCTGCTAATGTAGACTGGATGATAATGAGATGAAATCAATATATATTATATCACACTAGTACTGCAGCCGGACAGGTAGATATATTTATTATGTAATGACTGATGACGGACCTGCTGGACACTGTCAGCTCAGCAGCACCGCAGACTGCTACAGTAAGCTACTATAGTAGTATGTATAAAGAAGAAAGAAAAAAAAAACCACAGGTAGGTGGTATACAATTATGGATGGACGAGCGACTGCCGACACAGAGGTAGCTACAGCCGTGGACTACCGTACTGTGTCTGCTGCTAATATAGACTGGATGATAATGAGATGAAATCAATATATATTATATCACACTAGTACTGCAGCCGGACAGGTAGATATATTTATTATGTAATGACTGATGACGGACCTGCTGGACACTGTCAGCTCAGCAGCACCGCAGACTGCTACAGTAAGCTACTATAGTAGTATGTATAAAGAAGAAAGAAAAAAAAAAACCACGGGTAGGTGGTATACAATTATGGATGGACGAGCGACTGCCGACACAGAGGTAGCTACAGCCGTGGACTACCGTACTGTGTCTGCTGCTAATATAGACTGGATGATAATGAGATGAAATCAATATATATTATATCACACTAGTACTGCAGCCGGACAGGTAGATATATTTATTATGTAATGACTGATGACGGACCTGCTGGACACTGTCAGCTCAGCAGCACCGCAGACTGCTACAGTAAGCTACTATAGTAGTATGTATAAAGAAGAAAGAAAAAAAAAACCACGGGTAGGTGGTATACAATTATGGATGGACGAGCGACTGCCGACACAGAGGTAGCTACAGCCGTGGACTACCGTACTGTGTCTGCTGCTAATATAGACTGGATGATAATGAGATGAAATCAATATATATTATATCACACTAGTACTGCAGCCGGACAGGTAGATATATTTATTATGTAATGACTGATGACGGACCTGCTGGACACTGTCAGCTCAGCAGCACCGCAGACTGCTACAGTAAGCTACTATAGTAGTATGTATAAAGAAGAAAGAAAAAAAAAAAACACGGGTAGGTGGTATACAATTATGGATGGACGAGCAACTGCCGACACAGAGGTAGCTACAGCCATGGACTACCGTACTGTGTCTGCTGCTAATATAGACTGGATGATAATGAGATGAAATCAATATATATTATATCACACTAGTACTGCAGCCGGACAGGTAGATATATTTATTATGTAATGACTGATGACGGACCTGCTGGACACTGTCAGCTCAGCAGCACCGCAGACTGCTACAGTAAGCTACTATAGTAGTATGTATAAAGAAGAAAGAAAAAAAAAACCACGGGTAGGTGGTATACAATTATGGATGGACGAGCGACTGCCGACACAGAGGTAGCTACAGCCGTGGACTACCGTACTGTGTCTGCTGCTAATATAGACTGGATGATAATGAGATGAAATCAATATATATTATATCACACTAGTACTGCAGCCGGACAGGTAGATATATTTATTATGTAATGACTGATGACGGACCTGCTGGACACTGTCAGCTCAGCAGCACCGCAGACTGCTACAGTAAGCTACTATAGTAGTATGTATAAAGAAGAAAGAAAAAAAAAAACCACGGGTAGGTGGTATACAATTATGGATGGACGAGCGACTGCCGACACAGAGGTAGCTACAGCCGTGGACTACCGTACTGTGTCTGCTGCTAATATAGACTGGATGATAATGAGATGAAATCAATATATATTATATCACACTAGTACTGCAGCCGGACAGGTAGATATATTTATTATGTAATGACTGATGACGGACCTGCTGGACACTGTCAGCTCAGCAGCACCGCAGACTGCTACAGTAAGCTACTATAGTAGTATGTATAAAGAAGAAAGAAAAAAAAAACCACGGGTAGGTGGTATACAATTATGGATGGACGAGCGACTGCCGAGTGCCGACACAGAGGTAGCTACAGCCGTGGACTACCGTACTGTGTCTGCTGCTAATATAGACTGGATGATAATGAGATGAAATCAATATATATTATATCACACTAGTACTGCAGCCGGACAGGTATATTTATTATGTAATGACTGATGACGGACCTGCTGGACACTGTCAGCTCAGCAGCACCGCAGACTGCTACAGTAAGCTACTATAGTAGTATGTATAAAGAAGAAAGAAAGAAAAAAAACCACGGGTAGGTGGTATACAATATTATATATATATTATATACAATTTTATATATATATATATATATATATATATATATTAAACTGGTGGTGATTATTAAACTGGTGGTCAGGTCACTGGTCACACTATCAGCAACGTGCAAGTAGTACTCCTAAGCAGACAATCACAATATATATTATACTGGTGGTCAGTGTGGTCACAATGGCAGTGTGGCACTCTGGCAGCAAAAGTGTGCACTGTACGTTATATGTACTCCTGAGTCCTGCTCTCAGACTCTAACTGCTCCCCACTGTCAGTGTCTCCCCCACAAGTCAGATAATACAGTCACACTATCTATCACTTCAGCAAGTAACTAGTCTAGTACTCCTCCTAATGCTCCCCAAAATTACTACTGTGTCTCTCTCTACTGTCTCACTCTCTTCTCTATAAACGGAGAGGACGCCAGCCACGTCCTCTCCCTATGAATCTCAATGCACGTGTGAAAATGGCGGCGACGCGCGGCTCCTTATATAGAATCCGAGTCTCGTGATAGAATCCGAGCCTCGCGAGAAACCGACAGCGGGATGATGACGTTCGGGCGCGCTCGGGTTAACCGAGCAAGGCGGGAAGATCCGAGTCGCTCGGACCCGTGTAAAAAAACATGAAGTTCGGGCGGGTTCGGATTCCGAGGAACCGAACCCGCTCATCTCTAGTACTGATACGAACTGTATCCAGATTGTCCTTCTTTGGTTAAGTACAAATTATTAAAAATTACTATTGCTATATTACTAGTGCCTAGTCGCCCTTCTCTCTTTATTTTCAGAATGCTGTCAGGAATACAGAAAACAAAAGGCTGGGACTGCGCAAATCAATCTGATGTGGATATTTATTTTCACATAAAATTACTTTCTACACATATACATACAAACTGTTTGATACCGGCCAGCATCACATAAAATATTCTTACATAAAACCAATTAATATAATAATAGATTTAATAATAGAAGATATCCTTCAACTCCAATTTAAGTAGCTAATATATTCCGTACCCTTAGCTCATATACTTTAAATGAACCATTTATAACTCTCTCATGCAATATTAGTAATAACACTGTAAACAATTTAGGCAAACGTGAAATGTCCAGCGGTTTTGGTTAGTGGCATGCAACCATGCAAAGGTTTTTCCTTACAGATGTTAGCATTTCATCAAAGCATGCATTATTGTAAATCCTTAATCCCAGATGAAACTTTTCTCTCTCTCCTCAGGTTAAGGACAACCACACTTATTAGTCACTTAGAACCGCTTTGTCCACAGAGAGGGCTTCTGCCGTTTAGCTAAGCAGATCATGCGTGATTACAACCTTTTATATAGCAATTCATAGCGTTCAAATGATCAAAGTATGATACTATGCCTGTGCAGTGTCCTGGGACAAACCCCTCCCGGCTGGTTAAAGCCTTATCTGGAGCCTCCGGGTTCTTTCAAAAGCGTGTTTTCCTCCCCAAATATCAATGGGGTTTCTTACACCTGTGACCGGCCGGCCCGCTGATGTCTCTACTGCTGAATCCTGTATAGGGAATAATGACAGACGCGTTTCCCCACCTTTTATTATGTCGGCGGCTTCCTCAGTGTCAGGAATAGGCTTCAGGAGTGGAGAGTTAGGGTTAGGCACTAGAGGAAGGGTTAGGCTACGTGAGGGGAGGGTTATGGTTAAGCTGCAAGAGTGGAGAGTAAGGGTTAGGCACTAGAGGAAGGGTTAGGCTACGTGAGGGGAGGGTTATGGTTAAGCTGCAAGAGTGGAGAGTTAGGGTTAGGCACTAGAGGAAGGCTTAGGCTACGTGAGGGGAGGGTTATGGTTAAGGTGCAGTAAAGAGAAGAGTTAGGATTAGGGCACAACTCACCGATAGATGCCGGAAGTCATCATCAGCTCTTCGCCAGACCCAAGAGACACTGCTGTAACCTCCAAACAAGGTAAGTTACCTCTAATCCACCAGGAACATTTTGTCGACATAATAATCATGTAGACATTATAAATGTCGATGTGGTCAATAGCGACAAGATGCATGTTGACATTATAAACGTCTGCAAAATATACCCAACTCTGAAAATGCCAGCTTTGGGCAATAGTAGAAAGCTCCTGTGACCACTTGGAAAGGTCTACTTGATGAACTAATGGGAGGCTACCACCTTTTTATTTTAAGATAGCTGGTCAGGGTTGTGACCAAGAGGCATTGTCAAAGCTACAGGAGGACTATAGCCATTTATTTGTGAGATATTTTACCACTAATAAAGATGGAAATGGATTTATGGTATCAGATTCATGGATATACTTCCCATTTATACCAAGCAGTGATATAGTAAGCTAACCGGCATCACAAAGACTGGCGGTTATGCCACCATAGAAGAATCTCCACACATCCCTTTTGCTATAAGAGTCATAACATACCTTGGCTTCCCTTATATTGTGTACTGCTAGCATCTGGTCTATTCTTCTCAGAGATGAGGGTGAGGCAGGGTATGAGTCAAATCCATTGTTCATGCTGGCTCCATTAAAGAGCCCTAGGGAGTACCACACTGCTATAGTTCAAGCCAGGAAAGAACAGACATCAGTGAAGGAGGCAGGAGTGGAGCTGGCCGATCTCACAAGGTATTGTGAAAAAAAATTAGGTTTGACATTTCCTTATTTTCTGGGAATTGGCAATCTGGGATTACTGAGAATCTGGTTTCCGGACAGATATCCTGCTTCCTGTACTGTATAATCCTGGATGAGTGGCAAACCTACACAATATCATGTGTGGCAACTTTGGACATGAATCCTTGCTCAGAGCTCCGCTGGCACAGTTTCTGCTGCACCTGCTAGCCACTGTTGAGGATGACTTGTGTGTTGTCTTTAAAGTTGGCAGGTTACCCAATAATTTCTTTCCTTTAAATTACTTTGTAGAATTGTTCAGACATTACAGCTGTTTGTAGATAACAAATGAAGACGTTCCATGACTTCTACCTCTAAAAGTGGCAACTTCTTATAATGCATGAATTACATTAAAATATATCAAAAACATCCATAGCCAACGGTTTGTATCTTTTTATGTTATGCTCATGAGAAATCGCACCCACACCTCTGCACATTTTTATAAATATAAAAATGATAAACAAAAGGGACGTCCGGTGGGCAGGGCATCCAGCATGGCCGCATTTTACTGAGCTCCCTACACCAACCTGCAAAATCAGTGCCCATCCTGCTTAAATCCTGCTAGATTGGATAAACCACTCAACTACCTGCAGGGTGCACACTGTGGGGAACACTTTAAGATCCTTTATATTGGGGAGCATTTCTATACCACCGGAGTCCGGCCACCGACACTGATGGCCCTCGTGGCAGCCTGAGACGCCGGGAGTAGCATGCCCCCTCCCTCACCCACTGTACACCCATATGCCGGCTCCCTGACTTGTTTCTTGACGGGCTGTCAATACCCGGCGGCAGCAGTCTTATCCTCGTTGGACCCCCCTAACGCCTTTACCTGGCTCTGGTGACTGTTTGGCGGGAGAGATGGAGGAGAGAGCTCACTGAACGGTGGAGGCGAGGTCCATACGGAAGCCCGAGCTGCGACGGGTGGCGACGCACTCCCTGCCGCTGGCTTGCTGTGCGGTGCTGCGGGAAGCTGCCGCGACGGACATGGCACCCTGACACCCTTTGCCCCTGGGAGCCCCATCGTGCCTGTGGTGCGGCTGGATCTTGGAAGCCACGCACTTATACCTAATTACCCTCCTACAGGGGTGTACATCAGGACCTTACCCCATCGGCCCCCGTTTGATCGGCCGTGTCTCCGGCATTGGGGGTCTGGTTGCTGGCGGCGGGTTGCAGCGGGAGGCCCAGAACAGCTGTGTCCTGCTCTGCTTTCCCGGGACGGGCTGGAGTGGACGTGCTGGGTACGCCCGGCGGTGGATCTGCCAGGACTGCTCTGGTATTATTATCTGGCTGGAGGAACAGTGCTTGGTATGCGTGCTGCGCTGGTGAAGACTCCCACATTGCTGGACTCCCGCTCCTGACTGCACGGTTCCTGAGGAGATGCTGGGCTTTACAAATCTTCCCCAGGTACTAACATTGTCTGTCTACCCCAACTGCATCTTTACTAACATCCCCCTCTCTGTATTTCACACCCCACATACCCAGATTCTTTGAACCTCCCTACCTCTTGTGTTGCCCTTTCCCCCCTTCCTCCTTCCTATCACCCTATATCACAATTTCCCTTCTCTGCCTTCACTATTCTTGGTCTTTATTGCTGAGTGTGGTGGACTTAGAGACTGTGCAGGAGCCACTTACCGCACTCTGCACATAACCTCGGCTGCTGAACTCCTGCTCACATTATCAAGGAGGACTGTTACCCTTTATTTTGTCCAGCGTTATATGTTACTCTGGAACATATGTCAATTGCACATTCTCTGCTGAGGCTTACAGCTTGCACACCACCACCACCACCTAGTGGCCTTGAATTTCTGTAATTGGACTGCTAGCTCAATTGTGATGTTTATTATTTTCCATTTCCATTTCTTACAGGCTAATTGTGACGTTTGTTATTTTCCTTCTTCTTCTGTAAGCTATATGTGACGTTTATTATTATTCTTTTCCGATATTTCTACTCTATATTGCTTGACTCCTCAGATCGTTTTACGGAGCCTGTTTCCACATACACCTGTGTTGGCTGTGTACTAACGCTGGTGCGGTCTCACGGTATTGCTTATGGTATTTCAGTTATTACAAGCTGTTCTACGGCTGCTGTCCATCGCTGAACGGCATCTTTCATATTTCTAGATGTAGTTTTACTGCTTATGTAATTGTAAATTTTTGTAGGGATGCTGCCCAACTGGACTATGTCCTAGAAATTTGATTTGGTCCCACACCACCGCCCGGGCCCAGCATTTATCTTTTGCATTGTGTTATTGCTATTGGTGACTGTTACATTATTGATTTCAGGAGGCACCAATTTCTCTCTGTCATATCCCTTGGGGTATGGACAAAATACCTTGACAAAAACATGCCTCCAAAACAATATAAAGCGGGGAAAGGGAAGGAAGTACCCCCTAAATCGGGTCCACCCTCTCCTGTTGGTCCTGGGGTGGATGCATCTAGCTTAACTAGTGATAAAGCTCCTCCCTTGACTGCTAGAGAAATCTCGGATTTCCTTATGCCCCTCCTAGATAAACGATTTTATGACCTCCAGCGGGGCTGGCTCACATAGACTCACATACGACACGTATCTCATCACTAGAGTCGAGAGTGAGTGATGTCGAGGACCTTACCAGCTCTTGCCAGGAGGAGATATCTACCCAGGGTAAATTCATACAATTACAAGACAAATTGGAGGACCTGGAACATAGGTCTCGTAGGAATAACCTTAGATTTATAGGTATACCAGAATCCTTGGCAGGTCCAGCCCTTACCTCTTATCTCAGCGTTGACCTCCCCACTTTGCTGGGGATCATATATGACAATGAGGTTCCCTATATTGGGAGAGCTCATAGGTTAGGAGCACCACGAGATGGGATACGGAATCGCTCTCGTCCAGTTATTGCCTGATACCTAGACTATAGGGCCAAGGATCAAATTCTGGCAGCATACCATAAAAACAGGGAATTGCTTGTCAAGGACCATAAAATCTTGATATTTCAAGATTTCTCAGTTGCTGTGGCTCAGAAGAGAAAATAATTCTCTGAGGTCTGCTCCTACTTACATGATAAAAATATTCACTTTGTCTTATTGTACCCCGCTAAACTACGGGTCTTAGAAAATGGGAATCAAGTTTTCTATACAGACCCAGAGGTTGACACACAGGTCGCCTCCAAGGTCACCAAATAGCTAGTTTATCGGTCATGGATCCGTCAGGGTCATGGAAGCTTGTGTACTCTCACCTCGGGCGGAGGTGTGTTGGTTTTCTATTTGTTATTTGTTTTCATGCTATTCTGTGCAAGTATAGCATCCTTCTTACTAGTTTTATAGATACTTGTAACAGTGTTCAGTGTGCGCACCGCTAGGCCTAGTTGGTGCCCACCATGGTTATGGTTGATAGGAAAAGTTTAGAAAAATAAGTTATGAGTCATCGTGGATTATCGTTAATGTTTCACACAGTGTTGTTATGTTGTGTATTTTATGACACCGTGTTGTTCATGTTTAATTTTCTGTCAGGTATTTCTTTGCCCCTTTGGGGTTGAGTAGCCATGCCGTCCACTGATACTTCTTCATCTGAGATACTGCCTCCAAAACCCATACAATTTATTTCCTGGAATGTTGATGGTCTAAATTCCCCAGTCAAACGACGTCGTGTGGCCATGCACCTCAAACGTTTTCACCCTGATGTGATTTTTTTACAGGAGACCCACTGGCAGACGGGCGAAGAAAATATATTGAAGGCTCCTTGGCTTGGCCCCTGTTTATCTGCTCCTTTTCACATGAAAGCTAGAGGAGTAGCCATACTTTTCCGAAAAAACCTTCCTGTAACTGTTTTGAAGGAAATTATTGATCCTGAAGGCAGATACATAATATTGGATATCTATCTCTACCACAATAAATTTACTCTAGTCAATCTCTATGCCCCGAATATTAATACACATATATTTATTCAAGACCTTGGTCATACTCTCCAAAGTAGGATGAATTTCCCCTTGATAGTGGGAGGAGATTACAATATGGTGGATGATCCCACAGTCAATAGATCACCGACCCTACCAAGGACCACTGACCCTTATAGCAAACACTTAATGGCTTTTCAAGACTCTTTAGACCTTTCTGATCCATGGAGACTGCTACACCCAGGCGACAAAACACACACCCATATATCATTGGTACATGGAACTCTGTCTCGTATAGACAGGTTCCTAATTGCCGATGAATTAATCTCTAATGTCAGTGGGGTGGACATACTTGACATATTGATTTCTTACCATGCCCCTGTAACTCTGGCCCTAGCTCACCCTCACATGTACCCAACGGATCATATATGGTGCTTGCGCAATATTTGGCTAACTCAGAGGATTTTAAATTATACCTTACATACCACTGGACTAATTATGTTGATGACAACATAGAATACTGGGATAGACCCGACAATTTTTGGAATGCCTCTAAGGCAGTAATTGTCATATAAATAGTTATGTTTCCCGGAAGAAAAAAGAAGCCAAGACGGAATACTCTGTATTAAAGGGAGTGATGTCTACTGCTTTCCAAACCTACACTTCCACTCCCACTGATGCCGCTCTTACTGAATACAAACAGGCAAGACGCCTGCTTGAAACTTATTTAGCGACTCAGGCGAAACACTCCTTAGATTACACCAAAAACAAATTCTATAGATGGGGTAATAAGGCGGGTAGGTTACTAGAAGTTATCTCTCGACCTGCTAAAAAGAGACATACTATAACCGCTCTTCATCATCCCACATCGGGTCACACTATCACCAAATCCCAGGAAATAGTAGCACAGTTTCAAACTTATTTTCAATCCCTGTTTAGCGCTACACCGGTGGACGCCGAGGTACAAGCACAATTATTTACAGACAATGTGCTACCCCCGTTGACTACGGAACAAAGGGAGGTCCTAGCAGGCAAAGTGACAGAGGAGGAAATCAATTCTGCCATCTCAAACCTGCCCCATGGTAAATCTCCTGGTTCTGATGGTCTGTCAGGAGAATATTATCGCATATTACAATCTCACATTGTACCAGCTTTATTAGAGCTGTTTCAGGCTATACAAGAAAGAAGCTGTCCCGCTCCTTTATTTAATGAAGCATTCGTCACCCTCATACCTAAACCTGGTAGGGATACGAACCTCCTTTCCTCTTATAGGCCGATTAGTTTACTGAATGTCGACTATAAATTATTAGCTAAAATAATGGCGACACGGCTTCAGCTTATTCTCCCAGATATTCTTACCATGACACAAATGGGGTTTGTGACTGGCAGACATGCAGTCAAGGCATTTTTTTAAAGAATTATTACCATAATAAACAAGCTGATATCTAGACACATCCCATTGCCTCCGTATATATCCATTACACCCATATACACACTGTGCATAACTATACGCACCTCAATTTGACAATAAGACTTTCGCTATATATATTTTTTGCATAAAACTGTGTTCTATTGTAAATAAACCACTATTTCTGAGTATTAACCAGTAGCGCCAAAGGTTGGTCCCCCTCCCCCTAGATGCAGTCAAGGCAATTCGCACGGCACTGGCTGCAGTGGCAGCATCCCAATCTCCATGTACAGATTCAAACATGCTTCTTAGCCTCGACGCCAATAAGGCTTTTGACATGGTCCTGTGGCCATACTTGTTTACAGTGCTGGAAAAAAGGTTTTGATCCCAGATTTATTGACTATATTCATTTTATTTACAATAAACCATCTGCCTTTCTCTTGATAAATGGGATCAGGGGTCAACGATTCTTTTTGGAAAGGGGCACCCGTCAGGGATGCCCTCTATCACCATTATTGTTTAACCTAGCTCTTGGTCCACTACTTCGGACATTGCAGGGCTGGTCGGCCTTTCGGGGTATAAGAGTGGGCAGGCAGGAAATTAAGTTATCAGCCTTTGCCGACGATATTCTTCTTTATATATCCGACCCTGAGCACTCTCTTCATTTTATTTTAGAAAAAAATTCAATTATTTGGCCAAATTTCGGGTTTTAGCATTAACATGGACAAATCTAAAGCACTACTGCTATATGGCAATACTACATGTCCACACTGGACTACACATTTCCCGCTGCGCTGGGTATCAACATATATCTCATACCTAGGCATTATAGTGCCAAGGCACATTTCGGAATTATATAAACTCAATGTGGGCAAAGCCATACGTACTTTGACTGACGATATTAAGGGATGGGAACGCTTGCCGTTGTCATACTTGGGTAGGGCCAACTTACTTAAAATGGTGGCTATCCTGCGCCTATTATACCCTCTACAAACACTCCCTGTCTTACTGACGAAAACGGACGCACTAATGATCAATAAACTCATCTGAACTTTTATATGGAAAGGGGGCCGTGCCCGTATAGCATTACGTAAACTTGCCCAGCCTAAATCCAATGGAGGGATCAACTTCCCCGATGTGGTAGTTTACAACCAGGCTGCGCTTCTGAGACATTTGAGGGATTGGCTACAAAACAGCTCTGTTTACACGAATACGTATTTGGAACAGAGCTTCTTGACAAACGTTGACTTGACGTGTTTTCTCCATCAACATGATCAGGAAATCTCGGACCATACCAAATCGAATCCGCTTTTATGGTCTACTAGGAGAATGTGGCATATCTTGAGTCATAACGTGGGGTTGTGCCAATATCATTCCCTAAATCTACCTTTAACCCAAAATCCTGAATTCTTGGACGGCATGGCTGCTCACCCCTTTGCTATGTGGGGGGAGGCTGGAGTAACGTCGATTCGATCATTAGTTTCCACTGATGAACGCCGCATGCTGACCTTTTCTGAGGTATCCGCAAAGCATACTGTGGTTGCTCAGTCCCCTCTGCCATTCCTGCAAACACAATTTTATGTCAGACATGTTCTCACATACTTTTTCGGAAGGGGACTGGAAAAACTCGTTGGACAGTCTTTTATTACACCCCGTACCAAGTCATAAAGCCATATCTATACACTATACATTTTTAAGAACTATATTGGATCATGCTACTATAACAGGTAGCATGTCCAAGTGGTTGACACATTTCCCTAAACTGACTATACCCATACTGAAAAAGACCCTACTGTATTCCCGAAAGGTCTTGCCTGCGAGTATATATACCGAATTATTTTCAAATGTATACCATAACACCTATTTATCCCCATTGCGACATTTTCGTATGGGAACATCAGAGACACACTCATGGCCAAAATGCCATCAGAGTGAGGCGGACACTTATCATTGTTTATGGGCATGTCCTATTGTGCAGTCCTTCTGGCATCTCATTAGAAAATACACAGAAGCTAAATTGATACATTTTGTGCCATTTACTCCTGAATGGGCGATACTGGGTATCATTGACCCTGATCTTCGGATGCCATCAGAATGTAAAAAACTATTATTGGCCCTTAGTGCTGCGGGGGAAAAGACGATACTTCAGGGGTGGATAGATAGTACACCTCCACAGATACCATTGTTTCTGACTAAATTGCACCACCTATTCCGGATGGACTGGGTGGAAGCCATTGTGGATAAGGGTATTCAAGTAGGTCGTTTTTTCACTCTATGGGATTCCTATATTTCCAGTTTTCCCCTCCCCACGTGATTACAAATCCATAATAGTTTAAAAAACACTACGTGGTACCTAACCAGATTGGTAGCACAGGCCCAACCTATATCTTTAGTTTGAGGATTGGCGGTTATGGTGGTTTCCCCCAAGGCTCCTTGTAATGTTCACAACCACACGCATGACTTTAATGTATGACTACATACTGTGTGTTATCCCATCTTGATATTATGTTTTAATGTGATAATATGAGAATTTATTGTACAACTTCTATGTAACTTCTATGTATTCCACCGGCCAATAGTAGGTACCAACCTGATATCTCTATCACTGTTGAAAACTCGACTATCTACCCTACCCCACAAGCTCGCTGCCTAGGTGTCATCCTTGACTCTGATCTGTCCTTTGTTCCCCACATTTACTCTGTCTCAAGATCATGTTACATGCATCTAAAAAACATATCCAAAATACGACCATACATTACAAAAGACACTGCTAAAACTCTAATCCACGCTCTCATTATCTCCCGCATTGATTATTGCAATAGTCTCCTAACTGGTCTTCCCAAAACGAGACTCTCACCACTACAATCCATTCTGAATGCAGCGGCGAGGCTTATCTTCCTTGCTAGACGTTCATCGTCTGCAGATCCACTCTGTCAGTCCCTCCATTGGTTACCTGTACTCTACTGCATTCAATATAAAATACTTTTACTCACACACAAGGCCATTAACCAAACTACACCAACGTACATCACTTCGCTTATCTCAAAATATCTCCCAACCCGACCTCTTCGCTCTTCACAAGACCTGCGTCTCTCATCCACACTCATTACTCGCTCCCACTCACGATTGCAGGACTTTCATCGGGCTGCACCCACTCTGTGGAATGCCCTACCACGCACAATAAGACTCTCCTCTAGTCTCCAAACCTTCAAGCGTTCCCTGAAAACTCACCTCTTCAGGCAAGCATACCAAATTCCAGAACCGCCCACATAACTTTCATAAACCTTCCTATCAAATTGCATCCACTCTGTACAGTCCACACATATCCTCACATGTCTTCTCATTCTATGCAATAGATAGCACCTTTCCTTATGTACACATGCCTATTTCCCTATAGATTGTAAGTTTGCGAGCAGGGCCTTCCTACCTCTATGACTGTTTGTTATCACCCATTTTGTTATTGTTATTTCAAATTGTAAAGCGCAACGGAATTTGCTGCGCTATATAAGAAACTGTTAATAAATAAATAAATATATATTCTTTATTTGTACATGTCATTGTACCTAAATTGTACTTCTTTGAACAATCCATGATGTCTCAATAAAAATAAAAAAAAAATAAAAAATGATAAACAATATACTGTACACAGCTATAGACAAGAACAAAAGGGTGTTTTGGGAAGCAAATTAAGTATATTAACCAGGTATAAAGTGTACTGGAATGTACCAGAAAGTCATTGCACAATTCTTAAAGTGCAGGAACTGCATTCCCCATCATGTCCCTGGCCTCACCTGCTTTTAATCACCTTTAGCGTAGCACAAATGCAGTCCTCAGGGCACCCCAATGGTCCAGGTTTTAGGTATATGCATGGCTCAGCACTGATGGTTAAATCAAATTGGCTGAGGTGCTAATTAATGAGTCACATGTGGCCAAGCATGGCTAAACTTAAAACCGGGACCATTGGGGTGCCTTGAGGACCGCATTTGAGTACCTCTGGCATAGCAGCTAGTTCTCCTAAGGAACATGTCATCTGACTATTCCAGTCAGTTAGTGTGCAGATCGCAATGGCTGCTGGTTTATCAGCAAGCTGGGAAGCGAGGTACTGATTTATAGCAGATTTTAGTTATACAGTGTTCACAGATTTTAATAGATTTGTATTGTTGATCTGCAAAGCTTACAGTCTTAGCACCCTTATATCTCTTTTTATCCAATTTCATTCTGTCGGGTTTCGGTAAATCCACAATCAGCTAGTGGCACACTTCGGATGGGTTTCTGGTTGCACAAAGGTCTACTCACTTTGTAGCAGCATTTCAGTCCGATAGGAGCTTTTTTTCAGTGGGACTGATAAAATGGCTGAAATGGAG
The DNA here is from genome assembly GCF_028390025.1 of Pseudophryne corroboree. Classification (NCBI taxonomy): domain Eukaryota; kingdom Metazoa; phylum Chordata; class Amphibia; order Anura; family Myobatrachidae; genus Pseudophryne; species Pseudophryne corroboree. The sequence goes on from NC_086444.1 coordinate 1,055,634,561, forward strand.
TTGCTGCGCTTACTCAGAAGTAGCAGGCTCGCACTGGCCAATTACTAAATCCTACACAAGTCACCATAATCTCCAAGATACTAGGTGACTTGTGGCGAGTCAAACTTTGATATTACACATTTTTTTATCATTAGGATGGGTACATGTAGAGCACTGGCTGGTAAGTAGGAGGAATGTGTACAATTAGCAGGTGAGGGGGGGGAGAGTGGGACACAAGCAGATGAGGTGTGGACACCTAGGCTACAATGATGTGAGATTGGGGTCATGTATGGCATTTAGACCCAGTATCTAACAGAAAGAGCACCATGATGTGCATCAAAATAAAAAATCATAAGGATGTACACTCTAAATGCCACCTCAAAATCCAACACTCTTGAGGACCCTTTATTAAAGTCCAAACCAGCCCACAATTACTGGCCTTGGTTTCCACTATGGCAAGAGGACTCCTTTCACCAAATAAATACAAAAGGATTCACCCTTTATTTGTCCAATTTTTCAAACTGGCCAATCAATCTGTTCAGACGTCATCAAAAGTCCTAATCTGAAAAAACAAGTGTCTCTCTTTGTCCCCCAAGTTTGTTTTTAAAAAACCGGGTCAGAGAAACACAATTTACCATATAGTGTAGTAGTCCTTCTTTTAAATACATAAAATTAAAAAGCTCATAATGCACTTACAAAACGTAAGAAGGGTATTGGCGTTTGTATCATAAATATCCAAGGCGTTTCTGCTCCCAATGGATAATTCCTTTCTGCTTCTAATATCTACACCAGACCATAAACTTGGGAAAATATAAACCTCTTATCCCTAGATGCTTGTCAGCATATCAGGGTTCAAGGGGTAAAGAATAATAGTGCAGTAGTTTTTAAACACAATCAAAGTTTTAATACTAAATGCACTTACAAACAAACAAAGAAACAGGCATATTAAAATACTCCAAAGTGTGGCATAGCAGCAGACATATGGAGGACTTCTGTCACCTTCCCAGATGGAACCCGAAAGAGGGATGCAGGAGGGGGTCTGAAGTCCGGAATTTCAGCCCCAAGGAACAGGTCTCCCAAAGTCCGTTTGCCTGAAGTCACAACGTCCCGCTTAACGCATTTCAGACCTTTTGTCCTTCAGAAGCATGCAGGACAAGTAGCAGGAGGTCTCCTTTTATACCTCCTCTGAATTGTACACCTGTGTCATCATTCATTGTTTCCCGGCGCGTCGGAAAGGACGCGCATGCGCTAAACACCCGGAAGTCGGAAGTTCTTTACGCTCCACATGCATTCCAAGTGCCGATGACAGCAGAAACAGGAAGTCTCCTCACAAACGATCCATCTTCTGTGTTCTGAGTTTGGTCTTTTTATAGTTCCAATATGTCAGAGTCCACATAGTAGTTAAAAAAACGTCCATATAGTACATGTAAACATAAAAAATAATAAAACAAAAATTACAAAGCAGCAATTCTGATACGCCCTCATTATTCAAAGGTAAAGTGCTGACATGCATTTGAAAGTGAATAAAGTGCCAATAAGGTAGTGAAGAGTGCTGAAGCTGAAAAAGAAGAGAGATGGGTACCAGGGCATTTATGTTAAAAAGCATTTAAGCTCAAATTCCCCATTAAGTCCTTTGGGGACAAGGGTTCCTAATTCATGTATCCATTTCATTTCGAATTGGGATAAATGTTTATCTATATCCCTGGTACGCCATTTTGGAAGAATAGACTGGATTCCACAAAATTTCTTGATATAACATTCTTTACATTTGTGAGCTTTCTTAAAATGCGCGGATACTGTGTGCGTCTCAAGGCCCTTACGGATGTTATATATATGCTCCGCTAATCTAACCTTCAGGCACCTTGAGGTTTTGCCCACATACCTTAAACCACATGCACACTCCAGTACGTAAATTACGTTTCTGGAGTTGCATGTGATAAATTCACTAATTGGGTACAGTCTCCCATTTGCTTCAAATTCCTTAAAAACACTTTTCTCAGATTTCACTGTTTTACATAGTAAGCACAAACCACATCTGTGGAATCCCTTTGTTCGTATACTTTGTATCGATTCCACATCTATAACACCCGTAAGGGCCTTGAGACGCACACAGTATCTGCGCCTTTTAAGAAAGCTCACAAATGTAAAGAATGTTATATCAAGAAATTTTGTGGAGTCCAGTCTGTTCTTCCAAAATGGCGTACCAGGGATATAGATAAACGTTTATCCCAATTCGAAATGAAATGGATACATGAATTAGGAACCCTTGTCCCCAAAGGACTTAATGGGGAATTTGAGCTTAAATGCTTTTTAATATAAATGCCCTGGTACCCATCTCTCTTCTTTTTCAGCTTCAGCACTTTCACTACCTTATTGGCACTTTATTCACTTTCAAATGCATGTCAGCACTTTACCTTTGAATAATGAGGGCGTATCAGAATTGCTGCTTTGTAATTTTTGTTTTATTATTTTTTATGTTTACATGTACTATATGGACGTTTTTTTAACTACTATGTGGACTCTGACATATTGGAACTATAAAAAGACCAAACTCAGAACACAGAAGATGGATCGTTTGTGAGGAGACTTCCTGTTTCTGCTGTCATCGGCACTTGGAATGCATGTGGAGCGTAAAGAACTTCCGACTTCCGGGTGTTTAGCGCATGCGCGTCCTTTCCGACGCGCCGGGAAACAATGAATGATGACACAGGTGTACAATTCAGAGGAGGTATAAAAGGAGACCTCCTGCTACTTGTCCTGCATGCTTCTGAAGAAAGACCAAAAGGTCTGAAACGCGTTAAGCGGGACGTTGTGACTTCAGGCAAACGGACTTTGGGAGACCTGTTCCTTGGGGCTGAAATTCCGGACTTCAGACCCCCTCCTGCATCCCTCTTTCGGGTTCCATCTGGGAAGGTGACAGAAGTCCTCCATATGTCTGCTGCTATGCCACACTTTGGAGTATTTTAATATGCCTGTTTCTTTGTTTGTTTGTAAGTGCATTTAGTATTAAAACTTTGATCGTGTTTAAAAACTACTGCACTATTATTCTTTACCCCTTGAACCCTGATATGCTGACAAGCATCTAGGGATAAGAGGTTCATATTTTCCCAGGTTTATGGTCTGGTGTAGATATTAGAAGCAGAAAGGAATTATCCATTGGGAGCAGAAACGCCTTGGATATTTATGATACAAACGCCAATACCCTTCTTACGTTTTGTAAGTGCATTATGAGCTTTTTAATTTTATGTATTTAAAAGAAGGACTACTACACTATATGGTAAATTGTGTTTCTCTGACCCGGTTTTTTAAAAACAAACTTGGGGGACAAAGAGAGACACTTGTTTTTTCAGATTAGGACTTTTGATGACGTCTGAACAGATTGATTGGCCAGTTTGAAAAATTGGACAAATAAAGGGTGAATCCTTTTGTATTTATTTGGTGAAAGGACACATGGTCCCTTAGAGTGCGCTGTATTGCTCTGTACTATTCTATCTGTATTTTTACTTATTTATTGTAGACTGATTGAACCAGTGACAGTCCAATTTACCTTGGCCTGTACATGTATGTGTGTCCTATTGTATTAAAAACATTTTTACACTATTGGGAGCATTTAACCATTTATCGGAGGTTACCTGTGTAAGAAGGAAGGAACGAACGAACGAACGAACGTGGGTGTTCTAGCTCTATCCAAAGGAGTAATTTGGCTTCTCTGTCTACTCATCTATGTAGACCAACTTATTTGGTATGAATAAGATTAGAAGATCAAATCCAGAAAGTGTTACAAATGTTTCATACAGAATTATGCTATGTTATGGTTTGTTATCTCTTTTTTTCTGAGGTTATTTTTACATAACGGATGGTGAAATAATACATTCTTAAGAAACCTGCGCTAAAGGAATTGGTGATATTTTTGTATTCATCAATGGTTTCAAGCCATTGATGCTAAACACCAATGGTAGCATCGATGGTTATCCCTACCATGACATGTTGGTACTTGGGGGTGTGGCAATTCCCTGTACATGCTGAGGGGGTGTGGCTAAACCATCATGGAGCTATTGCTGCGCCTCCTTGGGATGCAGCAGCGGATCACAGAAGCCACAAATGGGCGTCTTTTCACACAAGACATCTTCTGTAGTTTTTACATAGTTTCACAGAGCAGCTGCGTCCAAAGATGCAGCTGCGTTGCATAAGGCATCTACCTCTGAATTACCCCCTAAATTCACACACACATCCAGAAAAGCAGATCGTACACTAATCTTACACTCCCAGAAAACACAAACTCCTATTAAGTATAATGAAAAAGCAGGATACACACTAAATTCACATGCATGCATGAACACAGAGTCGTCACCGGGTATGGTGACACCCAGTGCGCACTCAATATTACCCCCCATGCGCTGCAGGCGCGGACACCCAAAAAGAAGTATGTGGCCTAATAAAAAGGGAGCGTAGCTACGCGAGGATCCCCATCATGTCACTCCGGGGGGGTGTCCAGCATCTCAGGAGATGCTGACTGTCCCCAGAGACTGGGCTGGTGTAGTGCCGGCTTTTCATCTGTGACACGGGCCGATCCTGCAGGTGAACATCACTCTGCAGCACACGGCTCCTGTCACTGTAGAAGAGCCACTACTTTGGTATCACCCCTTACGAGGGTGACACCCGGTGTGCGGGCCGCACTTTCCGCACCTAGGTTGTGACGCCACTGCATGAACGTACAGCCAGAAAAGCTGGATCCACACTAATTTTACACTCCAAAAGAGTCAGATCCATACTGTATTGTCTAATGAAAAAGTCAGATCCATACTGTATTGTCTAATGAAAAAAATAAGAATTTACTCACCGGTAATTCTATTTCTCGTAGTCCGTAGTGGATGCTGGGGACTCCGTAAGGACCATGGGGAATAGACGGGCTCCGCAGGAGACTGGGCACACTATAAGAAAGATTTGGTACTACCTGGTGTGCACTGGCTCCTCCCTCTATGCCCCTCCTCCAGACCTCAGTTAGGATACTGTGCCCGGAAGAGCTGACACAATAAGGAAGGATTTTGAATCCCGGGTAAGACTCATACCAGCCACACCAATCACACCGTATCACTCGTGATATTAAACCCAGTTAACAGTATGAAATATAACTGAGCCTCTCAACAGATGGCTCAATAATAACCCTTTAGTTAGGCAATAACTATATACAAGTATTGCAGACAATCCGCACTTGGGATGGGCGCCCAGCATCCACTACGGACTACGAGAAATAGAATTACCGGTGAGTAAATTCTTATTTTCTCTGACGTCCTAGTGGATGCTGGGGACTCCGTAAGGACCATGGGGATTATACCAAAGCTCCCAAACGGGCGGGAGAGTGCGGATGACTCTGCAGCACCGAATGAGAGAACTCAAGGTCCTCCTCAGCCAGGGTATCAAACTTGTAGAATTTAGCAAACGTGTTTGCCCCTGACCAAGTTGCAGCTCGGCAAAGTTGTAAAGCCGAGACCCCTCAGGCAGCCGCCCAAGATGAGCCCACCTTCCTCGTGGAATGGGCTTTCACTGATTTAGGATGCGGCAATCCAGCCGCAGAATGCGCCAGCTGAATTGTGCTACAAATCCAGTGAGCAATAGTCTGCTTAGAAGCAGGAGCACCTATTTTGTTGGGTGCATACAGGATAAAAAGCGAGTCAGTTTTCCTGACTCCAGCCGTCCTGGAAACATAAATTTTCAAGGCCCTGACTACGTCCAGTAACTTGGAATCCTCCAAGTCCCTAGTAGCCGCAGGCACCACAATAGGTTGGTTCAAGTGAAAAGCTGATACCACCTTAGGGAGAAACTGGGGACGAGTCCTCAATACTGCCCTATCCATATGGAAAATCAGATAAGGGCTTTTACAGGACAAAGCCGCCAATTCTGACACACGCCTGGCCGAAGCCAAGGCCAATAACATGACCACTTTCCACGTGAAATATTTCAGATCCACGGTTTTAAGTGGTTCAAACCAATGTGACTTTAGGAAACTCAACACCACATTGAGATCCCAAGGTGCCACAGGAGGCACAAAAGGGGGCTGAATATGAAGCACTCCCTTTACAAAAGTCTGAACTTCAGGCAGTGAAGCCAGTTCTTTCTGGAAGAAAATCGACAGAGCCGAAATCTGGACCTTAATGGAACCCAATTTTAGGCCCATAGTCACTGACTGTAGGAAGTGCAGAAAACGACCCAGCTGAAATTCCTCTGTAGGGGCCTTCCTGGCCTCCCACCACGCAACATATTTTCGCCAAATGCGGTGATAATGGTTTGCAGTTACTTCTTTCCTGGCTTTTATCAGCGTAGGAATGACTTCCTCCGGAATGCCCTTTTCCTTTAGGATCCGGAATTCAACCGCCATGCCGTCAAACGCAGCCGCGGTAAGTCTTGGAACAGACAGGGCCCCTGCTGTAGCAGATCCTGTCTGAGCGGTAGAGGCCATGGGTCCTCTGATAACATTTCTTGAAGTTCCGGGTACCAAGCTCTTCTTGGCCAATCCGGAACCACGAGTATCGTTCTTACTCCTCGCCTTCTTATTATTCTCAGTACCTTTGGTATGAGAGGCAGAGGAGGGAACACATAAACCGACCGGTACACCCACGGTGTCACTAGAGCGTCCACAGCTATCGCCTGAGGGTCCCTTGACCTGGCGCAATATCTCTTTAGCTTTTTGTTGAGGTGGGACGCCATCATGTCCACCTGTGGCCTTTCCCAACGGTTTACCAACAGTAGGAAGACTTCTGGATGAAGTCCCCACTCTCCCGGGTGTAGGTCGTGTCTGCTGAGGAAGTCTGCTTCCCAGTTGTCCACTCCCGGAATGAACACTGCTGACAGTGCTAGTACGTGATTTTCCGCCCATCGGAGAATCCTTGTGGCTTCTGCCAACGCCACCCTGCTTCTTGTGCCGCCCTGTCGGTTTACATGGGCGACTGCCGTGATGTTGTCTGATTGGATCAGAACCGGCTGGTTTTGAAGCAGGGGCCTTGCCTGACTTAGGGCATTGTAAATGGCCCTTAGTTCCAGAATGTTTATGTGCAGGGACGACTCCTGACTTGACCAAAGTCCCTGGAAATTTCTTCCCTGTGTGACTGCGCCCCAGCCCCGAAGGCTGGCATCCGTGGTCACCAGGACCCAGTCCTGTATGCCGAATCTGCGGCCCTCTAGAAGATGAGCACTCTGCAGCCACCACAGTAGAGACACCCTGGTCCTTGGAGACAGGGTTATCAGTTGATGCATCTGAAGATGCGATCCGGACCACTTGTCCAAGAGGTCCCACTGGAAGGTCCTTGCATGGAACCTGCCGAATGGAATTGCTTCGTATGAAGCCACCATTTTTCCCAGGACTCGTGTGCAGTGATGCACCGATACCCGTTTTGGTTTTAGGAGGTCTCTGACTAGAGATGACAGCTCCTTGGCTTTCTCCTGCGGGAGAAACACTTTTTTCTGTTCTGTGTCCAGAATCATCCCCAGGAACAGTAAGCGTGTGGAAGGAACCAGTTGTGACTTTGGAATGTTTAGAATCCAGCCATGCTGTTGTAGCACTTCCCGAGATAGTGCTACTCCGACCAGTAACTGCTCCCTGGACCTCGCCTTTATTAGGAGATCGTCCAAGTATGGGATAATTAAAACTCCCTTTTTTCGAAGGAGTATCATCATTTCTGCCATTACCTTGGTAAACACCCTCGGTGCCGTGGACAGTCCAAACGGTAGTGTCTGGAATTGGCAATGGCAATCCTGTACCACAAATCTGAGGTACTCCTGGTGAGGAAGGTAAATTGGGACATGCAGGTAAGCATCCTTGATGGCCAGGGAGACCATGTAATCCCCCTCGTCCAGGCTTGCAATAACCGCCCTGAGCGATTCCATCTTGAACTTGAATCTTTTTATGTATGTGTTCAAGGATTTCAAATTTAAAATGGGTCTCACCGAACCGTCCGGTTTCGGTACCACAAACAGTGTGGAATAGTAACCCCCGTCCTTGTTGAAGTAGGGGTACTTTGACTATCACCTGCTGGGAATACAGCTTGTGAATTGCCTCTAGTACAGCCTCCCTGCCCGAGGGAGTTGTCGGTAAGGCTGATTTGAGGAAACGGCGGGGGGGAGGCGCCTCGAATTCCAGCTTGTACCCCTGAGATACTACTTGAAGGATCCAGGGATCCACCCGCGAGCGAACCCACTGATCGCTGAAATTTTTGAGGCGGCCCCCCACCGTATCTGGCTCTGCCTGTGGAGCCCCAGCGTCATGCGGCGGATTTGGAAGAAGCGGGGGAGGACTTTTGTTCCTGGGAACCTGCTGCGTGGTGCAGCTTTTTTCCCCTTCCTCTGCCTCTAGACAGAAAGGACCCGCCTTTTCCTCGCCTGTTTTTCTGGGGTCGAAAGGACTGTACCTGATAATACAGCGCTTTCTTAGGCTGTGAGGGGACATGGGGCAAAAATGCTGACTTCCCAGCTGTTGCTGTGGAAACAAGGTCTGAGAGACCATCCCCGAATAACTCCTCACCCTTATAAGGCAAAACTTCCATGTGCCTTTTAGAATCTGCATCCCCTGTCCACTGCCGAGTCCATAAGCCTCTCCTAGCAGAAATGGACAATGCACTTATTCTAGATGCCAGCCGGCAGATCTCCCTCTGTGCATCTCTCATGTACAAGACTGAGTCTTTTATATGCTCTACGGTTAGCAATATAGTGTCCCTGTCCAGGGCAGAGGCGTCACCAGGTGTGGTGACACCCGGTGCGCACCCCTGATGTACTGCCGCGATCGCGGCAAAAAAGGGGCGTGGCCTTACAGCTAGGGGGCGTGGCTTCACGGGAATACTGGTATCGTCACTCTGGGGGCGTGCCCAGCATCTCCGGAGATGCTGGGCTTCCCCCAGAGACGGTCTCAGTGTGCTGTCGGCTCCTCTGCTATGACAGGAGCCGGGTGCTGTAGCGGAATTTCACACTGCAGCACCTGGCTCCAGTCACTACGGAGGAGCTGACATTTGGTGTCACCCCCTCCAGGTGTCACACCCGGGTGCGGGCCGCACCCCCCGCACCCGCCTTGTGACGCCACTGGTCCAGGGTGTCAATATTTTCCGACAGGGAATCTGACCAAGCAGCAGCAGCACTGCACATCCACGCTGAAGCAATAGCTGGTCTCAGTATCACACCAGTGTGTGTATATATAGACTTTAGGATAGCCTCCTGCTTTCTATCAGCAGGTTCCTTTAGGGCGGCCGTATCCGGAGACGGTAGTGCCACCTTTTTAGACAAACGTGTGAGCGCTTTATCCACCCTAGGGGGAGTTTCCCAACGTGACCTATCCTCTGGCGAGAAAGGGAACGCCATTAGTAATTTTTTTGAAATCACCAATTTTTTATCAGGGAAAGCCCACGCTTCTTCACACACTTCATTTAATTCTTCAGATGGGGGAAAAACTATTGGTAGTTTTTTCTCCCCAAACATAATACCCTTTTTTGAGGTACCTGGGTTTATATCAGAAATGTGTAAAACCTCTTTCATTGCCTCAATCATGCAACGAATGGCCCTAGTGGACATTAAATTTGACTCATCGTCGTCGACACTGGTATCAGTATCCGTGTCGACATCTGTGTCTGCCATCTGAGGTAGTGGGCGTTTTAGAGCCCCTGATGGCCTTTGAATTGCCTGGGCAGGCACGAGTTGAGAATCCGGCTGTCCCGCATTTGGCATGTCGTCAAATTTTTTATGTAAGGAGTCGACACTTGCACGTAATTCCTTCCATAAGTCCATCCACTCAGGTGTCTGCCCCGCAGGGGGAGACATCACATTTATAGGCATCTGCTCCGCCTCCACATAAGTCTCCTCATCAAACATGTCGACACAGCCGTACCGACACACCGCACACACACACAGGGAATGCTCTTAAAGGAGACAGGACCCCACAAAAGCCCTTTGGGGAGACAGAGAGAGAGTATGCCAGCACACACCAGAAATAGTAGCACAGTTTCAAACTTATTTTCAATCCCTGTTTAGCGCTACACCGGTGGACGCCGAGGTACAAGCACAATTATTTACAGACATTGTGCTACCCCCGTTGACTACGGAACAAAGGGAGGTCCTAGCAGGCAAAGTGACAGAGGAGGAAATCAATTCTGCCATCTCAAACCTGCCCCATGGTAAATCTCCTGGTCCTGATGGTCTGTCAGGAGAATATTATCGCATATTACAATCTCACATTGTACCAGCTTTATTAGAGCTGTTTCAGGCTATACAAGAAAGAAGCTGTCCCGCTCCTTTATTTAATGAAGCATTCGTCACCCTCATACCTAAACCTGGTAGGGATACGAACCTCCTTTCCTCTTATAGGCCGATTAGTTTACTGAATGTCGACTATAAATTATTAGCTAAAATAATGGCGACACGGCTTCAGCTTATTCTCCCAGATATTCTTACCATGACACAAATGGGGTTTGTGACTGGCAGACATGCAGTCAAGGCATTTTTTTAAAGAATTATTACCATAATAAACAAGCTGATATCTAGACACATCCCATTGCCTCCGTATATATCCATTACACCCATATACACACTGTGCATAACTATACGCACCTCAATTTGACAATAAGACTTTCGCTATATATATATTTTGCATAAAACTGTGTTCTATTGTAAATAAACCACTATTTCTGAGTATTAACCAGTAGCGCCAAAGGTTGGTCCCCCTCCCCCTAGATGCAGTCAAGGCAATTCGCACGGCACTGGCTGCAGTGGCAGCATCCCAATCTCCATGTACAGATTCAAACATGCTTCTTAGCCTCGACGCCAATAAGGCTTTTGACATGGTCCTGTGGCCATACTTGTTTACAGTGCTGGAAAAAAGGTTTTGATCCCAGATTTATTGACTATATTCATTTTATTTACAATAAACCATCTGCCTTTCTCTTGATAAATGGGATCAGGGGTCAACGATTCTTTTTGGAAAGGGGCACCCGTCAGGGATGCCCTCTATCACCATTATTGTTTAACCTAGCTCTTGGTCCACTACTTCGGACATTGCAGGGCTGGTCGGCCTTTCGGGGTATAAGAGTGGGCAGGCAGGAAATTAAGTTATCGGCCTTTGCCGACGATATTCTTCTTTATATATCCGACCCTGAGCACTCTCTTCATTTTATTTTAGAAAAAAATTCAATTATTTGGCCAAATTTCGGGTTTTAGCATTAACATGGACAAATCTAAAGCACTACTGCTATATGGCAATACTACATGTCCACACTGGACTACACATTTCCCGCTGCGCTGGGTATCAACATATATCTCATACCTAGGCATTATAGTGCCAAGGCACATTTCGGAATTATATAAACTCAATGTGGGCAAAGCCATACGTACTTTGACTGACGATATTAAGGGATGGGAACGCTTGCCGTTGTCATACTTGGGTAGGGCCAACTTACTTAAAATGGTGGCTATCCTGCGCCTATTATACCCTCTACAAACACTCCCTGTCTTACTGACGAAAACGGACGCACTAATGATCAATAAACTCATCGGAACTTTTATATGGAAGGGGGGCCGTGCCCGTATAGCATTACGTAAACTTGCCCAGCCTAAATCCAATGGAGGGATCAACTTCCCCGATGTGGTAGTTTACAACCAGGCTGCGCTTCTGAGACATTTGAGGGATTGGCTACAAAACAGCTCTGTTTACACGAATACGTATTTGGAACAGAGCTTCTTGACAAACGTTGACTTGACGTGTTTTCTCCATCAACATGATCAGGAAATCTCGGACCATACCAAATCGAATCCGCTTTTATGGTCTACTAGGAGAATGTGGCATATCTTGAGTCATAACGTGGGGTTGTGCCAATATCATTCCCTAAATCTACCTTTAACCCAAAATCCTGAATTCTTTGACGGCATGGCTGCTCACCCCTTTGCTATGTGGGGGGAGGCTGGAGTAACGTCGATTCGATCATTAGTTTCCACTGATGAACGCCGCATGCTGACCTTTTCTGAGGTATCCGCAAAGCATACTGTGGTTGCTCAGTCCCCTCTGCCATTCCTGCAAACACAATTTTATGTCAGACATGTTCTCACATACTTTTCGGAAGGGGACTGGAAAAACTCGTTGGACAGTCTTTTATTACACCCCGTACCAAGTCATAAAGCCATATCTATACACTATACATTTTTAAGAACTATATTGGATCATGCTACTATAACAGGTAGCATGTCCAAGTGGTTGACACATTTCCCTAAACTGACTATACCCATACTGAAAAAGACCCTACTGTATTCCCGAAAGGTCTTGCCTGCGAGTATATATACCGAATTATTTTCAAATGTATACCATAACACCTATTTATCCCCATTGCGACATTTTCGTATGGGAACATCAGAGACACACTCATGGCCAAAATGCCATCAGAGTGAGGCGGACACTTATCATTGTTTATGGGCATGTCCTATTGTGCAGTACTTCTGGCATCTCATTAGAAAATACACAGAAGCTAAATTGATACATTTTGTGCCATTTACTCCTGAATGGGCGATACTGGGTATCATTGACCCTGATCTTCGGATGCCATCAGAATGTAAAAAACTATTATTGGCCCTTAGTGCTGCGGGGGAAAAGACGATACTTCAGGGGTGGATAGATAGTACACCTCCACAGATACCATTGTTTCTGACTAAATTGCACCACCTATTCCGGATGGACTGGGTGGAAGCCATTGTGGATAAGGGTATTCAAGTAGGTCGTTTTTTCACTCTATGGGATTCCTATATTTCCAGTTTTCCCCTCCCCACGTGATTACAAATCCATAATAGTTTAAAAAACACTACGTGGTACCTAACCAGATTGGTAGCACAGGCCCAACCTATATCTTTAGTTTGAGGATTGGCGGTTATGGTGGTTTCCCCCAAGGCTCCTTGTAATGTTCACAACCACACGCATGACTTTAATGTATGACTACATACTGTGTGTTATCCCATCTTGATATTATGTTTTAATGTGATAATAATATGAGAATTTATTGTACAACTTCTATGTAACTTCTATGTATTCCACCGGCCAATAGTAGGTACCAACCTGATATCTCTATCACTGTTGAAAACTCGACTATCTACCCTACCCCACAAGCTCGCTGCCTAGGTGTCATCCTTGACTCTGATCTGTCCTTTGTTCCCCACATTCACTCTGTCTCAAGATCATGTTACATGCATCTAAAAAACATATCCAAAATACGACCATACATTACAAAAGACACTGCTAAAACTCTAATCCACGCTCTCATTATCTCCCGCATTGATTATTGCAATAGTCTCCTAACTGGTCTTCCCAAAACGAGACTCTCACCACTACAATCCATTCTGAATGCAGCGGCGAGGCTTATCTTCCTTGCTAGACGTTCATCGTCTGCAGATCCACTCTGTCAGTCCCTCCATTGGTTACCTGTACTCTACTGCATTCAATATAAAATACTTTTACTCACACACAAGGCCATTAACCAAACTACACCAACGTACATCACTTCGCTTATCTCAAAATATCTCCCAACCCGACCTCTTCGCTCTTCACAAGACCTGCGTCTCTCATCCACACTCATTACTCGCTCCCACTCACGATTGCAGGACTTTCATCGGGCTGCACCCACTCTGTGGAATGCCCTACCACGCACAATAAGACTCTCCTCTAGTCTCCAAACCTTCAAGCGTTCCCTGAAAACTCACCTCTTTAGGCAAGCATACCAAATTCCAGAACCGCCCACATAACTTTCATAAACCTTCCTATCAAATTGCATCCACTCTGTACAGTCCACACATATCCTCACATGTCTTCTCATTCTATGCAATAGATAGCACCTTTCCTTATGTACACATGCCTATTTCCCTATAGATTGTAAGTTTGCGAGCAGGGCCTTCCTACCTCTATGACTGTTTGTTATCACCCATTTTGTTATTGTTATTTCAAATTGTAAAGCGCAACGGAATTTGCTGCGCTATATAAGAAACTGTTAATAAATAAATATATATTCTTTATTTGTACATGTCATTGTACCTAAATTGTACTTCTTTGAACAATCCATGATGTCTCAATAAAAAAAAAAAAAAATGATAAACAATATACTGTACACAGCTATAGACAAGAACAAAAGGGTGTTTTGGGAAGCAAATTAAGTATATTAACCAGGTATAAAGTGTACTGGAATGTACCAGAAAGTCATTGCACAATTCTTAAAGTGCAGGAACTGCATTCCCCATCATGTCCCTGGCCTCACCTGCTTTTAATCACCTTTAGCGTAGCACAAATGCAGTCCTCAGGGCACCCCAATGGTCCAGGTTTTAGGTATATGCATGGCTCAGCACTGATGGTTAAATCAAATTGGCTGAGGTGCTAATTAATAAGTCACATGTGGCCAAGCATGGCTAAACTTAAAACCGGGACCATTGGGGTGCCTTGAGGACCGCATTTGAGTACCTCTGGCATAGCAGCTAGTTCTCCTAAGGAACATGTCATCTGACTATTCCAGTCAGTTAGTGTGCAGATCGCAATGGCTGCTGGTTTATCAGCAAGCTGGGAAGCGAGGTACTGATTTATAGCAGATTTTAGTTATACAGTGTTCACAGATTTTAATAGATTTGTATTGTTGATCTGCAAAGCTTACAGTCTTAGCACCCTTATATCTCTTTTTATCCAATTTCATTCTGTCGGGTTTCGGTAAATCCACAATCAGCTAGTGGCACACTTCGGATGGGTTTCTGGTTGCACAAAGGTCTACTCACTTTGTAGCAGCATTTCAGTCCGATAGGAGCTTTTTTTCAGTGGGACTGATAAAATGGCTGAAATGGAGTTGCTGCGCTTACTCAGAAGTAGCAGGCTCGCACTGGCCAATTACTAAATCCTACACAAGTCACCATAATCTCCAAGATACTAGGTGACTTGTGGCGAGTCAAACTTTGATATTACACATTTTTTTATCATTAGGATGGGTACATGTAGAGCACTGGCTGGTAAGTAGGAGGAATGTGTACAATTAGCAGGTGAGGGGGGGGGGGAGAGTGGGACACAAGCAGATGAGGTGTGGACACCTAGGCTACAATGATGTGAGATTGGGGTCATGTATGGCATTTAGACCCAGTATCTAACAGAAAGAGCACCATGATGTGCATCAAAATAAAAAATCATAAGGATGTACACTCTAAATGCCACCTCAAAATCCAACACTCTTGAGGACCCTTTATTAAAGTCCAAACCAGCCCACAATTACTGGCCTTGGTTTCCACTATGGCAAGAGGACTCCTTTCACCAAATAAATACAAAAGGATTCACCCTTTATTTGTCCAATTTTTCAAACTGGCCAATCAATCTGTTCAGACGTCATCAAAAGTCCTAATCTGAAAAAACAAGTGTCTCTCTTTGTCCCCCAAGTTTGTTTTTAAAAAACCGGGTCAGAGAAACACAATTTACCATATAGTGTAGTAGTCCTTCTTTTAAATACATAAAATTAAAAAGCTCATAATGCACTTACAAAACGTAAGAAGGGTATTGGCGTTTGTATCATAAATATCCAAGGCGTTTCTGCTCCCAATGGATAATTCCTTTCTGCTTCTAATATCTACACCAGACCATAAACTTGGGAAAATATAAACCTCTTATCCCTAGATGCTTGTCAGCATATCAGGGTTCAAGGGGTAAAGAATAATAGTGCAGTAGTTTTTAAACACAATCAAAGTTTTAATACTAAATGCACTTACAAACAAACAAAGAAACAGGCATATTAAAATACTCCAAAGTGTGGCATAGCAGCAGACATATGGAGGACTTCTGTCACCTTCCCAGATGGAACCCGAAAGAGGGATGCAGGAGGGGGTCTGAAGTCCGGCATTTCAGCCCCAAGGAACAGGTCTCCCAAAGTCCGTTTGCCTGAAGTCACAACGTCACGCTTAACGCGTTTCAGACCTTTTGTCCTTCTTCAGAAGCATGCAGGACAAGTAGCAGGAGGTCTCCTTTTATACCTCCTCTGAATTGTACACCTGTGTCATCATTCATTGTTTCCCGGCGCGTCGGAAAGGACGCGCATGCGCTAAACACCCGGAAGTCGGAAGTTCTTTACGCTCCACATGCATTCCAAGTGCCGATGACAGCAGAAACAGGAAGTCTCCTCACAAACGATCCATCTTCTGTGTTCTGAGTTTGGTCTTTTTATAGTTCCAATATGTCAGAGTCCACATAGTAGTTAAAAAAAACGTCCATATAGTACATGTAAACATAAAAAATAATAAAACAAAAATTACAAAGCAGCAATTCTGATACGCCCTCATTATTCAAAGGTAAAGTGCTGACATGCATTTGAAAGTGAATAAAGTGCCAATAAGGTAGTGAAAAGTGCTGAAGCTGAAAAAGAAGAGAGATGGGTACCAGGGCATTTATGTTAAAAAGCATTTAAGCTCAAATTCCCCATTAAGTCCTTTGGGGACAAGGGTTCCTAATTCATGTATCCATTTCATTTCGAATTGGGATAAATGTTTATCTATATCCCTGGTACGCCATTTTGGAAGAATAGACTGGATTCCACAAAATTTCTTGATATAACATTCTTTACATTTGTGAGCTTTCTTAAAATGCGCGGATACTGTGTGCGTCTCAAGGCCCTTACGGATGTTATATATATGCTCCGCTAATCTAACCTTCAGGCACCTTGAGGTTTTGCCCACATGCCTTAAACCACATGCACACTCCAGTACGTAAATTACGTTTCTGGAGTTGCATGTGATAAATTCCCTAATTGGGTACAGTCTCCCATTTGCTTCAAATTCCTTAAAAACACTTTTCTCAGATTTCACTGTTTTACATAGTAAGCACAAACCACATCTGTGGAATCCCTTTGTTCGTATACTTTGTATCGATTCCACATCTATAACACCCGTAAGGGCCTTGAGACGCACACAGTATCTGCGCATTTTAAGAAAGCTCACAAATGTAAAGAATGTTATATCAAGAAATTTTGTGGAGTCCAGTCTATTCTTCCAAAATGGCGTACCAGGGATATAGATAAACGTTTATCCCAATTCGAAATTAAATGGATACATGAATTAGGAACCCTTGTCCCCAAAGGACTTAATGGGGAATTTGAGCTTAAATGCTTTTTAATATAAATGCCCTGGTACCCATCTCTCTTCTTTTTCAGCTTCAGCACTTTCACTACCTTATTGGCACTTTATTCACTTTCAAATGCATGTCAGCACTTTACCTTTGAATAATGAGGGCGTATCAGAATTGCTGCTTTGTAATTTTTGTTTTATTATTTTTTATGTTTACATGTACTATATGGACGTTTTTTTAACTACTATGTGGACTCTGACATATTGGAACTATAAAAAGACCAAACTCAGAACACAGAAGATGGATCGTTTGTGAGGAGACTTCCTGTTTCTGCTGTCATCGGCACTTGGAATGCATGTGGAGCGTAAAGAACTTCCGACTTCCGGGTGTTTAGCGCATGCGCGTCCTTTCCGACGCGCCGGGAAACAATGAGTAATGACACAGGTGTACAATTCAGAGGAGGTATAAAAGGAGACCTCCTGCTACTTGTCCTGCATGCTTCTGAAGAAAGACCAAAAGGTCTGAAACGCGTTAAGCGTGACGTTGTGACTTCAGGCAAACGGACTTTGGGAGACCTGTTCCTTGGGGCTGAAATTCCGGACTTCAGACCCCCTCCTGCATCCCTCTTTCGGGTTCCATCTGGGAAGGTGACAGAAGTCCTCCATATGTCTGCTGCTATGCCACACTTTGGAGTATTTTAATATGCCTGTTTCTTTGTTTGTTTGTAAGTGCATTTAGTATTAAAACTTTGATCGTGTTTAAAAACTACTGCACTATTATTCTTTACCCCTTGAACCCTGATATGCTGACAAGCATCTAGGGATAAGAGGTTCATATTTTCCCAGGTTTATGGTCTGGTGTAGATATTAGAAGCAGAAAGGAATTATCCATTGGGAGCAGAAACGCCTTGGATATTTATGATACAAACGCCAATACCCTTCTTACGTTTTGTAAGTGCATTATGAGCTTTTTAATTTTATGTATTTAAAAGAAGGACTACTACACTATATGGTAAATTGTGTTTCTCTGACCCGGTTTTTTAAAAACAAACTTGGGGGACAAAGAGAGACACTTGTTTTTTCAGATTAGGACTTTTGATGACGTCTGAACAGATTGATTGGCCAGTTTGAAAAATTGGACAAATAAAGGGTGAATCCTTTTGTATTTATTTGGTGAAAGGACACATGGTCCCTTAGAGTGCGCTGTATTGCTCTGTACTATTCTATCTGTATTTTTACTTATTTATTGTAGACTGATTGAACCAGTGACAGTCCAATTTACCTTGGCCTGTACATGTATGTGTGTCCCATTGTATTAAAAACCTTTTTACACTATTGGGAGCATTTAACCATTTATCGGAGGTTACCTGTGTAAGAAGGAAGGAACGAACGAACGAACGAACGTGGGTGTTCTAGCTCTATCCAAAGGAGTAATTTGGCTTCTCTGTCTACTCATCTATGTAGACCAACTTATTTGGTATGAATAAGATTAGAAGATCAAATCCAGAAAGTGTTACAAATGTTTCATACAGAATTATGCTATGTTATGGTTTGTTATCTCTTTTTTTCTGAGGTTATTTTTACATAACGGATGGTGAAATAATACATTCTTAAGAAACCTGCGCTAAAGGAATTGGTGATATTTTTGTATTCATCAATGGTTTCAAGCCATTGATGCTAAACACCAATGGTAGCATCGATGGTTATCCCTACCATGACATGTTGGTACTTGGGGGTGTGGCAATTCCCTGTACATGCTGAGGGGGTGTGGCTAAACCATCATGGAGCTATTGCTGCGCCTCCTTGGGATGCAGCAGCGGATCACAGAAGCCACAAATGGGCGTCTTTTCACACAAGACATCTTCTGTAGTTTTTACATAGTTTCACAGAGCAGCTGCGTCCAAAGATGCAGCTGCGTTGCATAAGGCATCTACCTCTGAATTACCCCCTAAATTCACACACACATCCAGAAAAGCAGATCGTACACTAATCTTACACTCCCAGAAAACACAAACTCCTATTAAGTATAATGAAAAAGCAGGATACACACTAAATTCACATGCATGCATGAACACAGAGTCGTCACCGGGTATGGTGACACCCAGTGCGCACTCAATATTACCCCCCATGCGCTGCAGGCGCGGACACCCAAAAAGAAGTATGTGGCCTAATAAAAAGGGAGCGTAGCTACGCGAGGATCCCCATCATGTCACTCCGGGGGGGTGTCCAGCATCTCAGGAGATGCTGACTGCCCCCAGAGACTGGGCTGGTGTAGTGCCGGCTCTTCATCTGTGACACGGGCCGATCCTGCAGGTGAACATCACTCTGCAGCACACGGCTCCTGTCACTGTAGAAGAGCCACTACTTTGGTATCACCCCTTACGAGGGTGACACCCGGTGTGCGGGCCGCACTTTCCGCACCTAGGTTGTGACGCCACTGCATGAACGTACAGCCAGAAAAGCTGGATCCACACTAATTTTACACTCCAAAAGAGTCAGATCCATACTGTATTGTCTAATGAAAAAGTCAGATCCATACTGTATTGTCTAATGAAAAAAATAAGAATTTACTCACCGGTAATTCTATTTCTCGTAGTCCGTAGTGGATGCTGGGGACTCCGTAAGGACCATGGGGAATAGACGGGCTCCGCAGGAGACTGGGCACACTATAAGAAAGATTTGGTACTACCTGGTGTGCACTGGCTCCTCCCTCTATGCCCCTCCTCCAGACCTCAGTTAGGATACTGTGCCCGGAAGAGCTGACACAATAAGGAAGGATTTTGAATCCCGGTTAAGACTCATACCAGCCACACCAATCACACCGTATAACTCGTGATATTAAACCCAGTTAACAGTATGAAATATAACTGAGCCTCTCAACAGATGGCTCAACAATAACCCTTTAGTTAGGCAATAACTATATACAAGTATTGCAGACAATCCGCACTTGGGATGGGCGCCCAGCATCCACTACGGACTACGAGAAATAGAATTACCGGTGAGTAAATTCTTATTTTCTCTGACGTCCTAGTGGATGCTGGGGACTCCGTAAGGACCATGGGGATTATACCAAAGCTCCCAAACGGGCGGGAGAGTGCGGATGACTCTGCAGCACCGAATGAGAGAACTCAAGGTCCTCCTCAGCCAGGGTATCAAACTTGTAGAATTTAGCAAACGTGTTTGCCCCTGACCAAGTTGCAGCTCGGCAAAGTTGTAAAGCCGAGACCCCTCAGGCAGCCGCCCAAGATGAGCCCACCTTCCTCGTGGAATGGGCTTTCACTGATTTAGGATGCGGCAATCCAGCCGCAGAATGCGCCAGCTGAATTGTGCTACAAATCCAGTGAGCAATAGTCTGCTTAGAAGCAGGAGCACCTATTTCGTTGGGTGCATACAGGATAAAAAGCGAGTCAGTTTTCCTGACTCCAGCCGTCCTGGAAACATAAATTTTCAAGGCCCTGACTACGTCCAGTAACTTGGAATCCTCCAAGTCCCTAGTAGCCGCAGGCACCACAATAGGTTGGTTCAAGTGAAAAGCTGATACCACCTTAGGGAGAAACTGGGGACGAGTCCTCAATTCTGCCCTATCCATATGGAAAATCAGATAAGGGCTTTTACAGGACAAAGCCGCCAATTCTGACACACGCCTGGCCGAAGCCAAGGCCAATAACATGACCACTTTCCACGTGAAATATTTCAGATCCACGGTTTTAAGTGGTTCAAACCAATGTGACTTTAGGAAACTCAACACCACATTGAGATCCCAAGGTGCCACAGGAGGCACAAAAGGGGGCTGAATATGAAGCACTCCCTTTACAAAAGTCTGAACTTCAGGCAGTGAAGCCAGTTCTTTCTGGAAGAAAATCGACAGAGCCGAAATCTGGACCTTAATGGAACCCAATTTTAGGCCCATAGTCACTGACTGTAGGAAGTGCAGAAAACGACCCAGCTGAAATTCCTCTGTAGGGGCCTTCCTGGCCTCCCACCACGCAACATATTTTCGCCAAATGCGGTGATAATGGTTTGCGGTTACTTCTTTCCTGGCTTTTATCAGCGTAGGAATGACTTCCTCCGGAATGCCCTTTTCCTTTAGGATCCGGAATTCAACCGCCATGCCGTCAAACGCAGCCGCGGTAAGTCTTGGAACAGACAGGGCCCCTGCTGTAGCAGATCCTGTCTGAGCGGTAGAGGCCATGGGTCCTCTGATAACATTTCTTGAAGTTCCGGGTACCAAGCTCTTCTTGGCCAATCCGGAACCACGAGTATCATTCTTACTCCTCGCCTTCTTATTATTCTCAGTACCTTTGGTATGAGAGGCAGAGGAGGGAACACATAAACCGACCGGTACACCCACGGTGTCACTAGAGCGTCCACAGCTATCGCCTGAGGGTCCCTTGACCTGGCGCAATATCTCTTTAGCTTTTTGTTGAGGTGGGACGCCATCATGTCCACCTGTGGCCTTTCCCAACGGTTTACCAACAGTAGGAAGACTTCTGGATGAAGTCCCCACTCTCCCGGGTGTAGGTCGTGTCTGCTGAGGAAGTCTGCTTCCCAGTTGTCCACTCCCGGAATGAACACTGCTGACAGTGCTAGTACATGATTTTCCGCCCATCGGAGAATCCTTGTGGCTTCTGCCAACGCCACCCTGCTTCTTGTGCCGCCCTGTCGGTTTACATGGGCGACTGCCGTGATGTTGTCTGATTGGATCAGAACCGGCTGGTTTTGAAGCAGGGGCCTTGCCTGACTTAGGGCATTGTAAATGGCCCTTAGTTCCAGAATGTTTATGTGCAGGGACGACTCCTGACTTGACCAACGTCCCTGGAAATTTCTTCCCTGTGTGACTGCGCCCCAGCCCCGAAGGCTGGCATCCGTGGTCACCAGGACCCAGTCCTGTATGCCGAATCTGCGGCCCTCTAGAAGATGAGCACTCTGCAGCCACCACAGTAGAGACACCCTGGTCCTTGGAGACAGGGTTATCAGTTGATGCATCTGAAGATGCGATCCGGACCACTTGTCCAAGAGGTCCCACTGGAAGGTCCTTGCATGGAACCTGCCGAATGGAATTGCTTCGTATGAAGCCACCATTTTTCCCAGGACTCGTGTGCAGTGATGCACCGATACCCGTTTTGGTTTTAGGAGGTCTCTGACTAGAGATGACAGCTCCTTGGCTTTCTCCTGCGGGAGAAACACTTTTTTCTGTTCTGTGTCCAGAATCATCCCCAGGAACAGTAAGCGTGTGGAAGGAACCAGTTGTGACTTTGGAATGTTTAGAATCCAGCCATGCTGTTGTAGCACTTCCCGAGATAGTGCTACTCCGACCAGTAACTGCTCCCTGGACCTCGCCTTTATTAGGAGATCGTCCAAGTATGGGATAATTAAAACTCCCTTTTTTCGAAGGAGTATCATCATTTCTGCCATTACCTTGGTAAACACCCTCGGTGCCGTGGACAGTCCAAACGGTAGTGTCTGGAATTGGTAATGGCAATCCTGTACCACAAATCTGAGGTACTCCTGGTGAGGAAGGTAAATTGGGACATGCAGGTAAGCATCCTTGATGGCCAGGGATACCATGTAATCCCCCTCGTCCAGGCTTGCAATAACCGCCCTGAGCGATTCCATCTTGAACTTGAATCTTTTTATGTATGTGTTCAAGGATTTCAAATTTAAAATGGGTCTCACCGAACCGTCCGGTTTCGGTACCACAAACAGTGTGGAATAGTAACCCCCGTCCTTGTTGAAGTAGGGGTACTTTGACTATCACCTGCTGGGAATACAGCTTGTGAATTGCCTCTAGTACAGCCTCCCTGCCCGAGGGAGTTGTCGGTAAGGCTGATTTGAGGAAACGGCGGGGGGGAGGCGCCTCGAATTCCAGCTTGTACCCCTGAGATACTACTTGAAGGATCCAGGGATCCACCCGCGAGCGAACCCACTGATCGCTGAAATTTTTGAGGCGGCCCCCCACCGTATCTGGCTCCGCCTGTGGAGCCCCAGCGTCATGCGGCGGATTTGGAAGAAGCGGGGGAGGACTTTTGTTCCTGGGAACCTGCTGCGTGGTGCAGCTTTTTTCCCCTTCCTCTGCCTCTAGACAGAAAGGACCCGCCTTTTCCTCGCCTGTTTTTCTGGGGTCGAAAGGACTGTACCTGATAATACGGCGCTTTCTTAGGCTGTGAGGGGACATGGGGCAAAAATGCTGACTTCCCAGCTGTTGCTGTGGAAACAAGGTCTGAGAGACCATCCCCGAATAACTCCTCACCCTTATAAGGCAAAACTTCCATGTGCCTTTTAGAATCTGCATCCCCTGTCCACTGCCGAGTCCATAAGCCTCTCCTAGCAGAAATGGACAATGCACTTATTCTAGATGCCAGCCGGCAGATCTCCCTCTGTGCATCTCTCATGTACAAGACTGAGTCTTTTATATGCTCTACGGTTAGCAATATAGTGTCCCTGTCCAGGGCAGAGGCGTCACCAGGTGTGGTGACACCCGGTGCGCACCCCTGATGTACTGCCGCGATCGCGGCAAAAAAGGGGCGTGGCCTTACAGCTAGGGGGCGTGGCTTCGCGGGAATACTGGTATCGTCACTCTGGGGGCGTGCCCAGCATCTCCGGAGATGCTGGGCTTCCCCCAGAGACGGTCTCAGTGTGCTGTCGGCTCCTCTGCTATGACAGGAGCCGGGTGCTGTAGCGGAATTTCACACTGCAGCACCTGGCTCCTGTCACTACGGAGGAGCTGACATTTGGTGTCACCCCCTCCAGGTGTCACACCCGGGTGCGGGCCGCACCCCCCGCACCCGCCTTGTGACGCCACTGGTCCAGGGTGTCAATATTTTCCGACAGGGAATCTGACCAAGCAGCAGCAGCACTGCACATCCACGCTGAAGCAATAGCTGGTCTCAGTATCACACCAGTGTGTGTATATATAGACTTTAGGATAGCCTCCTGCTTTCTATCAGCAGGTTCCTTTAGGGCGGCCGTATCCGGAGACGGTAGTGCCATCTTTTTAGACAAACGTGTGAGCGCTTTATCCACCCTAGGGGGAGTTTCCCAACGTGACCTATCCTCTGGCGAGAAAGGGAACGCCATTAGTAATTTTTTTGAAATCACCAATTTTTTATCAGGGAAAGCCCACGCTTCTTCACACACTTCATTTAATTCTTCAGATGGGGGAAAAACTATTGGTAGTTTTTTCTCCCCAAACATAATACCCTTTTTTGAGGTACCTGGGTTTATATCAGAAATGTGTAAAACCTCTTTCATTGCCTCAATCATGCAACGAATGGCCCTAGTGGACATTAAATTTGACTCATCGTCGTCGACACTGGTATCAGTATCCGTGTCGACATCTGTGTCTGCCATCTGAGGTAGTGGGCGTTTTAGAGCCCCTGATGGCCTTTGAATTGCCTGGGCAGGCACGAGTTGAGAATCCGACTGTCCCGCATTTGGCATGTCGTCAAATTTTTTATGTAAGGAGTCGACACTTGCACGTAATTCCTTCCATAAGTCCATCCACTCAGGTGTCTGCCCCGCAGGGGGAGACATCACATTTATAGGCATCTGCTCCGCCTCCACATAAGTCTCCTCATCAAACATGTCGACACAGCCGTACCGACACACCGCACACACACACACAGGGAATGCTCTTAAAGGAGACAGGACCCCACAAAAGCCCTTTGGGGAGACAGAGAGAGAGTATGCCAGCACACACCAGAGCGCTATATAATGCAGGGACTAACTGAATTATGTCCCCTATAGCTGCTATAATATTTACTGCGCCTCAAATTTGTGCCCCCCCTCTCTTTTTTACCCTTTTCTGTAGTGTAGACTGCAGGGGAGAGTCAGGGAGCTTCCTTCCAGAGGAACTGTGAGGGAGAAATGGCGCCAGTGTGCTGAGGGAGATGGCTCCGCCCCTTTTTCGGCGGACTTTTCTCCCGCTTTTTTCTGTATTCTGGCAGGGGTAATTACCACATATATAGCCTCTGGGGCTATATATTGTGGTTATTTTGCCAGCAGAGGCGTTTCTAGCACGGGGCGAGCAGGGCACGTGCCCTGGGCGCCATGGCAGCCCCAACAGAGGGGGGCGCCACCGGCACCTGCACGGCCCACTCGCCCCATGCTTCAGGGATTCCGCCGGCGCTACCCGCGGCGCTTTCCCTGTCTCCCCGGCTGCTGTGCCTGTCACAATAGACAGGCAGCGGCAGCCAGGAGCCTCCCCCTACTCCCCCCTGCAAAGTGACTGTGTGTACGCGATCGCATGCGCGATCGCGACCGCGGAGGTGCGCGCATGCGCGTGCGCGACCTCGGGGGGGCGTGCGGCCCCTGCCCTGAACAGCAGTGAGTGCAGGTGAGCGGGAAGGGGGTGCGGGACATTTTTTGTGTGTGTGTGTGTGTGTGTGTCGGACAGTGTGCGTGTGTGTTGTGTGTGGGACATTGTGTGTGGGACAGTGTGAGTGTATTAATTGTGTGTGTGGGACAGTTTGAGTGTGTGTAAATTGTGTGTGTGACTGTTTGTGTGTGTGGGACAGTGTGCGTGTGTTAATTGTGTGTGTGTGGGACAGTGTGTGTGTGTTAATTGTGTGTGTGTGTGGGACAGTGTGAGTGTGTTAATTGTGTGTGTGGGACAGTGCGTGTTTGTTAATTGTGTGTGTGTGTGTGTGTGTGTGTGTGTGTGTGTGTGTGTGTGTGTGTGTGTGTGTGTGACAGTGTGTGTGTGTGTTAATTGTGTGTGTGTGGGACAGTGTGAGTGTGTTAATTGTGTGTGTGGGACAGTGCGTGTTTGTTAATTGTGTGTGTGTGACAGTGTGAGTGTGTTAATTGTGTGTGTGGGACAGTTTTGAGTGCGTGTTAATTGTGTGTGTGTGTGGGACAGTGTGCGTGTGTGTTCATTGTGTATGTGTGGGACAGTGTGAGTGTGTTAATTGTGTGTGTGTGGGACAGTGTGAATGTGTTAATTGTGTGTGTGTGGGACAGTTTGAGTGTGTGTTAATTGTGTGTGTGTGGGACAGTGTGCGTGAGTGTTAATTGTGTGTGTGTGGGACAGTGTGCGTGTGTATCAATTGTGTGTGTGTGGGACAGTGTGTGTTAATTGTGTGTGGGACAGTGTGCGTGTGTGTTAATTGTGTGTGTGTGTGTGGGACAGTGTGAGTGTGTTGTGTGTGTGTGGGACAGTGCGTGTTTGTTAATTGTTTGTGGGACAGTGTGCGTGTGTGTTATTTGTGTGTGTGGGACAGTGTGCGTGCGTGTGTGTTAATTGTGTGTGTGTGTGTGTGTGTTAATTGTCCCGGCGGTTATTGGCGTCTGTAGTGTGCGCCCCATCCTCCTCCGCTGCCGCTGACAGGAGCGGCGGTGTGCGGCTCTCCCCCTCCTCCGCCGGCTCCGTCCTCCCGTCGTGGCCCTGCAGTGTGTGCCGGTCTCCCCAGCAGCAGGTTAGTCTCTCCCCCCCCCCCCCCCCCCCTCTCTCTCTCTCTCTCTCTCTCTCTCTCCTCCTGTGGATTGCAGTTTGTAAATATCATTTTAATTTTTACAGGTACCCCTATTGAATTCTACTGGACAAGTGGACGTGATCGGCGTGGGATGTAGGTAAGTAATCTGTCTCTTATTTTTACAGGTACCCCTATTGGATTCTACTGGACAAGTGGACGTGACCGGCGTGGGATGTAGGTAAGTAATCTGTCTCTCATTTTTACAGATTCCCCTACTGGATTCTACTGGACAAGTGGACGTGACCAGCGTGGGATGTAGGTAAGTAATCTGTCTCTCATTTTTACAGGTACCCCTATTGGATTCTACTGGACAAGTGGACGTGATCGGCGTGGGATGTAGGCAGAGCCGGCCATAGGCATAGGCAAACTAGGCAATTGCCTAGGGCATTTGATATGCCTAGGAGCATCAGCAGCTTTTGCTGATTAAAATGATATGCGGCATGCCTATATTCTGTGTGTAGCATTTCATATGCAGATACAGCCACAGTCGCACACAGAATATAGGCATGCTGCATATCATTTTAATCAGCAGAAGCTGCTTGTGCATCCTAGCCACATAGCAATGCAAATAAGATGCATTTTCATTAAAAAAGTGTCCGACGTTAGCACTGAGGCAAGATTTGTGAGGACACATCTGTATCCAAGCAGAGGCAGAGGTCACAGTGTTAGTGGCAGTGTGAGTGCTGTGTGCATGTGAGTGGGCTGGTTGTGCTGTAGTGTTCGGAATATGTATAAGGAGCATTATGTTTGTCATGTAAAAATGCATTAATAATGTGCAACATATGTGTAAGGGGCACTATGTGTGTCATTTTGTGTATATATGTGTATAAGGGCATTAATTATGTGCGGCATATGTGTAGGGGGCACTATGTGTGTCATTATGTGTATAAGGGCATTAATAATGTGCAGCATATGTGTAAGGGACATTATGTGTAAAAGGGCATTAATAAAGGTTGTCATAATGTGTAAGGCGCATTATGTTTATAAGGACATTAATAATGTGTCTCATATGTGTAAGGGGCATTACTGTGTGGCATTATGTGTATAAGGTGCTCTACTATGTGGCGTTGCGTATAGAAAGGGCACTACTGTGTCGTCTAATGTGAATAAAGAGCAATAGGGTGTGGTGTAATGTGAATAAGGAGCAATTCGGTGTGATGTAATGTGAATAAGGGGCTCTACTGTGAGGAGTAACGTAAAGTGATACTACTGTGGGATGTAATATGAATTATGGACACTATCGCATGTTCAAATGTGAATAAAGTTGCAGTACTGTGTGGCGTAATTGGAATTGGGGTTACTATTGTGTGGCCATGCCCCTTGCCAGCAAAAACACACCCCTTTTTGGGCTGTGCGCCAAATGTGCGAACTGTTCCTATTTAAAATATAGGGGATACAAACACCTGGGAAAGAGGTGCAAGGTCAGAGGCGGAACCAGCGGTGGTGCTAGGGGGCACCAGCCAAAATCTTGCCTAGGGCATCATATTGGTTAGGGCCGGCTCTGGATGTAGGTAAGTAATCTGTCTCTCATTTTTACAGGTACCCCTATTGGATTCTACTGGACAAGTGGACGTGACCGGCGTGGGATGTAGGTAAGTAATCTGTCTCTCATTTTTACAGATTCCCCTACTGGATTCTACTGGACAAGTGGACGTGACCAGCGTGGGATGTAGGTAAGTAATCTGTCTCTCATTTTTACAGGTACCCCTATTGGATTCTACTGGACAAGTGGACGTGACTGGCGTGGGATGTAGGTAAGTAATCTGTCTCTCATTTTTACAGATTCCCCTACTGGATTCTACTGGACAAGTGGACGTGACCGGCGTGGGATGTAGGTAAGTAATCTGTCTCTCATTTTTACAGATTCCCCTACTGGATTCTACTGGACAAGTGGACGTGACCGGCGTGGGATGTAGGTAAGTAATGTGTCTCTCATTTTTACAGCTACCCCTATTGGATTCTACTGGACAAGTGGACGTGACCGGCGTGGGATATAGATAAGTATGTGTGAGTGTGTCAGTGTGCTTTAATAAATTTTTACTGTCACGGTGTGTGAGTTGTGTTTTTATTTGGGTATTTTTTCTGTTGTAGAACTACAGGTACCGGCGGGCCCGTTATTTCCCTGCATGTTGGTACTTGAGGTTCTCCAAGTACCAGCAAGCGGGGGAGGCTTTCTGGGCCTTGTAGTTCCACAACAAAAAACAATATTCTTTTTTTACTTGCATGGCTATCAGCCTCCCATCCACAGCCCACGGATGGGGGGGACAGCCTCGGGCTTCACCCCTGGCCCTTGGGTGCCTGGAGGGGGGGTGACCCCTTGATTTAAGGGGTCCCCACTCCTCCAGGGAACCCCGGCCAGTGGTGACTAGTTGGGGGGGTAATGCCACGGCCGCAGGGACCTACATAAATGTGTCCCCCGGCTGTGGCATTATGTCCCTGGCTAGTGGAGCCCGGTGCTGGTTTTAAAAATACGGGGGGACCCCTACATCTTTTGTCCCCCGTATTTTTGGAACCAGGACCGGACTAAGAGCCCGATGCTGGTTGTCTAAATACGGGGAACCCCTGTCCAATTTTTCCCCAGTATTTAAACAACCAGGACCGGCTCAAAGGGCCCGAGGCTGGTTATACTTAGGAGGGGGACCTCACGCAGTTTTTTTTTACATTTTTAACCCAATCAGACCCTTCTCCATTAAGTTAATGGAAACCCTGGACAACAAAATTGCATTCATGTCCTCCTCCCACTCCCTTCCCAGTCCCAAACACTGATTATTATTTTTTTCTATAAAAATGTACAATATATCATAAGTATGATGAGCAGGCATGCAGCGGGCATTGGCGACTTTGGACTGAGTTGCAAATTAGTGGCGGAGGGCTGGGTCAGTTGATGGTGGGCGAGTTTGTAAGCCATTGGTGGTGGCAGCGGGCATCGGCTCAGAGGCAGTGGCGGGCATTGGCTCGGTGGCGGTAGGGTTCATCGACAGGATTCGGCAGACATTATGGCTGTAGTGCCTCACCGCACGCCACTGACCTCACCGCACGCCACTGGTGTGTGGGACAGTGTGCGTGTGTGTTAATTGTGTGTGTGGGACAGTGTGAGTGTGTGTTAATTGTGTGTGTGTGGAACAGTGTCAGTGTGTGTAAATTTTTGCAGTCCAGTGTGTGTGTGGGGGAGAGGAAAGTATGAGAATGTGTGTGTGTGTAGTCTGAGTGGGTGTGTGTAGGATTTGGGGGTGGCCAGTCTGTGTGTGTGTGTAATCAGTGTGTGTGGGATGTACTAATGGCCATTTACCGAAGAGAGATATGTATTAAACCACGGGCACTGAGATGCCCTTCTCACTCACCATCCAGCTGGGTGGGCGAGCCGGGCGGGTGGAAAGCCAGCAGCAGGGGCAGCATGCCGGATATCAGCAGCCGAGGGTGGGGGCTGTAATGCACATGCGGAGCCCAAAGCCGGAGATCAGCAGCATGCTGACCGGCAATAAGCAGCTTCTGCTTCCGCGTTCAACATGCTGCTGATCTCCGGCTTTGGGCTACGCAGGGTTCGGGGGATGGGTGTCCTTTGCCGGTGTACTGCAGCTCCGGGGGTGCGGGCTCCGGAGGCTTTCAGCACTGTTGAATATCCAGCTGCCTCAAGTATGTACAGCCCGCACCCTCTGCTGCTGATATCCGGCATGCTGCTGCTGGCTGTCCCCCCGCCCGGCTCGGCCACACAGCTGTATGGTGAGAAGGGCATCTCAGTTCCTGAGGTTTAACACATATGCCTCAGAAAATGGCCTCTGCGGTAAACGATACTAATGCTTACCGTGACAGTAACAGCGGGGAGGAAGGCGCACATCGGGATCCTGCAGCATGAAACAAGAACCCCTTCGGAGCGCAGCAGGCCACACTGAAAAGGGTGCATACCCGGTGCGGTGCTCTGCATCCCAGGTGGTGCCGAAGATGTGGAGTGTCGGAGGTGGCAGAAGCGCAGCAGCTTGGGGTGAGAAACCGCTGCAGCCCTTCCGCTGCTAAACTCTGCAATTAGTCTATTAAGGGGGTGGGCTCCCCTCATCATAGTGCCCCACAGGCCATGTTAATTCTGGGGGTAGGATCCCCTAACTCTATAATGGGAATTTTGGCTCATATCATGTGCTGTAACGTGAATTTTGGCTAATACCGTGTGCTATAATGTGAATTTCGGCTCATACTATGTGGGGTAATGTGAATTTTGGCTCATTCCGTGTGCTGTAATGTGAATTTCGGCTCATACCGTGTGCTGTAATGTGAATTTCTGCTCATACCATGTGGGGAAATGTGAATTTTGGCTCATACAATGTGGAGTAATGTGAATTTTGGCTCATACCGTGTGCTATAATGTGAATTTCGGCTCATACCGTGTGCTATAATGTGAATTTTGGCTCATACCATGTGGGGTAATGTGAATTTCGGCTCATACTGTGTGCTATAATGTGAATTTCGGCTCATGCCGTGTGGGGCAATGTGAATGTCGGCTCATACTGTGTGCTATAATGTGAATTTCGGCTCATACCGTGTGCTATAATGTGAAAGGGGCACCAATACTAGATAGTATAAGGGGTCCTACTACACTGAAGGACACGCCCCTTTTGAGTGACCACGCCCCTTTTCCGGAGCGCGCGCGCTAATTGCTATCTGCACTCTTTCATTCCACCTTCAAAAATTCAACTTCGACCACTGCACCTACATACCCATACATACACACCCTGACATCTTTATATGCAGTGACACCGGTGGCGTCTGCACATACTTTCCTTTTGTATTTTTTTTTTATTATCATTTTATTAATTTATTATTTTTATTAAGAAAAAAATATTATTATTTTTTTTTTTTGGGGGGGGGGGGGGGGGGGGGCGCCATTATTGATCTTGCCCTGGGCTCCAAAAACCCTAGTTACGCCTCTGTTTGCCAGCCAAGGTGATTTTATTGCTGCTCAGGGCGCCCCCCCCCCCCCCCAGCGCCCTGCACCCTCAGTGACCGGAGTGTGAAGTGTGTATGAGGAGCAATGGCGCACAGCTGCAGTGCTGTGCGCTACCTTGGTGAAGACTGAAGTCTTCTGCCGCCGATTTTCCGGACCATCTTCTTGCTTCTGGCTCTGTAAGGGGGACGGCGGCGCGGCTCCGGGAACGAACACCAAGGACGGGTCCTGCGGTCGATCCCTCTGGAGCTAATGGTGTCCAGTAGCCTAAGAAGCCCAAGCTAGCTGCAAGCAGGTAGGTTCGCTTCTTCTCCCCTTAGTCCCTCGTTGCAGTGAGCCTGTTGTCAGCAGGTCTCACTGTAAAATAAAAAACCTAATATATACTTTCTTTCTAGGAGCTCAGGAGAGCCCCTAGTGTGCATCCAGCTCGGCCGGGCACAGAAATCTAACTGAGGTCTGGAGGAGGGGCATAGAGGGAGGAGCCAGTGCACACCAGGTAGTACCAAATCTTTCTTATAGTGTGCCCAGTCTCCTGCAGAGCCCGTCTATTCCCCATGGTCCTTACGGAGTCCCCAGCATCCACTAGGACGTCAGAGAAATAGGATTTTAATACCTACCGGTAAATCCTTTTCTCTTTGTTCGTAAAGGATGCTGGGGTCCACTTCAGTACCATGGGGTATAGACGGTTCCGCAGGAGCCATGGGCACTTTAAGACTTTTCAAGGGTGTGAACTGGCTCCTCCCTCTATGCCCCTCTTCCAGACCTCAGTTATAGGAACTGTGCCCAGGGAGACGGACATTTCGAGGAAAGGATTTACTTTTATACTAATGGTGAGATTCATACCAGCTGACACCTCAACCATGCTGCTCAACATGGCATTCAACATGACACACGCCGACAGGCATGAACCATTTACAGCAACATGCTGAAAACAAATGAAACACAACTTGTGTAACTATAAAGAACAAACTGCAGGTAAAGTACGCACTGGGTCGGGTGCCCAGCATCCTCTACGGACTAGGAGAAAAGGATTTACCGGTAGGTATTAAAATCCTACTTTCTCATACGTCCTAGAGGATGATGGGGTCCACTTCAGTACCATGGGGTTATACCAAAGCTCCAGTACGGGCGGGAGAGTGCGGATGATCCTGCAGTACCGGTTGACCGAACTTGAGGTCCTCATCGGCCAAGGTGTCAAACTTATAAAATTTAGCAAATGTGTTTGACCCCAACCAAGTAGCTGCTCTGCAAAGTTGTAAGCCGCCCAGGATGAGCCCACTTTCCTAGTAGAATGGGCCTTCACCGACTTCGGTACTGGCAAGCCTGCCGTAGAATGAGCGTGCTGAATTGTCCCTCTGATCCAGCGCGCAATAGTCTGCTTAGAAGCAGGACACCCAATCTTGCTGGGAGCATACAGGACAAACAGAGCCTCTGTTTTCCGTAATCGAGCTGTTCTTGCGACATAAATCTTCAAAGCTCTAACCAAATTGATAATGCCGATATTATCTAAGACCGCAAAGCTATACCTCTAAATACACTTTTACCGTGGAGCCGCTATGGCCGCTAGACTGAATACACGTGCTACGCACTTTGTACGCTATTTACGTACAGAGTCCCGCACGTAGTACGTACTTGGCGTACACACGCCGCGCTTAGTCTACAGAGTACACACAGCGTGCGCACACACAATTGATAACCTTTAAACCTTGTGAATGATATAATGCAATGATATGATTACACTTTAACCCTTAGCAGCAAAGTACTGCAACGATGTTATACCTTAAACCTTAAGTAGCGCTGACGGTACAAAGTATTTGCAGTGCGTACACCTTATCAATACCAATACACCTTATACAGATAAATCTACTTTAAAACCCTTGCAGGAAAGTGAAAACACAACACTGATTTGTAGTTGCAACCACAGGGTTCTAAGGCCACAGTGGATTAATTCCAAAAGGTAAAACAATACAAATCATACACTACAGGCTAACAAGTAAATCTAAACAGAATAATGGCTACAGAGAATGTACATACGTGAGAATGTTCGCAAGCGCAACCCGGCCGATCCTCCGCTGGTCATACAGATAGCGTTCAGAGTCTTCTGACCGGCCAGGCAACAATGGGCTTTTTATACACAACATGCATACACAATACAATGGTCACTGTAATCTCATTGTCCATTGGACACAAGGATGTGTCTTTACATTACAGAAGAGGTCATAGGTGGATTTGAAAGGGTGGGCGATGTCTTTCCCCAACTGCTCTTGTGGGTGGTATCCTCTGGATTCCCGCCGCATACATAATGTACAGTAAATACAGTTAATGTTCATATTCTGCTTCTGCACATAACTATACGCAGGAACATGCAATCTTTCTCTAACCAACCCCGGAATGTTACCCTCAAAATACCCTACAGCTGGATACTAGACATCACCTTCCAACCTTTATCTGACCCTTCCTATCATGCAAAGGCGAATCTCTCTGTCCAGGAACTGTTTAAACTATTAATACTCGTTGACATGGTCTAGGGGAGCTATATCTATAATGTACACTATTTGGGTTAAATATGTAATGTTCTAATAACCCTCTATGCACTCACAAACTCTACCGTAAATGCGCATACCACGCGCTAAGGCGCATGGCCGTGAAAAGCTCCGTTACGCAAATTGCAGATATGCGCATGCACGGCAGAGCGAGTGCACGCGCAGCGGGCATGTGCATGGGGTTAGTAAAAGGCATATGCATTACAATATTTTTCGACTTTAACAGTCCACCCTTGGGCAGTCAATAATAACTGCCACTATCTGAACATTAAACAGAAAAATATACAATACAATATCTATAAATGATTGGATGGTAGGAGGAGAGGAGTAGGCGGGAAATGTATGACCTAGTGGGATAGTAAAAGCATGTATGTATGAAATTCATGTCTATGGGGCATGTATCATCGTGCCGTACATGTTCTAGATAAGCTTCAAGGTATTGCGAAGTATACATTAAATCCTTCTTATCCCGTATTAAGGGTCTGTAAGTGGGCCAACAAACACTACCGAGCTCTTTTCGGCTTCTTGTTCCAACAAATGGGGTGCACATTTAGTAGATGATACATGGAGGGGGAAACACATGTGAATGCTAATATATGTATATATATCACCTGTCGACTATGTGTGTCACTACCTGAAGGTTGTAGAGATGAAGATAAGACACGTATCACAAATACATTCACATAACATTCGTGCAATCGTTCTTGGGTGTTGGGTTGAAGTCTTGTCCGGATGGGTGTATCTTTACTGAAAGTGTTAATCAAAGTCTTTTCTGGATGGATGTATTGTTCATCAAAAAGTCTTTTCCGAATGGGTATTGTTCATCAAAGGTCTTTTCCGAATGGGTGTATTGTTCATCAAAAGTCTTTTCCGAATGGGTGTATTTTTGCTTGAGGGAAAAACAAAGGAGAAACGGGTGAAAGAAACGGACCGTGGAATCACGACTTATCACAACATTGTCTCTATTGATGGGTCATAAATTAAATCAGTTGTTGTAACAATGCCCCCGCTCCTCAAACTCATCACTTTGGTACCGCGCTTGCGCCGCGTTAAAATTCGAACACACCTAAATATCAAACCAATCATTATGACAACTCCCAGGATACAAAGGAGAAACGTTCCTACACTCACGATAACATTTTGAGCCCATTCTCCTAAACCTGAGAACCAATTGCGTGGGTTCAACCATGAGACCCAGCCGGTCAGTTCATTACTCACAGCAGTAAGGGTAAGGTTGTGTCTCCTCCTGAACTCCCACTTCAATTGCAAGATATCGTCCATCTTTTGATCTATGACCTCGGTTGGGTCATCAGTGCTGTTTGTAATGTACGTGCAGCACTTCACACCATACTGAGTTGCTAAGGTGACACAGTACCCGCCTGTCACCGCTGTGATATAATTTAGAACCATCCTGTGCTGGATCAGTTCCATTTTGTAAGCTTGCAACTCCCTCCCTGTATACCTGAAGGTGTAATCATACATCTCGGTGATATTATCTATCAGGTTCGCTAGCACATGAATATACCTATAATTTATAATTCCTCTGGCGGTACGGGTGATATCTAATGCGAGAAGGAATTGAATCCCGGTGGATTTGTGGATCAAATCAGAGGCTGCGTGCTCTGTCCTATCTATAAGGTGTCTCTTAACGATGTGTTCATAGTGAGTGTGAGTGTAAGGAGCTTGAGCATTGCGGTGAACGTCTTTCATCTTATTATGGGTTATGGTCATAACTTCTGGCAACACTCTTCCAATGTAACACGATCCCTCTGAGTTTGGGGCAAGCCACTTATACGCCTTCCTCCCGCATATGAAATATGCATCATCGGGGAGAACATATGGGACAGAATATGACATTACCATATTGCAAACCTTCCAAGTGAAAAATCCTATCCCTAACTCTCTCATCTGTTCAGTATACATATCAGGCTGTATGATATGCGCACAGTACCCTGGTGATACTTCTCCAACCCGCATGGTCCTACTTCCTAGAGTATACCTGTACCGAAAATACCTTCCACGTTGGCTATTTGGCATATAAGTTCAGAGTCTACGGGTATTCTGTCGGCTCTGTGTGAAAATGCCATGGTTTGGTTATTCCATGTCACTTCCCAATTTCCCGGCTTTCGGGAATTGTAAATGTTGAAACATACTAAGGATCTATCCACATGATATTGGTGGAGCTTCAAACTAGGGGGCCTAGAAATATTACATTTCTTGTCCACCGGTCTCTCACCCCTTAATTCAAGTACCTCATCTATTGTTAATGGATACGGTACTAGTCCTGACTTGCTCTGACCTTGAGGTACTTGTGAGCACACCCAGCATTCTGTTTGGTTTAAAACCTTACCCACTAATAAGTGATAATCGCTCAATGGATGACGGTCCATGTTAATATTAATGCTGGACTGACATCTCTGGATGCACCCGTCCTCAACTATGTTTTCACAGTTTCTACAAATACAATTTTCCTCAGCCAATAACCCTTCACAGTGCCTCCTAGTTTCTTGACTACTAGATCGTTTTCTGATATTCGCCTTTGCTCGATGGATGTGTTGCTCTTGGAATTCTACAAATCCGTCCTTGCCATCAGAACCCATTCTAGATCCTTTCTCGACCTCTTTGGTACTCTCACCGAAACAGACTGCTCTGGTCAACAACAGGGTCAACAGGAAAACCCGGAATGCAGTCTCTTGGGGTAAGTCCATCTTACTAAGGGGAGAGAAAAAGGAGCAAGGAAGGGGTGAAAGGAGGGTAATGGGAGATGGAGAAAATAATAAAAAGGAAAAAGAAATTTTGTGCGACAACCGCCTCTGGTCTTGTAGTTCTCTGTGCTCAGGTGCCGTGACAACAGTCCTGCCTCTCAACCTTCCCGGAACAGGCACTCCAGTGATACGATTTCCTCTACACTCTGCTCTTTGTCACGGGCCCTCTCTGGGTCAGTGACCTTCTTACAGTGGGACGAGTGGACCAAAGTCTCTCTCTCGGCAACCTTTAATGCTGTCGTGCTGGTCAGTAAGACTTGGTACGGTCCTTCCCACCGGTCAATAAGGCAACCTGAGCGTAGAAAATTTCGAATCATTACATAATCCCCAGGTTCAATGTCATGACAATTACTGTTTTGTAGGTCAGGAATCACCAGCTTTAGATTTCTGTTTTGATTCCTCAACTGCTAGCTCATCTTAACCATATATTTTACAGTCACCTCATTACTGCATTTCAAATCATCTCAATCATTACATGGGGTTGTCGACCAAAAAGAATCTCAAAGGGTGATAGGTTAAGGGGGGACCTGGGAGTGGTTCTGATGCTGTACAATACAAGTGGCAAAGCTACTGGCCATAACAATCCAGTTTCAGCCATCACCTTGCTCAGCTTGTTCTTAATAGTGCTGTTTACTCTTTCCACTTTCGCACTCGCCTGTGGGCGGTATGGAGTATGCAGCTTACTATTAATTCCCATCAGTTTGCACATAACCTGAAAGACTTCACCTGTAAAATGGGTACTCCTATCGCTTTCAATTATCCTAGGGATACCATATCTGCACACAAATTCCTGCACAATTTTCTTTGCAGTGAACGTAGCGGTATTTGTGGCAGCGGGGAACGCTTCTACCCAATTTTGAAAACACGTCAATACAAACTAACACATACTTTAAATTTCTGCAGGGGGGCAATTGTATGAAATCAATTTGTATTACCTGAAAAGGGCCGTCTGTTGGCGGGATATGGGATGGTTCTGTTGGTATTGACTTTCCAATATTCTTCCTCAAGCAGATAAGACATGTCATTGCTCTCTTACCCACATGAGAAGAGAATCCTGGCGCACACCAGTAGGCTCTCACCAGCTTACACATACCCTCTTTGCCCAGATGAGTCAGACCATGTGCCGCCTCAGCTAAGCTTGGAAGATATGCTCTGGGGGCTACTGGCTTACCTTGTCCATCTGTCCAGAGTCCTGAGGACTCCTGGCCATATCCTTTTGACCTCCAGACTGCCTTTTCCTGTGGGGAACACAAATTTTGCATTTCACTTAATTTTTGTGTGTTGACGGTATTGAATACCATCAGTTGTGTGATATCTGTCTGTATGGGGGTGCTGGCTGCTGATTTAGCAGCTTCGTGTGCCCGGCTGTTACCAAGTGACACTGGGTCTTGACTGTAAGTGTGGGCTTTGCACTTGATAACAGCCACTCTGTCAGGTTCCTGAATCGCTGTTAGAAGCCTTTTTATATGGGATGCATGCGCTACAGGTGTGCCAGCTGCCGTCATGAAATTTCTGAGGCGCCATAGGGCCCCGAAATCATGCACTACTCCAAAGGCATACCTAGAATCTGTATAAATATTGGCTGACTTACCCTTAGCCAATTCACACGCTCTGGTTAGGGCGACCAGCTCAGCAACTTGTGCTGAGTGCGGTGGGCCCAGGGGTTCAGCTTCTATGATACCTTTGTCATCTACGACTGCGTATCCAGTACACAAGTCTCCCGAGTCCATCTGTCTGTGGCAACTACCGTCAGTGTAAAAAGTAAAATCTACGCCTTCCAGTGGGTTGTCACTAATGTCGTGTCACGATCCGGGTATCTGGACGCCATTTTTTACCCATCAGATGCCTCCTAAGGCTGGCTCAGCGCTCCAGGACCGGATCCCATCTGTTATCCTGATGTGTACATTCCTGTATCCTCTCCTGTCACTCTGGGACGCTGTCACAGTAAACGCCATATTACACCTGGCATGGAGTCTCCCGCGGCCTCCGCCGCCGTCCCTGAACTTCTGCATGCAGAGTGTCTGAGTGGCGATTACGTCAGCCGCGGCCTCCGCTGTGTCCGCGTGGTTGGATGTGCATCTGTCAGCCTGGCGCCTCCTGTCTCCGGTGGCCGGCGCCGCCATTACTGTTTTCATTACCACATGGATTACAAACCAAACTTCCCTCCAAGTGTCTGCATGGGCGCAGCCATCTTGGATTCTGTCAGCTGATCATTTCCACCAATCTGTTCTCAGTATTGATAATCTGCATAATTGCCTAGCCAATCCCTTCCTTGCTGCAGGTATAAATACACTGTGCCTGAGCAAGGAAGGCGTCAGTGCTTTGGTTGTCAAACCTAGTTCCTGTTTGTCTCTCTCCTGTGATTGTCTTCCAGGTTCCAGCTCCTGTCTCAAGACTTCCACCATAGAGACCCGCACCAGCATTCCACCTGCGGTGTAGCCTGACTCTCCAATCCATTGTGGATTCATCTGTTTCCAGCTACAACATTACCTGCTTCCAGCTCAGCTTCCAGCAGAGTACAGCTTCTCTTAAAGGGCCGGTGTCCTTTCTACACTTTACCACTCTCCACCGGTATTATTATTTCTCCGCTCTCAAGTTCTACATTTCAGCTCATATTTCATCGCTCCCAAGTTCATTTATTATTTAACTGGTTCCAGCCAGTATCCACTCCGTGCTAACAACAGTCTGGTTCCAGCCAGTATCCACAGCAGCCGTTTTATCTTCAGCAACCCAGCTTTTCCTGGAACACCAGCTGGCACAATCCTGGGTTATCTCCATTGCTACAGTCGGGCCTGGTAAGGACTTTCCATCTAGAAGATCATAAGAACTATCTCACACTACCAGTGCCCTGTGGCTCCTGCCATCCTGTAGTACCCAGGAACTGTATTTATTCTTTGCTGACTTTTACGTTTTCTTTTACTGCTGCTGTGTTGCGGAGTTGTCATAATAAACATCATTGACTTTTATCCAAGTTGTCGTGGTCACGCCTTCGGGCAGTTATTATTCATGTTACTTACATGTCCAGGGGTCTGATACAACCTCCCAGGTTCCGGTACATCTCAGCCCCTACAACTGAGGCTGCCTCCCGTCAGCTCAGGCCCTCAGTTGTGACATGTCGGGTCTTGCAGTGAAAGTTTGGTTCAGATATTCCATACAATCATGTGTGTCAGTGTCTGTACTAAATCTTCCTTCACCACCACTCTCATCCTCCACCCTTTGTGCCTGTCCAGGCACACCTGGGAGATAAGTTGCAGGATTTAGTGCGCTGCATCTCTTTATGGTGATGTTTACAGGTGCCATTAGTGCTAATTCCCACCTTGTAAACCGTGCTGATGAGACATGTCTGGTTTGGGCAGAGTTCAGCAAGGCTGATACTGCATGAGGTGTATGGATGGTCAGGTTGTGTCCCAACACTACATCTTCACTTTTACTCACTAGCAATGCTATCGCTGCAACACTTCGCAAGCATGTGGGGAGAGACCGTGCTACGGTGTCCAACTGTGCACTGTAGTAAGCTACCGGCCTGCTGGCATCACCATGTCTCTGGGTTAGGGCACCTGCCGCACACCCAGCACTTTCCGTACCGTACAACTCAAAAGGTTTCCCATAATCTGGCATGCCTAATGCAGGTGCCTGTGATAGGCATTGTTTAAGTCTCTCAAATGCCAGTTCGGACTCATCTGTGTGAGAGATCCGATCTGGTTTGTTCGAGGAGACCATTTCCTGCAAAGGTAAAGCCAGTATGGAGAACCCTGGGATCCAGTTTCGGTAGTACCCACACATTCCAAGGAAAGTGCGGATCTGCTGCTGGGTTTGTGGCAGAGTCATGTCGCGAATCGCCTGTATTCTATCAGCGGTGAGGTGTCTCAGTCCTTGTGTCATGCAATGTCCCAAATATTTCACCTTGGTCTGGCACAACTGTAACTTATCCTTTGAAACCTTGTGTCCCATATTAGAAAGGTGAAACAGAAGCTGTTTCGTGTCTTTCAAGGACGACTCAAGTGAATCTGAACACAGCAGTAAGTCATCTACATACTGTATTAATACTGATCCGCTCTCAGGTTGAAAGGATTGTAAACAGTCATGCAAAGCCTGGGAGAAAATACTTGGGCTGTCAATGAAACCTTGGGAGGGACGAGTCCAAGTGTACTGTACTCCTCTGTATGTAAATGCAAACAAATATTGACTGTCAGGGTGCAGAGGGACCGAAAAGAAAGCGGAACAGAGGTCAATGACAGTGAAAAATTTCGCAGTAGGGGGAATTTGCATGAGGATGACAGCTGGATTTGGCACTATGGGGAATTGGCTCTCAACTATCTTGTTTATCCCCCTTAGATCCTGCACTAGCCTGTAACCCCTCCCCCCACTCTTTTTCACAGGGAAGATGGGACTATTGGCAGTGCTGGACATCCTAACTAGGATGCCCTGTTGTAGCAAGCGCTCTATGACTGGGTACACTCCTAATTCCACCTCTGGCTTCAGAGGATACTGTGGGATTTTTGGAGCTATCCTACCATCTTTTACTTGCACTACTACAGGAGCTATATTTGCCATCAATCCAGTGTCTTGTCCATCTTTGGTCCAGAGGGATTCCGGTATCTGGGAGATCATTTCCTCTACCTTGGATGGACACCTGTCTATAACAGCAGAGTGTGACATTAACCTTTGTGAGGTGTCTAACATATCCTGCACTTCCTGAACGTGATTCTCGGGTATATCTAAGAAGACACCCTCAGGAGTACAATATATGACACACCTCATCTTGCACAATAAATCTCTCCCAAGTAGATTAGTCGGAGCCGATGCAGCTAGCAAAAAAGGAATGCTTGGTCTGCAAAGGCCCTATCGTAATCTCTGCTGGTCTACTTAAAGGATAGTGTTGCACTACTCCTGTTACCCCCATTGCTGAAATTGTTTTACCCGTTGTTTTCATACGTACCGTTGAATTTAACACTGACCTGGCCGCCCCTGTATCTACAAGGAAAGGTAGTGATCTACCAGCTACGTCAACTGTAACCTCGGGTTCATTTCCAAGGCTAGCAATCAACTTCACTGGCTGCAAACTACAGGTGTGGCCTAACCCCTATTGTATGTTGTGACCCTCCCGCAGCGCGCTGGCAGCTACAATATGTGAGGGGGGTAGCTGAGAATTTCCAGAGGTCTGCCAATCCTTCCTAGGTGGGTACCTCCTTGTTTCCCCTGCATGTGGCTCATAATTCCTCCTATGCGGTCCCTGATCCCAATTACGTGTGTTATGCTGTGAGTCATGTTCTGGTCTAGGGGGTCGATATACGTTGCTTTTATAATTACAGTTCTGTGAGTAATGTCCTTCCCTCTGGCAATTATAACATTTTACTACATACGACTTACCATCAGGGGTCTGGGGTTTAGGCTGATGTGGCTTCGTTGTCAGGGCTTTGATACTTACGGTCATCAGCTTATCCCCCTGTGACTCCCTGTGCTTAATGATGTTCCGATCATGCTCGATAGCGGACTCTCTTAATGCAGCCACCGAAATACCTCTCCAGTTAGGTTGAGTGGTTTGTACCCTTGTTCTCAACGTTTCTTTCAAGCCGTCCATTAATACGGACACAGCTACCTCTCTATGATGTACATTTTCCTTAATGTCCTCGACCCCAGTGTATCTAGCCATTTACTGCAGTGCTCGATGGAAATATTCAGAAGCAGCTTCACCTTCTTTTTGTCTTATAGAAAAGATTTTATTCCACTTGACAGTAGGGAAATATACTCCTAACTGCAGATTGATCTGTCGTACATTCTCCTGAGTGTATTCATCAGTGAGAGGTACTTCTGCGTCTAATTTACAATCAGCAATGAATTTCACAGGGTCAATATTGGAGGGCAAACATGCCCGTAGCACTGTCCACCAATCTTTGTTTGTGGGTTCGGTGGCGTTACCTAGTTCTCTAATAAACCTCTGACATGCGGCTAGATCCTTTCTGGGATCGGGAAATTCAGACATAATTGTCCTCAATTCTGTCCGGGACCAGGGACAATGCATAGCAATGTTCCTGATGGGAGTGATTCCCTGAGCGTCAGTCTTCCCATTGGGGACTGCGATCACCCTGACAGGATTTAGTTCAATTACATCATTCTGGGTTGCTTCTACAATGTGAGGTGCAATTGTCTCTGCATAATGTACTGTACCGTCCTTACCTGTGGACACAACCTCACCTGTCCCTCCGCTAGGGGCCTTTGCTACTGTTCTTACTGGTTGGGCCGTGCCCACTTGTGTGTCTTGTATGGTGGCTGCTAGAGAGAGTGCCGATAGCGTGCTGGGCTTATCTTCTTGGTCGCAGTCCTGAGGGAAGTTTAAGATGGGATACAACTTGCACGGGTTAGCATTAATACATTTATCAAGTTCACTCTTATCATATATTAGTATGCCATTCTCTGTAGCCACTTTCTCCCCTGTAATATACGGTGGTGGTGGTGGTGGTGCAGTTGCAATCAGTTTCCTGCTAGGGTTGGAACCAGCTGCGTGAGCTAGATCCCTTTGCATATCACTCTCTCATTGCCATAAATGTAAACAGTTTGAGTGTCTGATCCTCTCTTTTCGGGATTTTATCAGACATATCCTAATCCTTAAATTCTGCAACACCTCTGGATTAAAACTGCCTACCTTAGGGAATGGTTCCCAATCTTCCGCAGTCATACGTTCCCATTCATTGCATAAAACCTCTGTGTGTGAGCCATATTTCTCACACATTATGTACCTCGCCGACCCCTTGGGCCGCAGAATATCAACCTGAATCCTGGTTGATCGTCCTCTACTTGAGCAACTGGCCCCCATCTTTTGCAGGTATTACCTTCTCAGCAAATTCCTACAAAAAAACAAAATACTCAGTGGTAAGGCAACGGTGAAAGTTCTCCGAGCGCTCTCACCCACTCACGCCCACGTTGGCCAATACACCTAAACACTGTCGTCAGCGCCGGTCGTACCCAACCTCGGGCCCCTGTGTAACCTCTATTTACTGAGAGTGTGTGGGAGTGACTTACCCTTCCCAGTAAATATTGGTCGTTGGAGATTTCCTGAGTGACCAGCGAAGCTCCCTTAAAACAAAAAAATTGTTACACAAATCACGTTGCGTGTACTACACTTAGCGCCAATGATCCCGCAATTTTTACGCACAACTCGTAAAAGGGTATCGCGGTGAGCTAAGTATTGCACTCACGAACGCGCGGTAAAATCGCACAGCGTATAGGTAACTGTTATTTATCCGCTGTACGACCAATGGAATCGTTTTTCAGGCTGCGAAACCTCAGCCGGAGCGTTTCTGAACGGGCCTATATGGGTACTACGCCAACCACCTGGGCTGCGCTCTCTACACAAAACCTCGCTGACCTTTTAGGCCGAGGTATTCAGAGCTTCGCTTGACTTTGTCAGCGGTTTTCTGACTTCGCTGACCTCTTGGTCTGCTGTTAAACTAATTGCTCCTTTATACCTTAATCAATGTTAACGTGAGCAAGCCACTCTCACGCCACCAAGTGTCCACTCACCTGGTGTGGTCTCCGACGGGATCCCGAATTCCCTGGGTCCACAAAACCTTTATTGTTTGCACACTCACGCTCGTTCACTCATATACACTTTGGGTTTATTTCTGTACAGAAAATTAACTTTTATTCAGGAAAACAGCCCCAATTCCAGAGGTGATACAGTAAAAAAGGTATTTAAACTAAATATTGGACACTGATCAATTTGTGCTATTATCGCGTGGCTACCGTTTCGTGCCTAAACTAAAACAATGCTATTGTGTGCTTTGTATTTAGTGATCGTACTTTTACGCACGTTGCGTGAATACGCCACGTGTGTATGCCTTTACGTTGCGTACGCAGTCCTGTACGCTATTCGAGACACGTGTACAAAGGGCGTACGTCCGCAGTACTACAAAACCCACACTTCTATAAATGTAAGTGATATTTAACTATAATCGC
Source organism: Pseudophryne corroboree (assembly GCF_028390025.1). NCBI lineage: Eukaryota > Metazoa > Chordata > Amphibia > Anura > Myobatrachidae > Pseudophryne > Pseudophryne corroboree. Next base: position 1,055,679,292 of record NC_086444.1, read on the forward strand.
TTACTGAACACACACACAGTTTCTACTGTATAAACCTTTACAACTAGGCCAGGCTGCGTGTGCATCTTACACTTACTTCCTTAACTATTAACTCTATATTTTAACTAAATAGCAACAAATTTTCTCAGTACAGGTCAAAATGAATCTAGTAATCAATGCTTATGGCAATAATGCGAGCAGATATGCAAACTACAAAATACAGGTGTATGCGTGTGTTGCGTGCGCATTTGACGCCAAAACAGAAATTTAACAGATTTAAAAAAAATAGCTTTTGCGTTCTTACCTTACGGATCCCTCCAGCATCCCTTCAAACCATGCAGGGTAGACGCTTATCTAATCAGCACTAGTGTATCCACTGACCAAGAGAAGGTTTACAGGGGATACCTTTCCGCCCTTTGCTGATAGATAAAGTCTGCGAAATCCTGCTAGGCTGCGGGTATGAGGAAGAACCGGACGATGGCCCCAATTGATAATGCCGATATTATCTAAGACCGCAAAGCTATACCTCTAAATACACTTTTACCATGGAGCCGCTATGGCCGCTAGACTGAATATACGTGCTACGCACTTTGTACGCTATTTACGTACAGAGTCCCGCACGTGGTACGTACTTGGCGTACACACGCCGCGCTTAGTGTACAGAGTACACACAGCGTGCGCACACACAATTGATAACCTTTAAACCTTGTGAATGATATAATGCAATGATATGATTACACTTTAACCCTTAGCAGCAAAGTACTGCAACGATGTTATACCTTAAACCTTAAGTAGCGCTGACGGTACAAAGTATCCGCAGTGCGTACACCTTATCAATACCAATACACCTTATACAGATAAATCTACTTTAAAACCCTTGCAGGAAAGTGAAAACACAACACTGATTTGTAGTTGCAACCACAGGGTTCTAAGGCCACAGTGGATTAATTCCAAAAGGTAAAACAATACAAATCATACACTACAGGCTAACAAGTAAATCTAAACAGAATAATGGCTACAGAGAATGTACATACGTGAGAATGTTCGCAAGCGCAACCCGGCCGATCCTCCGCTGGTCATACAGATAGCGTTCAGAGTCTTCTGACCGGCCAGGCAACAATGGGCTTTTTATACACAACATGCATACACAATACAATGGTCACTGTAATCTCATTGTCCATTGGACACAGGGATGTGTCTTTACATTACAGAAGAGGTCATAGGTGGATTTGAAAGGGTGGGCGATGTATTTCCCCAACTGCTCTTGTGGGTGGTATCCTCTGGACTCCCGCCGCATACATAATGTACAGTAAATACAGTTAATGTTCATATTCTGCTTCTGCACATAACTATACGCAGGAACATGCAATCTTTCTCTAACCAACCCCGGAATGTTACCCTCAAAATACCCTACAGCTGGATACTAGACATCACCTTCCAACCTTTATCTGACCCTTCCTATCATGCATAGGCGAATCTCTCTGTCCAGGAACTGTTTAAACTATTAATACTCGCTGACATGGTCTAGGGGAGCTATATCTACAATGTACACTATTTGGGTTAAATATGTAATGTTCTAATAACCCTCTATGCGCTCACAAACTCTACCGTAAATGCGCATACCACGCGCTAAGGCGCATGGCCGTGAAAAGCTCCGTTACGCAAATTGCGGATATGCGCACGCACGGCAGAGCGAGTGCACGTGCAGCAGGCATGTGCATGGGGTTAGTAAAAGGCATATGCATTACAATATTTTTCGACTTTAACAACATCTAGAGACTGTGACTCAGTGAAAGTGTCAGTAACTACTGGCACCACAATAGGTTGGTTTATGTGGAAGGACGAAACCACCTTTGGAAGAAATTGATGATGAGTTCTTAACTCTGCCCTATCTTCATGGAAGATCAGGTAAGGGCTCTTGTGAGACAAGGCCCTCAACTCAGACACCCGCCTTGCGGATGCCAAGGTCAAAAGCATCACCACTTTCCAAGTGAGAAACTTCAATTCTATCTCCTGCAGAGGTTCAAACCAATCTGATTGAAGGAACTGCAACACCACATTAAGGTCCCATGGTGCCACTGGAGGCACAAATGGAGGCTGGATGTGCAGCACCCCTTTCACGAACGTCTGATCTTCTGGAAAGGAGTCCAATTGTTTTTGAAAGAAAACTGATAAGGCCGAAATCTGGACCTTGATTGACCCCAATCTAAGGCCCGCATCCACACCAGCCTGCAGAAAATGGAGAAAATGTCCCAACTCAAACTCTTCCGTAGGAGCCTTCTTGGATTCACACCAAAACACATATTTTTTCCAAATACGGTGGTAATGTTTAGACGTTACTCTTTTCCTGGCCTGAATAAGAGTGGGGATGACTTCCTTGGGAATACCCTTTCGGGCTAGGATCCGACGCTCAACAGCCATGCCGTCAAACGTAGCCGCGGTAAGTCTTGATACACACACGGCCCCTGCTGTAGTAGGTCCTCTCGAGGTGGAAGAGGCCGAGGATCTTCTATGAGCAACTCCTGAAGATCTGGATACCAAGCCCTCCTTGGCCAGTCTGGGGCAATGAAGATTGCTCAAACTCTTGTTCTTATTATTTTGAGAACTTTTGGAATCAGTGGAAGTGGAGGGAAAACATATACCGACCGAAACACCCACTGGGTCACCAGTGCATCCACTGCTATTGCTTGAGGGTCTCTCGCCCTGGAACAATATCTCTGAAGCTTCTTGTTTAGACGAGATGCCATCATGTCTGCTTGAGGACCTCCCCAAAGACTTGTCACCTCTGCGAATACTTCTTGGATGGAGATCGTGTCTGCTGAGGTAGTCTGCTTCCCAGTTGTCCACTGCCGGAATGAAAATTGGTGACAGAGCTCTAACATGTCTTTCTGCACAGAGGAGAATCCTCGTCACCTCTGCCATTGCCACTCTGCTTTTCGTTCCGCCTTGCCTGTTGCCTTGCCTGTTTATGTACGCGACCGCTATTACATTGTCCGACTGGATCTGCACGGGATCTTGAAGAAGATGTACCGCTTGTAGAAGGCCGTTGTAAATGGCTCTCAATTCCAGAACGTTTATGTGAAGGCAGGCTTCCTGACTTGACCATTTTCTTTGGAAGCTTTCCCCCTGTGTGACAGCTCCCCAGCCTCGGAGACTTGCATCCGTGGTTATTAGGACCCAATCGTGAATCCCAAACCTGCGTCCCTCTAGTAGGTGAGAACTGTGTAGCCACCACAGGAGCGAAATCCTGGCTTTGGGGGACAGGATTATTTTCCGGTGCATGTGTAGGTGGGATCTGGACCACTTGTCCAACAGGTCCCACTGGAATACTCTGGCATAAAATCGGCCAAATTGTACGGCCTCGTAGGCCGCTACCATTTTCCACCAACAACCGAATGCATTGATAGATCGACACGCTTGTTGGTTTCAATATTAATTTGACCATTTTCTGGATTTCCAGAGCCTTTTCCACTGGAAGAAATACTCTCCGTACTTCTGTGTCCAGAATCATCCCTAAAAAGGACAATCTTGTCGTCGGATACAACTGCGACTTTGGAAAATTTATGATCCAACCGTGTTGTTGGAGTATTGACAGGGAGAGTGTGATGTTCTGCACCAACTGTTCCCTGGATCTCGCTTTTATCAGGAGATCGTCCAGGTAAGGAATTATATTGACTCCTTTTTAACGAAGGAGGACCATCATCTCCGCCATCACCTTGGTGAATACCCTCGGTGCCGTGGAGAGTCCGAACAGCAACGTCTGAAACTGGTAATGGCAATCCTGTACTGCGAATCTCAGATAAGCTTGGTGAGGAGGATAAATGGGAACATGCAAGTAAGCATCTTTTATGTCTACTGACACCATGAAGTCCCCCTCTTCCAGACTACCCTCAGGGATTCCATCTTGAACTTGAACCTTTTCAGGTAGAGAGTCAGATTTTTCAGGTTTAAAATCGGTCTGACCGAGCCGTCCGGCTTCGGAACTACGAAGAGGCTTGAATAAAAAACCTTCTCCTTACTGTGCCAAGGGTACCAGGACAATGACCTGATCCTGACATAATTTATGAATTGCCGTTGTTACTGCCTCTCTTCCCGGAAGAGAAGCTGGCAAGGTCGATTTGAAAAATCGGCATGGGGGGATGTCTTGAAACTCTAGTTTGTACCCATGGGACACTATTTGTAAGACCCATGGGTCCAGGCCAGATAGAATCCAGATTTGGCTGAAAAGTTTCAGATGTGCTCCCACCCGAGCGGACTCCCGCAAGGGAGCCCCAACGTTATGCTGCAGATTTGGCAGAAGCAGGGGTGGACTTCTGCTCCTGCGATCTTGGAGATGCTACGGATTTCTTTCCTTTTCCCCTTCCCCTATCTGCAAAAAAAGGGTCCTTTTTGTAATTGTTGGGCCGAAAGGACTGTATGTGAGAGTGATGTGTCGTTTTCGCCGGTGTAGGAGCATAAGGCAAGAATGTCGACTTACCTGCGGTAGCCGCCGAGACTAACGCATCCAGCCCATCACCAAACAAGGCCTCACCTTTATACGGGAGAGCCTCCATATTTCTTTTGGAATCTGCATCAGCATTCCACTGGCGAATCCACAACGCCCTCCGAGCCGATACTGCCATGGTAGCGGTTCTTGATCCCAAGAAGCCAATATATTTCATGGTTTCTAGTACGTACGCAGCAGCGTCTTTGATATGACCTAACGTTAGGAGTATCTATTGTGTCAGTGTCTAATGACAAGTTTTCTGACCACTTTTCAATAGCACTACTCACCCACTCACAGACAATGGTAGGGCTGAGTAATGTCCCATTGGTCACATCAATAGATCACCTCACTCACTTGCGGTCTGTCGGCTCCTTAAGTGAAGCCATTCCAGGCGCAGGGAGAAACACCTTTTCTCTTTTATGACAGGGCCCTGTCTAAAATGCAGGGTGACTCCCACCTTTTTTGGAAAAAGGTAAGCTGCCTGAGGTGGAGGGAAAATTACATTACTTCATTACTAAAGTAAACCCTCTCCTTGTGGTAAAAGAGGGGGCTTCGTAACTTCTAACACCTCCTTTATAGCTAAAACATGTTTTGAATGCTTTTTTGCTAACTTAGGACCTATTCCCCTGGAATCACTAGGGTCGACACAGGAATCAGAGTCCATGTCGGTATCAGTTTGTACTACTTGTGCAAATTTGTATGTGACCCAGAAAGGTCCCTGTGGATGAAAGGCAGAACTATTAAAAATCACATCTTTAACAGATTATTTTCATTTTCTGTATGAGATTCAGTCCAACCTCTTACTGATATGATTCACACTATCATGTAACCTTTCACCCAGTCAGGCTCTTGGTGTCATATTACACCTCTGTGTCCCTAACATGTCTACACAGAGTTCCCTGCCACGGACATGTCACACACGTGCACAACCACACCACAGACACTCCGGGACTTATAGGGGGACAGACCCACAGTAAAATCTGTCAGAGGGACACAGATAGGATTTGCCAGTTCACAACCCAGCGCCAGTAACACAATGTCTGTGAACAAAAAATGCCCACTGACATGTAGCACTTTTATAATGTTAATCACACAATTATATAGCACCAAATTCACTATGCCCCCCCCCTGTTTTGCACCCTGATACTTGTTCAGTAGTGGAGGAGGACCAGCGTTGTCTCTGCAGCCTGAGGAGAGAGAGAAAATGTCGCTGAGCAGTGTGCTGGCTGATTGAGGAGGAAGCTCCACTCTTCAATGGTGTGTTTCTCCTCAGCTTTTATGAGGTCATTTTTTATACTGGCGGGGGTAGGACTGTGCCTCAGCAACTTATGCCCCTTATTTATGCCAGTTTCCATAGGTTTCATGCTGCCCAGGGTGCCCCCCCCCCCGCGCCCTGCATTGCCTGTGTATGTGTGGGCAACATGTCGCGCTGCGCTCCCGCCAGCCGTGCGGTACCTTTAGCCGTCACTTTCTTGATTGAAGATCTGTCTTATAACACACACCTGTCTTCTGGCTCTGTGAGGGGGTGACGGCGTGCTGTGGGAGTGAGCATCTAGGCACGGCTAGCGTTCAGTTCCCTTCAGGAGCTAATGGTGTCCTGTCAGCCAGAAGCAGAGCCATGAAACTCTTTAGGAAGTTGGTTCCTACTTCTGCCCCCTCAGTCCCACGAAGCAGGGAGACTGTTGCCAGCAGTTCTCACTGAAAATAAAAAACCTAACATAAGTCTTTTCAGAGAAACTCAGTAGAGCTCCTCTGGAGTGCATCCAGTCTGCCTGGGCACATTTCTAAAACTGAGGTCTGGAGGAGGGGCATAGAGGGAGGAGCCAGTTCACACCCTTGAAAAGTCTTAAAGTGCTCATGGATCCTGCGGAACCGTCTATACCCCATGGTACTGAAGTGGACCCCAGCATCCTCTAGGACGTATGAGAAAGTCAGATACATACTGTATTGTCTAATGAAAAAGTCAGATCCATACTAAGTGTATTGAAAGAGTTGGATCCACACTAAATACACACACAGAAAAGCAAGATCCACACTAATATTACACTTTTTCTTATCCCTCTCTGGGATTTTCTGCAAAAAGAAGCCCATAGGTTTTTATAGGCAACGCCATCTATAAATAGCATTGCTTATCAGGCACAAGTTCCAAAACTTTTGCATTACAAAGCCTGATACATACGGGCACATCGCAGTTCCATTCTATGGGGGCGGTGACCACTTTAATACAAAAGGGGATTGACACAAATCTATGAAAATAGCAGTTTCTCATACGTCCTAGAGGATGCTGGGGACACTTCAAGAACCATGGGGTATAGACGGGATCCGCAGGAGACATGGGCACTTTAAGACTTTCAAAGTGGTGTGAACTGGCTCCTCCCTCTATGCCCCTCCTCCAGACTCCAGTTTAGAATCTGTGCCCAGTGAGACTGGATGCACACTGAGGAGCTCTCCTGAGTTTCTCTGAAAAAGACTATTGTTAGGTTTATTATTTTCAGGGAGACCTGCTGGCAACAGGCTCCCTGCTTCGTGGGACTGAGGCGAGAGAAGCAGACCTACTTCTGTGAGTTTCAAGGCTCTGCTTCTTTGGCTACAGGACACCATTAGCTCCTGAGGGTCTGAACGCTAGGTACGCCTAAATGCTCGTTCCCAGAGCCCGCCATCACCCCCCTTGCAGAGCCAGAAGTCAGAAGACAGGTGAGTAGAAGAAGATCAGAAGACTTCAGTGACGGCTTTGAGGTACTGCACAGCGGGCGCGCTGCGTGCCATGCTCCCACACACAGCGGCACTACAGGTTGCAGGGCGCGGGGGGGGGGGGGGGGGTGCCCTGGGCAGCATTATAAACCTCATATAAGACTGGAAAAGTGGTTTTTAAGTGCCAAGGCACTAAATCCGAACCCCCGCCAGTATAAATATTCTAAAAAATAGCGGGCTGAAGCGTGCCATTAAGGGGGCGGGGCTTAGCCCTCACAGCTCTCATCAGCGCCATTTTCTCTTCCAGAGCTGCAGAGACGCTGGTCCTTCCTCTACACTACTGTATCAAGTAACAGGGTGCAAAGCAGGGGGGGGAGCACAGTTATTTTGGTGCTATATATGTATTTATAAAAGCGCTAACAGGTCTGAGGCTTTGTAGAATGGTTTTCAGTACCGGGATAAGCGCTGGGTTGTGAGCTGGCAAACTCCCTCTGTGTTTCTCTGACAGGCTTTACTGTGGGTCTGTCCCCTATATGCCCAGTGTGTCTGTGGGTGTCGGTACACCTGTGTCGGCATGTCTGAGGCTGAGTGCTCTTCTCAGGAGGAGGCTGGATTAGGGACAGAAATGGCTGTGGGAGTGACCATGTCGGCACCGCCGAATCCTGATTGGGTGGATGTTTTGAGTGCTTTAAATGCAAATGTGGCTTTATTAAATAAAAGCGTTCATTTACCCAGATAGCAGATACAGATGCCGACACGGACTCCAGTGTCGACTATAGTGATGCCAGATTAAATCCTAAACTGGCTAAGAGCTTTCAGTACATGATTGTGGTGATAAAAGGCGTGTTACATATCACGGAAGATCCTGCTGTTCCTGATACAAGGGTTTGTATCAGGGCCGTTTCTAGACAATTTGGCTCCCAGTGCGAGATTTAAAAATGCGCCCCCCCCCCCCCATTGCTATAAAAAAAATTGCGTCCCCCCCATATAGCTATAAAAAGAAAAAGTATGCGCGCTCCGGAGGCGCGCGCGCTCCCGACAAGGCGAGGCCTCATCTGATATCATCACGCCCACCACAGGGGGAAAAAATAAAAAAAGTCCCCATTTTACACATTACAGCAGCCAAGTGTCCCCATTTTACACAGTGCGGCAGGCAGGTGTCCCCATTTTACAGAGCGCAGTAGGCAGATATCCCCATTTTACACAGTACGCAGGCAGGTATCCCCATTTTACACAGTGCGGCAGGCAGATATCCCCATTTTACACAGCGCGGCAGGCAGGTATCCCCATTTTACAAAGTGTGGCAGGCAGATATCCCCATTTTACACAGTACGCAGGCAGGTATCCCCATTTTACACAGTGCGGCAGGCAGGTGTCCCCATTTTACACAGTGCGGCAGGCAGGTGTCCCCATTTTACACAGTGCGGCAGGCAGGTGTCCCCATTTTACTCACTGCGGCAGGCAGGTGTCCCCATTTTACACTGTGAGGCAGGCAGGTGTCCCCATTTTACACAGTGAGGCAGGTGTCCCCATTTTACACAGTGCGGCAGGCAGGCGCCCATTTTACACAGTGTGGCAGGCAGGTGTCCCCATTTTACACAGTGCGGCAGACAGGTGTCCCCATTTTACACAGTGCGGCAGACAGGTGTCCCCATTTTACACAGTGCGGCAGACAGGTGTCCCCATTTTACACAGTGCGGCAGGCAGGTGCCCCCATTTTACACAGTGCGGCAGGCAGGTGTCCCCATTTTACACAGTGAGGCAGGTGTCCCCATTTTACACAGTGCGGCAGGCAGGCCCCCATTTTACACAGCGTGGCAGGCAGGCCCCCATTTTACACAGCGTGGCAGGCAGGTGTCCCCATTTTACACAGTGCAGCAGGCAGGTATCCCCAGTGTGGCAGGCAGGTATCCCCAGTGTGGCAGGCAGGTGTCAAGTGGTGGGGGGGAAGGAAGGGGGAGAGAGAGAGATATACTTACATGTTCCGCTCTTCGGATCCCGCCGCCGGACGTCCCTCGCGCCGGACGCCGCCGCCTCCTTCCAGGCTTCTCTCCTCCCTCTCCCCGAGCGCTCCTGCTCGGGGGGCGGGGCTTCGTGGAATGACGCGTTTGCGTCATGACGTCACGACGCAATTGCGTCATTTCGCGAAACTCCGCCCCCTCGAGCAGGAGCGCTCGGGGAGAGGGAGGAGAGGGGAAATAACACTTAAAGTGCCGCGGCGGGTGCCCCGTGCGGTTGCACGGCTCGCCCGCCGCTAGAAACGGCACTGGTTTGTATGTACAAAGGAAAGAAACCTGAGGTAACGTTTCCTCCCTCTCATGGACTGAACACGCTTTTTGAAAAGATTTGGGAAAATCCTCACAAGAAGTTTCAGATTCCCAAGGGAATTCCGGTGGCATATCCGTTCCCCTCTGGGGATTGGGAAAAGTGGGAGTCACCCCCCACTGTAGACAAGGCTCTGTCACGACTATCAGAAAAGGTGGCGCTTCCGTCCCCTGACACGGCAGCCCTAAAGGAATCTGCAGATCATAAGCAGGAAAATACATTGAAATCCATTTATGTCACTACAGGTACGCTGCTCAGACCTGCCGTTGCTTCGGCATGGGTGAGCAGCGCTATTGAAAAGTGAGCAGATAACTTGTCATCTGAGATAGATACCCTGGATAGGGATAGCATTCTTTTGACACTGGGTTATATCAAGGATGCTGCTGCCTACCTAAAGGAAGCTGCGAGAGACATTGGCCTTTTGGGATCAAGGGCCAATGCCATGGCAGTATCAGCTAGAAGAGCATTGTGGATTCATCAATGGAATGCTGATGCTGACTCTAAGAAGGCTATGGAGTCTCTGTCCTATAAAGGTGGTGTCTTGTTTGGTGACGGCCTCACTGACCTGGTATCTACGGCTACCGCGGGTAAGTCATTTTTACCTTATGTTCCTGCACAACAAAAGAAGACACACCACTATCAGATACAGTCCTTTCGGCCCAATAAATAAAAAAATAAAATAAAAAAATGATGAGGGTCTTCCTTCCTTGCTTCTAGAGGCAGAGGAAAGGGAAAAAGGTCACCGGTTGTGGCAGGTTCCCAGGAGCAGAAGTCCTCTCCGGCTTCTGCCAAATCCACCGCATGTCGCTGGGACTCCTCTGCGGGAGTCCGCACCGGTGGGAGCACGTCTCCAACTCTTCAGTCAGTTCTGGGTTCGTTCGGCCCTAGACCCATGGGTATTAGAAATAGTGTCCCAAGGGTACAAACTGGAGTTTCAAGACGTTCCCCCTCGGCGATTTTTCAAATCAGCCTTACCAGCTTCTCTTCCAGACAGGGAGGTAGTATGCGATGCAATACAAAAGCTGTGTCAAAATCAAGTCACGGTCAAGGTGCCCCCGTCACAACAGGGAGAAGGTTTTTATTCGAGCCTCTTCGTGGTCCCGAAGCCGGACGGCTCGGTCAGACCAATTCTGAACCTAAAATCCCTCAATTTCTATCTGAGAAAATTCAAGATGGAATCTCTCCGAGCAGTGATCTCCAGTCTGGAGGAAGGGTTTTTTTATGGTGTCGGTCGACATATAGGATGCCTACTTACACGTCCCCATATATCCTCCGCATCAGGCTTACCTGAGGTTTGCGATTCAGGATTGTCATTACCAATTTCAGACGTTGCCGTTTGGTCTATCCATGGCTCCGAGGGTTTTTACCAAAGTTATGGCGAAAATTATGGTTCTCCTGCGCAAGCAAGGAGTCACAATTATCCCGTACTTGGACGATCTCTTGATAAAGGCGAGATCCAGGGACCGATTACTGCAGAGCATTACGATTTCCCTGACAGTTCTGCAACAACATGGTTGGCTCCTGAACTTGTCACAGTTGAGTCCAACGAAGCGACTATCGGTTTTGGGAATGATTCTGGACACAGAATTACAGAGAGTTTTCTTCCAGAAGAGAAGGCTCTGGAAATTCAGAGTCTGGTCAAACAAATTCTGAAGCCAGCGAGAGTCTCGAACCATCAATGCACTCGATTGCTGGGGAAGGTGGTGGCGGCCTACGAGGCCAGTCCATTTGGCAGATTCCATGCTAGAGTTTTTCAGTGGGATTTGTTGGACAAGTGGTCCGGGTCCAATCTGCACATGCACGACAGATAATCCTGTCGTCCAAGACCAGAATCCCACTCCTGTGGTGGCTGCACCGCTCTCACCTCCTAGAGGGACGCAGGTTCGGGATCCAGGACTGGATCCTGGGGACCATGGTTGCGAGCCTCCGAGGCTGGGGTGCAGTCACACAGGGGGAAAATTTCCAGGAAAAATGGTCAAGCCAGGAAGCTTGTCTACACATAAACCTTCTGGAATTAAGGGCCATTTACAACGAAGAGCAGAGCGGCGATGGCAGAAGCCACAAAAGTTTTCCACTGGGCGGAAAGGCATGTAAGCGCTCTGTCAGCGGTCTTCATTCCTGGTGTGGACAACTGGGAAGCAGACTTCCTCAGCAGACACGATCTCCATCCAGGAGAGTGGGGTCTGCGTCAAGAGGTCTTTGCAGAAGTGACAAGTCGTTGGGAAATTCCTCAAATAGACATGATGGCGTCTCGCCTCAACAAGAAACTTCCGAGATATTGTTCCAGGTCGAGGGACCCTCAAGCAATAACGGTGGACGCCCTTGTGACACCGTGGGTGTTTCAGTCGGGATATGTGTTCCCTCCGATTCCACTCATCCCAAAAGTGATAAGAGCATAATAAGAACAAGGGTTCATGCAATCCTTATTGTTCCAGACTGGCCAAGGAGGGCCTGGTATCCAGATCTTCAGATATTGCTTATAGGAGATCCCTGGCCTCTTCCTCTACAAGAGGATCTGTTACAGCAGGGACCGTGCGTGTACCAAGACTTACCACGGCTTTGTTTGACGGCTTGGAGGTTGAACGCTGGATCCTAGCCCGAAAGGATATTCCCAGTGAAGTCATTCCCACACTTCTTCAGGCTAGAAAAGAAGTAATGGCGAAACATTATCACCGTATTTGGAGAAAATATGTGTCTTGGTGTGAATCCAAGAAGGCTCCTAAGGAAGAATTTCAGCTGGGCCGTTTTCTCCATTTTCTGCAAGCAGGTGTGGATGCGGGCCTAAAGTTAGGCTCAATTAAAGTACACATTTCGGCCTTGTCATTTCCTTCCGGAAGTTCAGACTTTCGTGAATGGCATGCTGCACTTCCAACCTCCCTTTGTGCCCCCGGTGGCACCATGGGATCTTAACATGGTGTTGCAGTTCCTGCAATCTCATTGATTTGAACCTTTACGTAAGGTAGAGTTGAAATTCGTCACTTGGAAAGTGATCATGCTGTTAGCCTTGGCCTCTGCGAGGCGGGTGTCTGAATTGGCGGCTTTGTCTCACAAGAGCCCCTATTTGATCTTCCATGAAGACAGAGCGGAGTTGAGAACTCGTCAGTAATTTCTGCCAAAAGTGGTGTCATCGTTTCACATGAACCAACCTATTGTGGTGCCAGTGGCTACTGACGCCTTAGCGGAATCGAAGTCTCTAGATGTGGTCAGAGCTTTGAAAATTTATGTAGCCAGAACGGCACAGATTAGGAAAACGGAGGCTCTGTTTGTCCTGTATGATCCCAACAAGATTGGGGCTCCTGCTTCCAAGCAAGCAGACTATTGCACGCTGGATCTGTAATACGATTCAGCAAGCTCATTCTACGGCTGGATTGCCGTTACCGAAATCGGTGAAGGCCCATTCTACCAGAAAGGTGGGCTCATCCTGAGCGGCTGCCCGAGGGGTCTCGGCTTTACAACTTTGCCGAACGGCTACTTGGTCGGGTTCAAACACCTTGCTAAGTTCTACAAGTTTGATACCCTGGCTGATGAGGACCTCATGTTTGGTCAATCGGTGCTGCAGAGTCATCCGCACTCTCCCGCCCGTTCTAGAGCTTTGGTATAAACCCCATGGTCTTGAAGTGTCCCCAGCATCCTCTAGGATGTATGAGAAAATAGGATTTTAATACCTACCAGTAAATCCTTTTCTCTTAGTCCGTAGAGGATGCTGGGCGCCCGTCCCAGTGCGTACTGTTTCTGCAGTTATTAGTTATGGTTACACGCATGTTGTCTTACGTTTATGGTCAGTCTGTTGCTGATGTTGTTCATGCCGTTGACTTGCGTTGTTGAATGCCATGTTGTACGGCGTGCTTGAGGTGTGAGCTGGTATGTATCTCACCTTAGTTTAATAATAAATCCTTTTCCTCTAAATGTCCGTCTCCCTGGGCACAGTTCCTATAACTGGAGTCTGGAGGAGAGGCATAGAGGGAGGAGCCAGTTCACATCCCTTTGAAAGTCTTAAAGTGCCCATGTCTCCTGCGGATCCCGTCTATACCCCATGGTTCTTGAAGTGTCCCCAGCATCCTCTACGGACTAAGAGAAAATAGGATTTTGATAACCTACCGGTAAATCCTTTTCTCCTAGTCCATAGAGGATGCTGGGGACGAAATCAAGATCATGGGGTATAGACGGGATCCGCAGGAGACTTGGGCACTCCAAAGACTTTTCATTGGGTGTGAACTGGCTCCTCCCTCTATGTCCCTCCTCCAGACCTCAGTTGTAGGAACTGTGCCCAGGGAGACTGACATTTCGAGGAAAGGAATTACTTAACTAGTGGTGAGATATCTACCAACTCACACCCTCAACCATGCTGCACACATGGCATTCAACATAACACACGCCAACAGGCATGAACTAATTGCAGCAACATGCTGAAACCAAGATAACACAACTTGTGTAACTGTAATAACTAAACTGCAGGTAAAGTATGCACTGGGACGGGCGTCCAGCATCCTCTACGGACTAGGAGAAAAGGATTTACCGGTAGGTTATCAAAATCCTATTTTCTCATACGTCCTAGAGGATGCTGGGGACGACATCAAGACCATGGGGTCTATACCAAAGCTCCAGTACGGGCGGGAGAGTGCGGATGACCCTGCAGCACCGATTGACCAAACTTTAGGTCCTCATCGGCCAAGGTGTCAAACTTGTAGAACTTAGCAAATGTGTTTGACCCTGACCAAGTAGCTGCTCGGCAAAGTTGTAATGCCGAGACCCCCCGGGCAGCCGCCCAAGATGAGCCCACCTTCCTAGTGGAGAGGGCCTTTACCGACATCGGTAACGGCAATCCAGCCGTAGTATGAGCTTGCTGAATCATATTTCTAATCCAACGTACAATAGTCTGCTTGGAAGCAGGACAGCCAATCTTGTGATCATACAGGACAAACAGAGCCTCTGTTTTCCATATACGAGCTGTTGTAGCAACATAGATTTTAAAAGCTCTAACCACATCTAGAGACTTTGAATCAGTGAATGTGTCAGTAACTACTGGCACCACAATAGGTTGGTTTATGTGAAAAGCTGAAACCACCTTTGGAAGAAAATGTTGGCGAGTTCGCAACTCTGCCCTATCTTCATGGAAAATCAGGTAAGGGCTCTTGTGAGACAAGGCCCCCAATTCCGACACCCGCCTTGCGGATACCAATGCCAAAAGCATCACCACTTTCCAAGTGAGAAACTTCAACTCTATCTTTTGTAGAGGCTCAAACCAATCCGATTGAAGGAACTGCAATACCACGTTAAGGTCCCATGGTGCCACTGGAGGCACGAATGGAGGCTGGATGTGCAGAACCCCTTTCACGAAGGTCTGAATAAGGGTGGGGATGACCTCCTTAGGAATACCCTTCCTGGCTAGGATACGGCGCTCAACAGCCATGCCGTCAAACGTAGCCACGGTAAATCTTGGTACACACACGGCTCCTGCTGTAGCAGGTCCTTCCGAGGAGGAAGAGGCCGAGGATCTCCTATGAGTAACTGCTGAAGATCTTGGTACCAAGCCCTTCTTGGCCAGTCTGGGGCATTGAAGATTGCTCGAACCCTTGTCTTTCTTATGATCCTGAGTACTTTTGGGATCAGCGGAAGTGGAGGGAAAACATACACTGATGGAAACACCCACTGGGTCACCAGTGCATCCACTGCTACTGCTTGAGGGTCTCTCGACTTGGAACAGTATCTCTGAAGCTTCTTGTTGAGACGAGACGCCATCATGTATATTTGAGGAACTCCCCAAAGACTTGTCACCTCTGCAAAGACTTCTTGGTAGAGGCCCCACTCTCCTGGATGGAGATCGTGTCTGCTGAGGAAGTCTGCTTCCCAGTTGTCTACTCCCGGAATGAATATTGCCGACAGAGCTTGTAGATGTTTTTCTGCCCAGCTGATGATTTTTGTCGCCTCTGCCATTGCTGCTCTGCTTTTCGTTCCGCCCTGCCTGTTTATGTATGCGACTGCTGTTACATTGTGCGCCTGGATCTGCACGGGACGATCTTGAAGAAAAAGTACCGCTTGTTGAAGGCCATTGTAAATGGCTCTTAGCTCCAGAACGTTTATGTGAAGGCAGGCTTCCTGTTGTGACCAACGTCCCTGGAAGTTTTCTCCCTGAGAGACTGCTCCCCAGCCTCGGAGACTTGCATCCGTGGTTACTAGGACCCAGTCCTGAATCCCGAACCTGCGTCCCTCTAGCAGGTGAGAGCTGTGCAACCACCACAGGAGCGAAATCCTGGTTTTTGACGACAGGATTATCTTTCTGTGCATGTGTAGGTGTGACCCCGACCACTTGTCCAACAGGTCCCACTGGAATACTCTGGCATGAAACCTGCCAAACTGTATGGCCTCGTAGGCCACCACCATCTTCCCCAACAACCGAATGCAGTGATGGATCGACACACTTGATGGTTTCAATATCTGTTTTACCATTTTCTGGATTTCCAGAGCCTTTTCCAGCGGAAGAAATACTCTCTGAACTTCTGTGTCCAGAATCATCCCGAGGAAAGACAACCTTGTCGTCGGTTCCAACTGTCACTTTGGGTAATTTATGATCCACCCGTGTTTTTGGAGTATTGACAGGGAGAGGGATATGTTTCGTAATAACTGCTCCCCGGATCTCGCCTTTATCAGGAGGTCGTCCAGATAAGGGATTATATTGACTCCTTTTTGACGAAGGAGGACCATCATCTCCGCCATCACCTTGGTGAATACCCTCGGCACCGTGGAGAGACCGAAAGGTAATGTCTGGAATTGGTAATGGCAATCCTGAATCGCGAATCTCAGATAAGCCTGGTGAGGAGGATAAATGGGAACATGCAGGTAAGCATCCTTTATGTCCTCCGACACTAAGTAGTCCCCCTCCTCCAGACTGGCAATAACCGCCCGAAGTGATTCCATCTTGAATTTGAACCTTTTCAGGAAGAAATTCAGATCTTTTAGATTTAGGATCGGTCTGACCGAGCCGTCCAGCTTCGGAATAACAAAGAGGCTTGAATAAAAACCCCGCCCTTGTTGTGACAACGGTACCAGGACTATAACCTGGTCTTGACATAATTTTTGGAATGCCGCTGTGACTGCTTCTCTCTCTGGCTGAGAAGCTGGCAAGGTTGATTTGAAAAATCGGCATGGGGGAACGTCTTGAAACTCTAGTTTGTATCCCTGGGATACTATTTGCAACACCCAGGGATCCAGGCCAGACAGAATCCAATCCTGGCTGAAGAGTTTGAGATGTGCCCCCACCCGAGCGGCCTCCCGCAAGGGAGTTCCAGCGTCATGCTGGGGATTTGGCAGAATTAGGGGTAGACTTCTGCTCTTGGGAACCTAGAGCTGGTGTGGGCTTCTTTCCCCTTCCCCTACCTGCAAAGAAGGGGGAACCTCTCGCCTTTTTGTATTTATTGGGCTGAAAGGACTGCATTTGCGGGTGATAGGTCTTTTTTGCCGGTGCAGGCGCAGAGGGCAAAAATGTTGACTTACCTGCGGTAGCCGCCGAGACTAATGCATCCAGGCCATCGCCAAATAAGGCCTCACCTTTATATGGGAGAGCCTCCATGTTTCTTTTGGAATCTGCATCCGCGTTCCACTGGCGAATCCATAACGCCCGCCTAGCCGATACTGCCATGGTAGTGGCTTGTGAACTTAAGAGTCCAATTTCCTTCATTGCTTCCAGCATGTAGGCGGCAGCGTCCTTGATATTCCCTAACTTAAGGAGTATCTCATCTTTATCAATCGTGTCAATTTCTGATGACACGCTTTCTGACCATTTTTCAATAGCGCGACTCACCCATGCGCAGGCAATAGTGGGCCTGAGCAGTGTACCACTGGTAATATAAATGGATTTCAATGTCGTTTCCATTTTGCGGTCTGCCGGCTCTTTAAGAGAAGCCGTACCAGGAGCAGGGAGAATTACCTTCTTTGTCAACCTGGAAAGTGCACTGTCTAACACAGGAGGTGACTCCCATTTTTTCCTGTCTTCAACCGGGAAAGGATAAGCTATGTGAATCCTTTTGGGAATACGAAATTTTTTATCAGGATTCACCCACATCCCTTCAAACAGAGCATTTAGTTCGTGTGAAGTAGGGAACGTGACTTTGGATTTCTTTTCCTTACATAAATAAGCTTTCTCCTGAGGTACAGGAGTGATTTCTGTAACCTCCAACACGTCCCTTATAGCCACAATCATATATTGTATACTTTTTGCCAATTTATGATCTATTTCTCTGGATTCACTATTGTCGACACAAGAATCAGAATCCGTGTCGGTATCAGTGTTTACAACATTTGCAAATGGTCTCTTATGTGACCCAGAGGGGCCGCCTGCATAAGGAATAACAGCATCCTGAAAAATCACATCTTCCACAGATTTTCTCCAGCATGCAGCCTTAGGTTCAGAGTTATCTAATCTACAGTTAATCAGATGCATACTGTCACGTAGCTCTTTCACCCATGCAGGCTCTTGGTGTGCCGGTAGCGCCACCACATCTCTGTGTCCCTAAAATGGCTTCCTTCGGGGAGGAACTCCCTGCCTCAGACATGCCTCACACGTGTACACCACACTCACAGACACACTGGGACTTATTATGGGGACAGACCCACAGTAAAATCTGTCAGAGGGACACAGGATAGGAGCAGCCAGTTCACAAACCCAGCGCCAGTATTGCCTGTGAACACAGTATGTCCACAGCCCAAAAGCGCTTTTAAATAGTAATATACACTATCAAATGCACCACAATCGCTTTGTGCCCCCCCCCCCCCCCCTTTATAGCACCCTGTACTTGTCAGAAGTGGAGGAGAGGACCAGCGTGTTCTATGCAGCCTGAGGAGAGAGAGAAAATGGTGCTAAGTAGTGTGCTGGCTGCCTGAGGAAGAAGCTCCGCCCCTCAGTATCCATGACAATATTTATACTGGCGGGGGTAGGGCTGTGCCAGCGGCATCTTATGCCCCTTTTAGCCAGTTTGAGGTATTTTTCTTGCTGCCCAGGGCACCCCACCTCAGCCGTCACTTACTTGATTGAAGGTCATTCTTCTCATACTCACCTGTCTTCTGACTTCTGGCTCTGTGAGGGGTGTGACGGCGTGCTGTGGGAGTGAGCATCTAGACACGGCTAGCGTTCAGTTCCCTTCAGAAGCTAATGGTGTCCTGTCAGCCATAAACAGAGCCATGAAACTCTGAGGAAGTTGGTTCTGCTTCTGCCCTCTCAGTCCCACGAAGCAGGGAGTCTGATGCCAGCAGATCTCCCTGAAAATAAAAAACCTAACATAAGTCTTTTCAGAGAAACTCAGTAGAGCTCCTCAGAGTGCATCCAGTCGACCTGGGCACATTTCTAAAACTGAGGTCTGGAGGAGGGGCATAGAGGGAGGAGCCAGTTCACACCCAATGAAAAGTCTTTGGAGTGCCCATGTCTCCTGCGGATCCCGTCTATACCCCATGATCTTGATGTTGTCCCCAGCAACCTCTAGGACGTATGAGAATCCAATGGGTTTCCCCATATGTTAAAATGCAGAATCTGCATTTCAACACAAATTTTTCCTCACTGACTCAACCTAATTCAGTAAGGATTGCAATGCCTCCTTCTTGCATTTGCGATGCGATAGCATATGGGATGAACATCACGACTATTGGTCATGATGTTCATCTGCGACGGCAGGCTGAGTAAGCCTGAGCTTGCTGAGGCTTGCCATCGCAGTGCGGCTTGTGAGGCCAAGGAAACTGCGTCTGGGATGCAGTCCTTGGCTTCGCAACTCCTGAAAAACAAGGGGCCATTTTCTCCAATGCCGGCCGCCCCTTCCTCTGAACGCCTCTGCCTGTCAATCAGGCAGAGGCATTCGCATCCCTGCAATGCGATCCCAAGTCCCGCACTGCACATGTGCATTTTCCCAACCATCGCAAAACTGCAGAGAGGATCGCAGGACTGAATTAGGCCCTCTTTGAGGAAAATTAGGATGTGGGGTTTCCACAGCTAACTGAATCGGGAAGCGCATTTAAATATCTGTGAGGTAAACCCTGTGGCTAATTGAATTTGCCACATAAGCATTGATCCAGTTTTTCCCTGCACACCTCATTTCGGTCAGTGAGTCATTCTGTGTGCTCTAATGGAACCTGAGGTGCATGTGTGCCACTGTACATGCCCAAAACACTGGTGCTAACACTGAGAACTTAAGTTTCATTTATTTTTCCAGTTATTTAATAGGTGTGTGTAAGGGGGCGGTGTTAGCATGATGCATGGGTGTGTGATGTGTGTGCCCTAGGCCAACTTTATGACTCTCCAAGACTTACTACATAGACCCCATAGTCTCTTCACCCAGAGGCGGAACTACCGCCAGTGCAACCGATTCGTTGCACTGGGGCCAGCCACTGTCCAGGGGCCCAAAGCATGTAATGAGTCAAACTGACTCATTATATGCCGCTGTGTGCTGCGGGCAACCGCTGCCCGCAGCACACAGCCGCCCGCAGGACACAGGAATCGGAGAGGAGCGCATCGGTCACGGGCACGGGGGTAAGAAGGAGGGAGGTGGAGGAGGGAGCCGCAGCAGCGCTTTGTTACTGGTTGAGGCGCTGCTGCTGTCCCTCTGCTTCACTATAGGCTGTCTTCCGAGAACAACCTATAGTGAAGCAGAGGGGCAGCAGCAGCGGCACCTCCACCAATAACACATCGCTGTTGCGGCTCCCTCCTCCACCTCCCTCCTCCTTCTCTCCTGCCCGGGAATCGTGACCAGAAGCTGCACAGAGGAGCCTGAGCCAGCGGAGAGGGTAAGTATAATTCTTTCTTTCTTTCTTTCCATCTACAAAAAGGGGGACTGTCTGCCGCAATGTGTAAAAAGGGGGAATCTGCCTGCCGTAATGTGTAAAAAGGGGGAATCTGCCTGCCGTAATGTGTAAAAAGGGGGAATCTGCCTGCCGCAATGTGTAAAAAGGGGGAATCTGCCTGCCGTAATGTGTAATAAGGGGACACTGTCTGCCGCAATGTGTAAAAAGGGGGAATCTGCCTGACGCAATGTGTAATAAGGGGACACTGTCTGCCGCAATGTGTAAAAAGGGGGAATCTGCCTGCCGTGATGTGTAATAAGGTGACACTGTCTGCCGCAATGTGTAAAAAGGGGGATGCTGTCTGCGGTAATGTGTAATAAGGGGACACTGTCTGCCGCAATGTGTAAAAAGGGGGAATCTGCCTGACGCAATGTGTAATAAGGGGACACTGTCTGACGCAATGTGTAAAAAGGGGGAATCTGCCTGCCG
The DNA here is from genome assembly GCF_028390025.1 of Pseudophryne corroboree. Classification (NCBI taxonomy): domain Eukaryota; kingdom Metazoa; phylum Chordata; class Amphibia; order Anura; family Myobatrachidae; genus Pseudophryne; species Pseudophryne corroboree. Next base: position 1,055,700,023 of record NC_086444.1, read on the forward strand.
TGATGTGTAATAAGGGGACACTGTCTGCCGCAATGTGTAAAAATAAGAATTTACTCACCGGTAATTCTATTTCTCGTAGTCCGTAGTGGATGCTGGGGACTCCGTAAGGACCATGGGGAATAGCGGCTCCGCAGGAGTCTGGGCACAACTAAAAGAAAGCTTTTAGACTACCTGGTGTGCACTGGCTCCTCCCACTATGACCCTCCTCCAAGCCTCAGTTAGGATACTGTGCCCGGAAGAGCTGACACAATAAGGAAGGATTTTGAATCCCGGGTAAGACTCATACCAGCCACACCAATCACACCGTATAACTCGTGATACCATATCCAGTTAACAGTATGAAATTTAACTGAGCCTCTCAACAGATGGCTCATAACAATAACCCTTTTGTGAACAACAACTATGTACAAGAATTGCAGACAATCCGCACTTGGGACGGGCGCCCAGCATCCACTACGGACTACGAGAAATAGAATTACCGGTGAGTAAATTCTTATTTTCTCTGACGTCCTAGTGGATGCTGGGAACTCCGTAAGGACCATGGGGATTATACCAAAGCTCCCAAACGGGCGGGAGAGTGCGGATGACTCTGCAGCACCGAATGAGAGAACTCAAGGTCCTCCTCAGCCAGGGTATCAAATTTGTGGAATTTTGCAAACGTGTTTGCCCCTGACCAAGTAGCAGCTCGGCAAAGTTGTAAAGCCGAGACCCCTCGGGCAGCCGCCCAAGATGAGCCCACCTTCCTTGTAGAATGGGCTTTTACTGATTTAGGATGCGGCAGTCCAGCCGCAGAATGCGCCAGCTGAATTGTGCTACAAATCCAGCGAGCAATAGTCTGCTTAGAAGCAGGAGCACCCAGTTTGTTGGGTGCATACAGGATAAAATAAGAATTTACTTACCGATAATTCTATTTCTCATAGTCCGTAGTGGATGCTGGGAACTCCGTAAGGACCATGGGGGATAGCGGCTCCGCAGGAGACTGGGCACAAAAGTAAAAGCTTTAGGACTACCTGGTGTGCACTGGCTCCTCCCCCTATGACCCTCCTCCAAGCCTCAGTTAGGATACTGTGCCCGGACGAGCGTACACAATAAGGAAGGATTTTGAATCCCGGGTAAGACTCATACCAGCCACACCAATCACACCGTACAACCTGTGATCTGAACCCAGTTAACAGCATGATAACAGAGGAGCCTCTGAAAAGATGGCTCACAACAATAATAACCCGATTTTTGTAACAATAACTATGTACAAGTATTGCAGACAATCCGCACTTGGGATGGGCGCCCAGCATCCACTACGGACTATGAGAAATAGAATTATCGGTAAGTAAATTCTTATTTTCTCTGACGTCCTAGTGGATGCTGGGAACTCTGTAAGGACCATGGGGATTATACCAAAGCTCCCAAACGGGCGGGAGAGTGCGGATGACTCTGCAGCACCGAAGGAGAGAACTCCAGGTCCTCCTCAGCCAGGGTATCAAATTTGTAGAATTTAGCAAACGTGTTTGCCCCTGACCAAGTAGCTGCTCGGCAAAGTTGTAAAGCCGAGACCCCTCGGGCAGCCGCCCAAGATGAGCCCACTTTCCTTGTGGAATGGGCTTTTACAGATTTTGGCTGTGGCAGGCCTGCCACAGAATGTGCAAGCTGAATTGTACTACAAATCCAACGAGCAATAGTCTGCTTAGAAGCAGGAGCACCCAGCTTGTTGGGTGCATACAGGATAAACAGCGAGTCAGATTTTCTGACTCCAGCCATCCTGGAAACATATATTTTCAGGGCCCTGACTACGTCCAGCAACTTGGAGTCCTTCAAGTCCCTAGTAGCCGCAGGTACCACAATAGGCTGGTTCAAGTGAAACGCTGAAACCACCTTAGGGAGAAATTGAGGACGAGTCCTCAATTCTGCCCTGTCCGTATGAAAAATTAGGTAAGGGCTTTTATAGGATAAAGCCGCCAATTCTGAGACACGCCTGGCTGATGCCAGGGCTAACAGCATTACCACTTTCCATGTGAGATATTTTAAGTCCACAGTGGTGAGTGGTTCAAACCAATGTGATTTTAGGAACCCCAAAACTACATTGAGATCCCAAGGTGCCACTGGAGGCACAAAAGGAGGCTGTATATGCAGTACCCCCTTGACAAACGTCTGAACTTCAGGAACTGAAGCCAGTTCTTTCTGGAAGAAAATCGACAGGGCCGAAATTTGAACCTTAATGGACCCTAATTTTAGGCCCATAGACAGTCCTGTTTGCAGGAAATGCAGGAAACGACCCAGTTGAAATTCCTCTGTAGGGGCCTTCCTGGCCTCACACCACGCAACATATTTACGCCAAATACGGTGATAATGTTGCACGGTTACATCCTTCCTGGCTTTGATCAGGGTAGGGATGACTTCATCCGGAATGCCTTTTTCCTTCAGGATCCGGCGTTCAACCGCCATGCCATCAAACGCAGCCGCGGTAAGTCTTGGAACAGACAGGGTCCCTGCTGGAGCAGGTCCTTTCTTAGAGGTAGAGGCCACGGGTCCTCCGTGAGCATCTCTTGAAGTTCCGGGTACCAAGTCCTTCTTGGCCAATCCGGAGCCACGAGTATAGTCCTTACTCCTCTCCTTCTTATGATTCTCAGTACCTTGGGTATGAGAGGCAGAGGAGGGAACACATACACTGACTGGTACACCCACGGTGTTACCAGAGCGTCCACAGCTATTGCCTGAGGGTCCCTTGACCTGGCGCAATATCTGTCTAGTTTTTTGTTGAGGCGGGACGCCATCATGTCCACCTTTGGTTTTTCCCAACGGTTCACAATCATGTGGAAAACTTCTGGGTGAAGTCCCCACTCCCCCGGGTGGAGGTCGTGTCTGCTGAGGAAGTCTGCTTCCCAGTTGTCCACTCCCGGAATGAACACTGCTGACAGTGCTATCACATGATTTTCCGCCCAGCGAAGAATCCTTGCAACTTCTGCCATTGCCCTCCTGCTTCTTGTGCCGCCCTGTCTGTTTACGTGGGCGACTGCCGTGATGTTGTCCGACTGGATCAACACCGGCTGACCCTGAAGCAGAGGCCTTGCTTGACTTAGGGCATTGTAAATGGCCCTTAGTTCCAGGATATTTATGTGAAATGACGTTTCCATGCTTGACCACAAGCCCTGGAAATTTTTCCCCTGTGTGACTGCTCCCCAGCCTCTCAGGCTGGCATCCGTGGTCACCAGGACCCAGTCCTGAATGCCGAATCTGCGGCCCTCTAGAAGATGAGCACTCTGCAACCACCACAGGAGAGACACCCTTGTCCTTGGAGACAGGGTTATCCGCTGATGCATCTGAAGATGCGATCCGGACCATTTGTCCAGCAGATCCCACTGAAAAGTTCTTGCGTGGAATCTGCCGAATGGAATCGCTTCGTAAGAAGCCACCATTTTTCCCAGGACCCTTGTGCATTGATGCACTGACACTTGGCCTGGTTTTAGGAGGTTCCTGACTAGCTCGGATAACTCCCTGGCTTTCTCCTCCGGGAGAAACACCTTTTTCAGAATCATCCCTAGGAACAGCAGACGTGTCGTCGGAATCAGCTGCGATTTTGGAATATTTAGAATCCACCCGTGCTGTCGTAGTACTACTTGAGATAGTGCTACTCCGACCTCTAACTGTTCCCTGGACCTTGCCCTTATCAGGAGATCGTCCAAGTAAGGGATAATTTAGACGCCTTTTCTTCGAAGAAGAATCATCATTTCGGCCATTACCTTGGTAAAGACCCGGGGTGCCGTGGACAATCCAAACGGCAGCGTCTGAAACTGATAGTGACAGTTCTGTACCACAAACCTGAGGTACCCTTGGTGAGAAGGGCAAATTGGGACATGGAGGTAAGCATCCCTGATGTCCAGAGACACCATATAGTCCCCTTCTTCCAGGTTCGCTATCACTGCTCTGAGTGACTCCATCTTGAATTTGAACCTTTGTATGTAAGTGTTCAATGATTTCAGATTTAAAATAGGTCTCACCAAGCCGTCCGGCTTCGGTACCACAAACAGCGTGGAATAATACCCCTTTCTGGTCTTTTGCCCTCTTGCCCTTATGGGGATGAAAGGACTGAGCCTGAAAAGACGGTGTCTTTTTCTGCTGAGAGGTGCCCTGGGGTAAAAAGGTGGATTTCCCAGCCGTTGCCGTGGCCACCAGGTCCGATAGACCGACCTCAAATAACTCCTCCCCTTTATACGGCAATACTTCCATATGCCGTTTGGAATCCGCATCACCTGACCACTGTCGCGTACATAACCCTCTTCTGGCAGAAATGGACAGCGCACTTACTCTTGATGCCAGAGTGCAAATATCCCTCTGTGCATCTCGCATATATAGAAATGCATCCTTTAAATGCTCTATAGTCAATAATATACTGTCCCTGTCCAGGGTATCAATATTTTCAGTCAGGGAATCCGACCAAGCCAGCCCCGCACTGCACATCCAGGCTGAGGCGATTGCTGGTCGCAGTATAACACCAGTATGTGTGTATATACTTTTTAGGATATTTTCCAGCTTCCTATCAACTGGCTCTTTGAGGGCGGCCGTATCAGGAGACGGTAACGCCACTTGTTTTGATAAGCGTGTGAGCGCCTTATCTACCCTAGGGGGTGTTTCCCAACGCGCCCTAACCTCTGGCGGGAAAGGGTATAATGCCAATAATTTTTTAGAAATTAGCAGTTTTTTATCGGGGGAAACCCACGCATCATCACACACCTCATTTAATTCATCTGATTCAGGAAAAACTACGGGTAGTTTTTTCACACCCCACATAATACCCTTTTTTGTGGTACTTGTAGTATCAGAAATGTTCAAAGCCTCCTTCATTTCCGTGATCATGTAACGTGTGGCCCTACTGGAAAATACGTTTGTTTCCTCACCGTCGACACTGGAGTCAGTGTCCGTGTCTGGGTCTGTGTCGACCATCTGAGGTAACGGGCGCTTTAGAGCCCCTGATGGTGTTTGAGACGCCTGGACAGGTATTAACTGTTTTTCCGGCTGTCTCATGTCGTCAACAGTCTTTTGTAAAGTGCTGACGCTATCACGTAATTCCTTCCATAAGACCATCCAGTCAGGTGTCGACTCCCTAGGGGGTGACATCACTATTACAGGCAATTGCTCCGCCTCCATACCATTTTCCTCCTCATACATGTCGACACAACGTACCGACACACAAAGGGAATGCTCTGATAGAGGACAGGACCCCACTAGCCCTTTGGGGAGACAGAGGGAGAGTTTGCCAGCACACACCAGAGCGCTATATATATACAGGGATAACCTTATATAAGTGTTTTTCCCTTATATAGCTGCTGTTTTTATTAATCTGCCAAATTAGTGCCCCCCCTCTCTTGTTTTACCCTGTTTCTGTAGTGCAGGACTGCAGGGGAGAGCCAGGGAGCTTCCCTCCAACGGAGCTGTGAGGGAAAATGGCGCTTGTGTGCTGAGGATATAGGCCGCCGAGAAGGGGGCGGAGCCTTTCTCCCGCTTATTTAAGGAAAAACTGGCAGGGGTTAAATGCATCCATATAGCCCAGGAGCTATATGTGATGTATTTTTAGCCATCTAAGGTGTTTTTATTGCGTCTCAGGGCGCCCCCCCCCCCAGCGCCCTGCACCCTCAGTGACCGGAGTGTGAAGTGTGCTGAGAGCAATGGCGCACAGCTGCGGTGCTGTGCGCTACCTTATTGAAGACAGGACGTCTTCTGCCGCCGATTTCCCGGACCTCTTCTGTCTTCTGGCTCTGTAAGGGGGCCGGCGGCGCGGCTCTGGGACCCATCCATGGCTGGGCCTGTGATCATCCCTCTGGAGCTAATGTCCAGTAGCCTAAGAAGCCCAATCCACTCTGCACGCAGGTGAGTTCGCTTCTTCTCCCCTTAGTCCCTCGGTGCAGTGAGCCTGTTGCCAGCAGGACTCACTGAAAATAAAAAACCTAATTTAAACTTTTACTCTAAGCAGCTCAGGAGAGCCACCTAGTATGCACCCTTCTCGTTCGGGCACAAAAATCTAACTGAGGCTTGGAGGAGGGTCATAGGGGGAGGAGCCAGTGCACACCAGGTAGTCCTAAAGCTTTTACTTTTGTGCCCAGTCTCCTGCGGAGCCGCTATCCCCCATGGTCCTTACGGAGTTCCCAGCATCCACTAGGACGTCAGAGAAAATAAGAATTTACTTACCGATAATTCTATTTCTCGGAGTCCGTAGTGGATGCTGGGGTTCCTGAAAGGAGTCTAGAGATGAGCGCCTGAAATTTTTCGGGTTTTGTGTTTTGGTTTTGGGTTCGGTTCCGCGGCCGTGTTTTGGGTTCGAACGCGTTTTGGCAAAACCTCACCGAATTATTTTTGTCGGATTCGGGTGTGTTTTGGATTCGGGTGTTTTTTTCAAAAAACCCTAAAAAACAGCTTAAATCATAGAATTTGGGGGTAATTTTGATCCCAAAGTATTATTAACCTCAAAAAACATAATTTACACTCATTTTCAGCCTATTCTGAACACATCACACCTCACAATATTATTTTTAGTCCTAAAATTTGCACCGAGGTCGCTGTGTGAGTAAGATAAGCGACCCTAGTGGCCGACACAAACACCGGGCCCATCTAGGAGTGGCACTGCAGTGTCACGCAGGATGTCCCTTCCAAAAAACCCTCCCCAAACAGCACATGACGCAAAGAAAAAAAGAGGCGCAATGAGGTAGCTGTGTGAGTAAGATTAGCGACCCTAGTGGCCGACACAAACACCGGGCCCATCTAGGAGTGGCACTGCAGTGTCACGCAGGATGGCCCTTCCAAAAAACCCTCCCCAAACAGCACATGACGCAAAGAAAAAAAGAGGCGCAATGAGGTAGCTGTGTGAGTAAGATTAGCGACCCTAGTGGCCGACACAAACACCGGGCCCATCTAGGAGTGGCACTGCAGTGTCACGCAGGATGGCCCTTCCAAAAAACCCTCCCCAAACAGCACATGACGCAAAGAAAAAAAGAGGCGCAATGAGGTAGCTGACTGTGTGAGTCAGATTAGCGACCCTAGTGGCCGACACAAACACCGGGCACATCTAGGAGTGGCACTGCAGTGTCACGCAGGATGTCCCTTCCAAAAAACCCTCCCCAAACAGCACATGACGCAAAGAAAAAAAGAGGCGCAATGAGGTAGCTGTGTGAGTAAGATTAGCGACCCTAGTGGCCGACACAAACACCGGGCCCATCTAGGAGTGGCACTGCAGTGTCACGCAGGATGTCCCTTCCAAAAAACCCTCCCCAATCAGCACATGATGCAAAGAAAAAGAAAAGAAAAAAGAGGTGCAAGATGGAATTATCCTTGGGCCCTCCCACCCACCCTTATGTTGTATAAACAAAACAGGACATGCACACTTTAACCAACCCATCATTTCAGTGACAGGGTCTGCCACACGACTGTGACTGATATGACGGGTTGGTTTGGACCCCCCCCAAAAAAGAAGCAATTAATCTCTCCTTGCACAAACTGGCTCTACAGAGGCAAGATGTCCACCTCATCTTCACCCTCCGATATATCACCGTGTACATCCCCCTCCTCACAGATTATCAATTCGTCCCCACTGGAATCCACCATCTCAGCTCCCTGTGTACTTTGTGGAGGCAATTGCTGCTGGTCAATGTCTCCACGGAGGAATTGATTATAATTCATTTTAATGAACATCATCTTCTCCACATTTTCTGGATGTAACCTCGTACGCCGATTGCTGACAAGGTGAGCGGCGGCACTAAACACTCTTTCGGAGTACACACTTGTGGGAGGGCAACTTAGGTAGAATAAAGCCAGTTTGTGCAAGGGCCTCCAAATTGCCTCTTTTTCCTGCCAGTATAAGTACGGACTGTGTGACGTGCCTACTTGGATGCGGTCACTCATATAATCCTCCACCATTCTATCAATGTTGAGAGAATCATATGCAGTGACAGTAGACGACATGTCCGTAATCGTTGTCAGGTCCTTCAGTCCGGACCAGATGTCAGCATCAGCAGTCGCTCCAGACTGCCCTGCATCACCGCCAGCGGGTGGGCTCGGAATTCTGAGCCTTTTCCTCGCACCCCCAGTTGCGGGAGAATGTGAAGGAGGAGATGTTGACAGGTCGCGTTCCGCTTGACTTGACAATTTTGTCACCAGCAGGTCTTTCAACCCCAGCAGACCTGTGTCTGCCGGAAAGAGAGATCCAAGGTAGGCTTTAAATCTAGGATCGAGCACGGTGGCCAAAATGTAGTGCTCTGATTTCAACAGATTGACCACCCGTGAATCCTTGTTAAGCGAATTAAGGGCTGCATCCACAAGTCCCACATGCCTAGCGGAATCGCTCCGTGTTAGCTCCTTCTTCAATGCCTCCAGCTTCTTCTGCAAAAGCCTGATGAGGGGAATGACCTGACTCAGGCTGGCAGTGTCTGAACTGACTTCACGTGTGGCAAGTTCAAAGGGCATCAGAACCTTGCACAACGTTGAAATCATTCTCCACTGCACTTGAGACAGGTGCATTCCATCTCCTATATCGTGCTCAATTGTATAGGCTTGAATGGCCTTTTGCTGCTCCTCCAACCTCTGAAGCATATAGAGGGTTGAATTCCACCTCGTTACCACTTCTTGCTTCAGATGATGGCAGGGCAGGTTCAGTAGTTTTTGGTGGTGCTCCAGTCTTCTGTACGTGGTGCCTGTACGCCGAAAGTGTCCCGCAATTTTTCTGGCCACCGACAGCATCTCTTGCACGCCCCTGTCGTTTTTTAAAAAATTCTGCACCACCAAATTCAAGGTATGTGCAAAACATGGGACGTGCTGGAATTTGCCCATATTTAATGCACACACAATATTGCTGGCGTTGTCCGATGCCACAAATCCACAGGAGAGTCCAATTGGGGTAAGCCATTCCGCGATGATCTTCCTCAGTTGCCGTAAGAGGTTTTCAGCTGTGTGCGTATTCTGGAAAGCGGTGATACAAAGCGTAGCCTGCCTAGGAAAGAGTTGGCGTTTGCGAGATGCTGCTACTGGTGCCGCCGCTGCTGTTCTTGCGGCGGGAGTCCATACATCTACCCAGTGGGCTGTCACAGTCATATAGTCCTGACCCTGCCCTGCTCCACTTGTCCACATGTCCGTGGTTAAGTGGACATTGGGTACAACTGCATTTTTTAGGACACTGGTGAGTCTTTTTCTGACGTCCGTGTACATTCTCGGTATCGCCTGCCTAGAGAAGTGGAACCTAGATGGTATTTGGTAACGGGGGCACACTGCCTCAATAAATTGTCTAGTTCCCTGTGAACTAACGGCGGATACCGGACGCACGTCTAACACCAACATAGTTGTCAAGGACTCAGTTATCCGCTTTGCAGTAGGATGACTGCTGTGATATTTCATCTTCCTCGCAAAGGACTGTTGAACAGTCAATTGCTTACTGGAAGTAGTACAAGTGGGCTTACGACTTCCCCTCTGGGATGACCATCGACTCCCAGCGGCAACAACAGCAGCGCCAGCAGCAGTAGGCGTTACACGCAAGGATGCATCGGAGGAATCCCAGGCAGGAAAGGACTCGTCAGACTTGCCAGTGACATGGCCTGCAGGACTATTGGCATTCCTGGGGAAGGAGGAAATTGACACTGAGGGAGTTGGTGGGGTGGTTTGCGTGAGCTTGGTTACAAGAGGAAGGGATTTACTGGTCAGTGGACTGCTTCCGCTGTCACCCAAAGTTTTTGAACTTGTCACTGACTTATTATGAATGCGCTGCAGGTGACGTATAAGGGAGGATGTTCCGAGGTGGTTAACGTCCTTACCCCTACTTATTACAGCTTGACAAAGGGAACACACGGCTTGACACCTGTTGTCCGCATTTCTGGTGAAATACCTCCACACCGAAGAGCTGATTTTTTTGGTATTTTCACCTGGCATGTCAACGGCCATATTCCTCCCACGGACAATAGGTGTCTCCCCGGGTGCCTGACTTAAACAAACCACCTCACCATCAGAATCCTCCTGGTCAATTTCCTCCCCAGCGCCAGCAACACCCATATCCTCCTCATCCTGGTGTACTTCAACACTGACATCTTCAATCTGACTATCAGGAACTGGACTGCGGGTGCTCCTTCCAGCACTTGCAGGGGGCATGCAAATAGTGGAAGGCGCATGCTCTTCACGTCCAGTGTTGGGAAGGTCAGGCATCGCAAACGACACAATTGGACTCTCCTTGTGGATTTGGGATTTCAAAGAACGCACAGTTCTTTGCGGTGCTTTTGCCAGCTTGAGTCTTTTCAGTTTTCTAGCGAGAGGCTGAGTGCTTCCATCCTCATGTGAAGCTGAACCACTAGCCATGAACATAGGCCAGGGCCTCAGCCGTTCCTTGCCACTCCGTGTGGTAAATGGCATATTGGCAAGTTTACGCTTCTCCTCCGACAATTTTATTTTAGGTTTTGGAGTCCTTTTTTTTCTGATATTTGGTGTTTTGGATTTGACATGCTCTGTACTATGACATTGGGCATCGGCCTTGGCAGACGACGTTGCTGGCATTTCATCGTCTCGGCCATGACTAGTGGCAGCAGCTTCAGCACGAGGTGGAAGTGGATCTTGATCTTTCCCTAATTTTGGAACCTCAACTTTTTTGTTCTCCATATTTTATAGGCAGAACTAAAAGGCACCTCAGGTAAACAATGGAGATGGATGGATTGGATAGTTTACTAGTATACAATTATGGACGGACTGCCACGGTTAGGTGGTATAAAAAAACCACGGTTAGGTGGTATATATTATAATAATAATACAATTATGGATGGACGGACTGCCTGCCGACTGCCGACACAGAGGTAGCCACAGCCGTGAACTACCGCACTGTACACTGGTTGATAAAGAGATAGTAGTATACTCGTAACAACTAGTATGACACTATGACGACGGTATAAAGAATGAAAAAAAAACCACGGTTAGGTGGTATATATTATAATAATAATACAATTATGGATGGACGGACTGCCTGCCGACTGCCGACACAGAGGTAGCCACAGCCGTGAACTACCGCACTGTACACTGGTTGATAAAGAGATAGTAGTATACTCGTAACAACTAGTATGACACTATGACGACGGTATAAAGAATGGAAAAAAAACCACGGTTAGGTGGTATATATTATAATAATAATACAATTATGGATGGACGGACTGCCTGCCGACTGCCGACACAGAGGTAGCCACAGCCGTGAACTACCGCACTGTACACTGGTTGATAAAGAGATAGTAGTATACTCGTAACAACTAGTATGACACTATGACGACGGTATAAAGAATGGAAAAAAAACCACGGTTAGGTGGTATATATTATAATAATAATACAATTATGGATGGACGGACTGCCTGCCGACTGCCGACACAGAGGTAGCCACAGCCGTGAACTACCGCACTGTACACTGGTTGATAAAGAGATAGTAGTATACTCGTAACAACTAGTATGACACTATGACGACGGTATAAAGAATGAAAAAAAAACCACGGTTAGGTGGTATATATTATAATAATAATACAATTATGGATGGACGGACTGCCTGCCGACTGCCGACACAGAGGTAGCCACAGCCGTGAACTACCGCACTGTACACTGGTTGATAAAGAGATAGTAGTATACTCGTAACAACTAGTATGACACTATGACGACGGTATAAAGAATGGAAAAAAAACCACGGTTAGGTGGTATATATTATAATAATAATACAATTATGGATGGACGGACTGCCTGCCGACTGCCGACACAGAGGTAGCCACAGCCGTGAACTACCGCACTGTACACTGGTTGATAAAGAGATAGTAGTATACTCGTAACAACTAGTATGACACTATGACGACGGTATAAAGAATGGAAAAAAAACCACGGTTAGGTGGTATATATTATAATAATAATACAATTATGGATGGACGGACTGCCTGCCGACTGCCGACACAGAGGTAGCCACAGCCGTGAACTACCGCACTGTACACTGGTTGATAAAGAGATAGTAGTATACTCGTAACAACTAGTATGACACTATGACGACGGTATAAAGAATGGAAAAAAAACCACGGTTAGGTGGTATATATTATAATAATAATACAATTATGGATGGACGGACTGCCTGCCGACTGCCGACACAGAGGTAGCCACAGCCGTGAACTACCGCACTGTACACTGGTTGATAAAGAGATAGTAGTATACTCGTAACAACTAGTATGACACTATGACGACGGTATAAAGAATGGAAAAAAAACCACGGTTAGGTGGTATATATTATAATAATAATACAATTATGGATGGACGGACTGCCTGCCGACTGCCGACACAGAGGTAGCCACAGCCGTGAACTACCGCACTGTACACTGGTTGATAAAGAGATAGTAGTATACTCGTAACAACTAGTATGACACTATGACGACGGTATAAAGAATGGAAAAAAAACCACGGTTAGGTGGTATATATTATAATAATAATACAATTATGGATGGACGGACTGCCTGCCGACTGCCGACACAGAGGTAGCCACAGCCGTGAACTACCGCACTGTACACTGGTTGATAAAGAGATAGTAGTATACTCGTAACAACTAGTATGACACTATGACGACGGTATAAAGAATGGAAAAAAAACCACGGTTAGGTGGTATATATTATAATAATAATACAATTATGGATGGACGGACTGCCTGCCGACTGCCGACACAGAGGTAGCCACAGCCGTGAACTACCGCACTGTACACTGGTTGATAAAGAGATAGTAGTATACTCGTAACAACTAGTATGACATTATGACGACGGTATAAAGAATGGAAAAAAAACCACGGTTAGGTGGTATATATTATAATAATAATACAATTATGGATGGACGGACTGCCTGCCGACTGCCGACACAGAGGTAGCCACAGCCGTGAACTACCGCACTGTACACTGGTTGATAAAGAGATAGTAGTATACTCGTAACAACTAGTATGACACTATGACGGTATAAAGAAAGAAAAAAAAATACCACGGTTAGGTGGTATATATTGTAATACAATTATGGATGGACGGACTGCCTGCCGAGTTCCGACTGCCGACACAGAGGTAGCCACAGCCGTGAACTACCGCACTGTACTGTGTCTGCTGCTAATATAGACTGGTTGATAAAGAGATAGTATACAATACATACAACAATGAATATACTACTATACTGGTGGTCAGGCACTGGTCACCACTAGTCACACTGGCAGTGGCACTCCTGCAGCAAAAGTGTGCACTGTTTAATTTTAAATTAATATAATATTATGTACTCCTGGGGGCTCCTGCTATAACAACCTGCAGTGCTCCCCAGTCTCCCCCACAATTATTATAAGCTTTGCCTTTTATACATTGATGTGCAGCACACTGGGCTGAGCTGAGTGCACACAGACTGAGTCACACTGTGTGACTGGCTGCTGCTGTGTATCGTTTTTTTTCAGGCAGAGAACGGATATAGCAGAGAACGGATATATATTAAAATAAATAAAAGTTAACTAACAACAACTGCACTGGTCACTGTGGTAAACTCTGTCTGACTCTGCACAATCTCTCTCTCTCTTCTAATCTAATTTCTAATGGAGAGGACGCCAGCCACGTCCTCTCCCTATCAATCTCAATGCACGTGTGAAAATGGCGGCGACGCGCGGCTCCTTATATAGAATCCGAGTCTCGCGAGAATCCGACAGCGTCATGATGACGTTCGGGCGCGCTCGGGTTAACCGAGCAAGGTGGGAAGATCCGAGTCGCTCGGACCCGTGAAAAAAAACATGAAGTTCGTGCGGGTTCGGTTTCAGAGAAACCGAACCCGCTCATCTCTAGAAAGGACCAGGGGGAATAGCGGCTCCGCAGGAGACAGGGCACAAAAAGTAAAGCTTTAGGATCAGGTGGTGTGCACTGGCTCCTCCCCCCATGACCCTCCTCCAAGCCTCAGTTAGGATACTGTGCCCGGACGAGCGTACACAATAAGGAAGGATTTTGAATCCCGGGTAAGACTCATACCAGCCACACCAATCACACTGTACAACCTGTGATCTGAACCCAGTTAACAGTATGATAACAGCGGAGCCTCTGAAAAGATGGCTCACAACAATAATAACCCAATTTTTGTAACTATGTACAAGTATTGCAGATAATCCGCACTTGGGATGGGCGCCCAGCATCCACTACGGACTCCGAGAAATAGAATTATCGGTAAGTAAATTCTTATTTTCTCTATCGTCCTAGTGGATGCTGGGGTTCCTGAAAGGACCATGGGGATTATACCAAAGCTCCCAAACGGGCGGGAGAGTGCGGATGACTCTGCAGCACCGAATGAGAGAACTCCAGGTCCTCCTTAGCCAGGGTATCAAATTTGTAGGATTTTACAAACGTGTTTGCCCCTGACTAAATAGCCGCTCGGCAAAGTTGTAAAGCCGAGACCCCTCGGGCAGCCGCCCAAGATGAGCCCACCTTCCTTGTGGAATGGGCATTTACATATTTTGGCTGTGGCAGGCCTGCCACAAAATGTGCAAGCTGAATTGTATTACACATCCAACTAGCAATAGTCTGCTTAGAAGCAAGAGCACCCAGTTTGTTGGGTGCATACAGGATAACAGCAAGTCAGTTTTCCTGACTCCAGCCGTCCTGGAACCTATATTTTCAGGGCCCTGACAACATCTAGCAACTTGGAGTCCTCCAAGTCCCTAGTAGGTGCAAGGCACCACAATAAGCTGGTTCAGGTGAAACACTGACACCACCTTAGGGAGAGAACTGGGGACGAGTCCGCAGCTCTGCCCTGTCCAAATGGACAAACAGATATGGGCTTTTTTGAGAAAAAAAACACCAATTTGACACTCGCCTGGTCCAGGCCAGGTCCAAGAGCATGATCACTTTCATGTGAGATGCTTCAAATCCACAGATTTGACTGGTTTTAAACCAATGTGATTTGAGGAATCCCAGAACTACGTTGAGATCCCACAGTGCCACTGGAGGCACAAAAGGGGGTTGTATATGCAATACTCCCTTGACAAACTTCTGGACTTCAGGAACTGAAGCCAATTCTTTCTGGAAGAAAAATCGACAGGGCCGAAATTTGAACCTTAATGGACCCCAATTTGAGGCCCATAGACACTCCTGTTTGCAGGAAATGCAGGAATCGACCGAGTTGAAATTTCTTCGTGGGGCCTTTCTGGCCTCGCACCACGCAACATATTTTTTCCACATGTGGTGATAATGTTGTGCGGTCACTTCCTTTCTGGCTTTGACCAGGGTAGGAATGACCTCTTCCGGAATGCCTTTTTCCCTTAGGATCCGGCGTTCCACCGCCATGCCGTCAAACGCAGCTGCGGTAAGTCTTGGAACAGACATGGTACTTGCTGAAACAAGTCCCTTCTTAGCGGCAGAGGCCATAAGTCCTCTGTGAGCATCTCTTGAAGTTCCGGGTACCAAGTCCTTCTTGGCCAATCCGGAGCCATGAGTATAGTTCTTACTCCTCTACGTCTTATAATTCTCAGTACCTTAGGTATGATAAGCAGAGGATGGAACACATACACCGACTGGTACACCCACGGTGTTACCAGAACGTCCACAGCTATTGCCTGAGGGTCTCTTAACCTGGCGCAATACCTGTCCCGTTTTTTGTTCAGACGGGACGCCATCATGTCCACCTTTGGTATTTCCCAACGGTTTACAATCATGTGGAAAACTTCCCGATGAAGTTTCCACTCTGCCGGGTGGAGGTCGTGCCTGCTGAGGAAGTCTGCTTCCCAGTTTCCATTCCCGGAATGAAACACTGCTGACAGTGCTATCACATGATTTTCCGCCCAGCGAAAAGTCCTTGCAGTTTTTGCCATTGCCCTCCTGCTTCTTGTGCCGCCCTGTCTATTTACGTGGGCGACTGCCGTGATGTTTTTCCCACTGGATCAATACCGGCTGACCTTGAAGCAGAGGTCTTGCTAAGCTTAGAGCATTATAAATTTAGCCTTAGCTCCAGTATATTTATGTGGAGAAAAGTCTCCAGACTTGATCACACTCCCTGGAAATTTTTTTTTTTTTTTTTTTCTTGTGCGACTGCTCCCCAGCCTCTCGGGCTGGCCTCCGTGGTCACCAGCATCCAATCCTGAATGCCGAATCTGCGGCCCTCTAGAAGATGAGCACTCTGTAACCACCACAGGAGAGACACCCTTGTCCTTGGATATAGGGTTATCCGCTGATGCATCTGAAGATGCGATCCGGACCATTTGTCCAGCAGATCCCACTGAAAAGTTCTTGCGTGAAATCTGCCGAATGGAATTGCTTCGTAGGAAGTCACCATTTTTACCAGGACCCTTGTGCAATGATGCACTGATTTTAGGAGGTTCCTGACTAGCTCGGATAACTCCCTGGCTTTCTCTTCCGGGAGAAAAACCTTTTTCTGGACTGTGTCCAGAATCATCCCTAAGCACAGGAGACTTGTCGTCGGGATCAGCTGCGATTTTGGAATATTTAGAATCCACCCGTGCTGTTGTAGCAGTATCCGAGATAGTGCTACTCCGACCTCCAACTGTTCCCTGGACTTTGCCCTTATCAGGAGATCGTCCAAGTAAGGGATAATTAAGACGCCTTTTCTTCGAAGAAGAATCATCATTTCGGCCATTACCTTGGTAAAGACCCGGGGTGCCGTGGACAATCCAAACGGCAGCGTCTGAAACTGATAGTGACAGTTCTGTACCACGAACCTGAGGTACCCTTAGTGAGAAGGGCAAATTTTGGGACATGGAGGTAAGCATCCCTGATGTCTCGGGACACCATATAGTCCCCTTCTTCCTGGTTCGTTATCACTGCTCTGAGTGACTCCATCTTGATTTGAACCTTTGTAAGTGTTCAAATTTTTTTAGATTTAGAATAGGTCTCACCTAGCCTTCTGGCTTCAGTACCACAATATAGTGTGGAATAATACCCCTTTTCTTGTTGTAGGAGGGGTAATTTAATTATCACCTGCTGGGAATACAGCTTGTGAATTGTTTCCCATACTGCCTCCTTGTCGGAGGGAGACCTTGGTAAAGCAGACTTCAGGAGCCTGCGAAGGGGAAACGTCTCGACATTCCAATCTGTACCCCTGGGATACTACTTGTAGGATCCAGGGGTCCTGTACGGTCTCAGCGTCATGCTGAGAGCTTGTCAGAAGCGGTGGAATGCTTCTGTTCCTGGGAATGGGCTGCCTGCTGCAGTCTTCTTCCCTTTCCTCTATCCCTGGGCAGATATGACTCTTATAGGGACGAAAGGACTGAGGCTGAAAAGACGGTGTCTTTTTCTGCAGAGATGTGACTTAGGGTAAAAACGGTGGATTTTCCAGCAGTTGCCGTGGCCACCAGGTCCGATGGACCGACCCCAAATAACTCCTCTTCCTTTATACGGCAATACACCTTTGTGCCGTTTGGAATCTTAAATGCTCTATAGTCAATAAAATACTGTCCCTGTCAAGGGTATCAATATTTTTAGTCAGGGAATCCGACCAAGCCACCCCAGCTCTGCACATCCAGGCTGAGGCGATCGCTGGTCGCAGTATAACACCAGTATGTGTGTATATACTTTTTATGATATTTTCCAGCCTCCTGTCAGCTGGCTCCTTGAGGACGGCCCTATCTATAGACGGTACCGCCACTTGTTTTGATAAGCGTGTGAGCGCCATATCCACCCTAAGGGGTGTTTCCCAACGCGCCCTAACTTCTGGCGGGAAAGGGTATACCGCCAATAATTTTCTATCGGGGGGAACCCACGCATCATCACACACTTCATTTAATTTATCTGATTCAGGAAAAACTACGGTAGTTTTTTCACATCCCACATAATACCCTCCTTTGTGGTACTTGTAGTATCAGAAATATGTAACACCTCCTTCATTGCCCTTAACGTGTGGCCCTAATAAGGAATACGTTTGTTTATTCACCGTCGACACTGGATTCAGTGTCCGTGTCTGTGTCGACCGACTAAAGTAAACGGGCGTTTTTAAAACCCCTGACGGTGTTTTTGAGACGTCTGGACCGGTACTAATTGTTTGTCGGCCGTCTCATGTCGTCAACCGACCTTGCAGCGTGTTGACATTATCACGTAATTCCCTAAATAAGCCATCCATTCCGGTGTCGACTCCCTAGAGAGTGACATCACCATTACAGGCAATTGCTCCGCCTCCTCACCAACATCGTCCTCATACATGTCGACACACACGTACCGACACACAGCACACACACAGGGAATGCTCTGATAGAGGACAGGACCCACTAGCCCTTTGGAGAGACAGAGGGAGAGTTTGCCAGCACACACCAAAAACGCTATAATTATATAGGGACAACCTTATATAAGTGTTTTCCCTTATAGCATCTTTTTTATATATTTCTAACGCCAAATTAGTGCCCCCCCTCTCTGTTTTAACCCTGTTTCTGTAGTGCAGTGCAGGGGAGAGCCTGGGAGCCTTCCCTCCAGCCTTTCTGTGAGGGAAAATGGCGCTGTGTGCTGAGGAGATAGGCCCCGCCCCTTTTTCGGCGGCCTCGTCTCCCGCTCTTTAACGGATTCTGGCAGGGGTTAAATATCTCCATATAGCCCCCGGAGGCTATATGTGAGGTATTTTTTGCCAAAAATAGGTTTACATTTGCCTCCCAGGGCGCCCCCCTCCCAGCGCCCTGCACCCTCAGTGACTGCCGTGTGAAGTGTGCTGAGAGGAAATGGCGCACAGCTGCAGTGCTGTGCGCTACCTTAAGAAGACTGAGGAGTCTTCTGCCGCCGATTCTGGACCTCTTCTCGTTTCAGCATCTGCAAGGGGGCCGGCGGCGAGGCTCCGGTGACCATCCAGGCTGTACCTGTGATCGTCCCTCTGGAGCTAATGTCCAGTAGCCAAAGAAGCCAATCCATCCTGCACGCAGGTGAGTTCACTTCTTCTCCCCTAAGTCCCTCGTTGCAGTGATCCTGTTGCCAGCAGGACTCACTGTAAAATAAAAAACCTAAGCTAAACTTTTCTAAGCAGCTCTTTAGGAGAGCCACCTAGATTGCACCCTTCTCGGCCGGGCACAAAAATCTAACTGAGGCTTGGAGGAGGGTCATGGGGGGAGGAGCCAGTGCACACCACCTGATCCTAAAGCTTTACTTTTTGTGCCCTGTCTCCTGCGGAGCCGCTATTCCCCCTGGTCCTTTCAGGAACCCCAGCATCCACTAGGACGATAGAGAAATAGCGAGTCAGTTTTCCTGACTCCAGCCGTCCTGGAAACATAAATTTTCAAGGCCCTGACTACGTCCAGTAACTTGGAATCCTCCAAGTCGCTAGTAGCCGCAGGCACTACAATAGGTTGGTTCAAGTGAAAAGCAGATACCACCTTAGGGAGAAACTGACGAGTCCTCAATTCTGCCCTATCCATATGGAAAATCAGATAAGGACTTTTAAATGACAAAGCCGCCAATTCTGATACACGCCTGGCCGAAGCCAAGGCCAATAACATGACCACTTTCCACGTGAGATATTTTAGATCCACGGTCTTTAGTGGCTCAAACCAATGTGATTTTAGGAAATTCAACACCACGTTGAGATCCCAGGGTGCCACTGGAGGCACAAAGGGGGGCTGAATATGCAGCACTCCTTTTACAAATGTCTGAACTTCAGGTAGTGAAGCTAGTTCTTTTTGGAAAAAAATCGACAGAGCCGATATCTGTACCTTAATGGAGCCTAATTTTAGGCCCATAGTCACTCCTGCCTGTAGGAAGTGCAGAAATCGACCCAGCTGAAATTCCTCTGTTGGGGCCTTATTGGCCTCACACCAAGCAACATATTTCCGCCATATGCGGTGATAATGTTTTACCGTTACATCTTTCCTGGCTTTAATCAGCGTAGGAATGACCTTTTCCTTTAGGATCCGGCGTTCAACCGCCATGCTGTCAAACGCAGCCGCGGTAAGTCTTGGAACAGACAGGGCCCCTGCTGCAGCAGGTCCTGTCTGAGCGGCAGAGGCCATGGTTCCTCTGAGATCATCTCTTGAAGTTCCGGGTACCAAGCTCTTCTTGGCCAATCCGGAACCACGAGTATTGTCCTTACTCCTCGTTTTCTTATTATTCTCAGTACCTTTGGTATGAGAGGCAGAGGAGGGAACACATAAACTGACTGGTACACCCACGGTGTCACGAGAGCGTCCACCGCTATCGCCTGAAGGTCCCTTGACCTGGCGCAATATCTCTCCAGTTTTTTGTTTAGGCGGGACGCTATCATGTCCACCTGTGGCCGTTCCCAACGATTTACAATCAGTGTGAAGACTTCTGGATGAAGTCCCCACTCTCCCGGGTGGAGGTCGTGCCTGCTGAGGAAGTCTGCTTCCCAGTTGTCCACTCCCGGAATGAACACTGCTGACAGTGCTAGCACGTGATTTTCCGCCCATCGGAGAATCCTTGTGGCTTCTGCCATTGCCGTCCTGCTTCTTGTGCCGCCCTGTCGGTTTACATGGGCGACCGCCGTGATGTTGTCTGACTGGATCAGTACCGGCTGGTGTAGAAGCAGGGGTTTTGCCTGACTTAGGGCATTGTAAATGGCCCTTAGTTCTAGAATATTTATGTGCAAGGAAGCCTCCTGACTCGACCATAGTCCTTGGAAGTTTCTTCCCTGTGTGACTGCCCCCCAGCCTCGAAGGCTGGCATCCGTGGTCACCAGGACCCAGTCCTGTATGCCGAATCTGCGGCCCTCTAGGAGATGAGCACTCTGCAGCCACCACAACAGAGACACCCTGGTTCTTGGAGACAGGGTTATTAGCCGATGCATCTGAAGATGCGATCCAGACCATTGGTCCAACAGGTCCCACTGAAAGATTCTGGCATGGAACCTGCCGAAAGGAATTGCTTCGTAAGAAGCCACCATCTTTCCCAGGACTCGCGTGCACCTGTTTTGGTTTCAGGAGGTCTCTGACTAGAGATAACAGCTCCTGGGCTTTCTCCTCCGGGAGAAACACTTTTTTCTGGACTGTGTCCAAAATCATTCCCAGGAACAGTAGACGTGTCGTCGGAACCAGCTGTGACTTTGGAATATTCAGAATCCAACCGTGCTGGTGTAGCACCTCCTGAGATAGTGCTACTCCTACCAACAACTGCTCCCTGGATCTCGCCTTTATTAGGAGATCGTCCAAGTACGGGATAATTAAAACTCCCTTTTTTCGAAGGAGTATCATCATTTCCGCCATTACCTTGGTAAACACCCTCGGTGCCGTGGACAGTCCAAACGGCAGCGTCTGGAATTGGTAATGGCAATTTTGTACCACAAATCTGAGGTACTCCTGGTGAGGATGATAAATGGGGACATGCAGGTAAGCATCCTTGATGTCCAGGGATACCATGTAATCCCCCTCGTCCAGGCTTGCAATAACCGCCCTGAGCGATTCCATCTTGAACTTGAACTTTTTTATGTATGTGTTCAAGGATTTCAAATTTAAAATGGGTCTCACCGAACCGTCCGGTTTCGGTACCACAAACAGTGTGGAATAGTAACCCCGTCCTTGTTGAAGTAGGGGCACCTTGACTATCACCTGCTGGGAATACAGCTTGTGAATTGCCTCTAGCACAGCCTCCCTGCCTGAGGGAGTCGTTGGCAAGGCAGATTTGAGGAAACGGCGGGGGGGAGACACCTCGAATTCCAGTTTGTACCCCTGAGATACTACTTGCAAGATCCAGGGATCCACCTGTGAGCGAGCCCACTGATCGCTGAAATTTTTGAGGCGGCCCCCCACCGTACCTGGCTCCGCCTGTGGAGCCCCACCGTCATGCGGCGGACTTGGAAGAAGCGGGGGAGGACTTTTGCTCCTGGGAACCTGCTGTTTGTTGCATCCTTTTTCCCCTACCTCTGCCTCTGGACAGAAAGGACCCGCCTTTTCCTCGCCTGTTTCTCTGGGTCCGAAAGGACTGTACTTGATAAAACAGCGCTTTTTTAGGCTGTGAGGGAACCTGGGGTAAAAATGCTGATTTCCCAGCTGTCGCTGTGGAAACTAGGTCTGAGAGACCATCCCCGAATAACTCCTCACCCTTATAAGGCAAAACTTCCATGTGCCTTTTGGAATCTGCATCCCCTGTCCACTGCCGAGTCCATAAGCCTCTTCTAGCAGAAATGGACAATGCACTTATTTTAGATGCCAGCCGGCAGATCTCCCTCTGTGCATCTCTCATGTATAAGACTGAGTCTTTTATATGCTCTATGGTTAGGAGAATAGTGTCCCTGTCTAGGGTGTCAATATTTTCTGACAGGGAATCTGACCATGCAGCGGCAGCACTGCACATCCATGCTGACGCAATAGCTGGTCTAAGTATAATGCCCGAGTGTGTATATACAGACTTCAGGATCGCCTCCTGCTTTCTATCCGCAGGCTCCTTTAGGGCGGCCGTATCCGGAGACGGAAGTGCCACCTTTTTAGACAAACGTGTGAGCGCTTTATCCACCCTAGGAGGTGTTTCCCAATGTGCCCTATCCTCTGGCGGGAAAGGGAACACCATTAGTAACTTTTTAGGGATTACCAATCTTTTATCGGGGAAAGCCCACGCTTCTTCACACACTTCATTTAATTCTTCAGATGGGGGAAAAACTACGGGTAGTTTTTTCTCCCCAAACATAATACCCTTTTTAGTGGTACTTGGGTTTATATCCGAAATGTGTAATACCTCCTTTATTGCCTCAATCATGCAACGAATGGCCCTAGTGGACATTAGATTTGACTCATCGTCGTCGACACTGGTATCAGTATCCGTGTCGACATCTGCGTCTGCCATCTGAGGTAGCGGGCGTTTTAGAGCCCCTGATGGCCTTTGAGACACCTGGGCAGGCACGAGCTGAGAAGCCGGCTGTCCCGCATTTGGCATGTCGTCAAATTTTTTGTGTAAGGAGTCGACACTTGCACGTAATTCCTTCCATAAAACCATCCACTCAGGTGTCTGCCCCGCAGGGGGTGACATCACTTCTATAGGCATCTGCTCCGCCTCCACATAATTTTCCTCATCAAACATGTCGACACAGCCGTACCGACACACCGCACACACACCGGGAATGCTCTAACAGAGGACAGGACCCCACAGAAGCCCTTTGGGGAGACAGAGAGAGAGTATGCCAGCACACACCAGAGCGCTATATAATGCAGGGACTAACTGAATTATGTCCCCTATAGCTGCTATAATATTTACTGCGCCTAAATTTAGTGCCCCCCCTCTCTTTTTTACCCTTTTCTGTAGTGTAGACTGCAGGGGAGAGCCAGGGAGCTTCCTTCCAGCGGAACTGTGAGGGAGAAATGGCGCCAGTGTGCTGAGGGAGATAGCTCCGCCCCTTTTTCGCAGACTTTTCTCCCGCTTTTTTAAGGATTCTGGCAGGGGTAATTATCACATATATAGCCTCTGGGGCTATATATTGTGATTGTTTTGCCAGCCAAGGTGTTTTTATTGCTGCTCAGGGCGCCCCCCCCAGCGCCCTGCACCCTCAGTGACCGGAGTGTGAAGTGTGTATGAGGAGCAATGGCGCACAGCTGCAGTGCTGTGCGCTACCTTGGTGAAGACAGAAGTCTTCATGCCGCCGATTTTCAGGACTTCTTCTTGCTTCTGGCTCTGTAAGGGGGACGGCGGGGCGGCTCCGGGACCGAACACCAAGGCCAGTTCCATGCGGTCGATCCCTCTGGAGCTAATGGTGTCCAGTAGCCTAAGAAGCCCAAGCTAGCTGCAAGCAGGTAGGTTCGCTTCTTCTCCCCTTAGTCCCTCGTTGCAGTGAGCCTGTTGCCAGCAGGTCTCACTGTAAAATAAAAAACCTAAATTATACTTTCTTTCTAAGAGCTCAGGAGAGCTAGTCCCTAGTGTGCATCCAGCTCGGCCGGGCACAAAAATCTAACTGAGGCTTGGAGGAGGGTCATAGTGGGAGGAGCCAGTGCACACCAGGTAGTCTAAAAGCTTTCTTTTAGTTGTGCCCAGACTCCTGCGGAGCCGCTATTCCCCATGGTCCTTACGGAGTTCCCAGCATCCACTAGGACGTCAGAGAAAAGGGGACGCTGTCTGCCATAATGTGTAACAAGGGCACGCTGTCTGCCGTTATGTGTAAAAAGGGCACACTGTCTGCCATTATGTGTAAAAAGTGCACGCTGTCTGCCGCTATGTGTAAAAAGGGCACGCTGTCTGCCGTTATGTGTAAAAAGGGGGACGCTGTCTGCCGTAATGTGTAAAAAGGGACGCTGTCTGTTGTAATGTATAAAGAGAGGAATCTGTCCGCCGTAAGGTGTAAAAGGGTCTCTACCTGGTGTAGTGGTGCTACTGTGCGGCGTAATTTGAATAATGGAGACTACTGTGCACCATTTTATGAATTGGTATTATTTTGTGGCCACACCCCTTCCCCACGAAGCCACGCCACTATGTATTTTTGCGCGCGCCTAAGGTGCGCACTGCCCCTGTTTTACATGCAGGGGTGGGGCTCCGATGCCATTTCTTGCACACAGTGCTAAAATGTCTAGTTACGGCACTGTTGCTAGGTATCCATTTCTCTGGCTCTGAGCAGGTCCCCCTCACCA
The DNA here is from genome assembly GCF_028390025.1 of Pseudophryne corroboree. Classification (NCBI taxonomy): domain Eukaryota; kingdom Metazoa; phylum Chordata; class Amphibia; order Anura; family Myobatrachidae; genus Pseudophryne; species Pseudophryne corroboree. The sequence continues at coordinate 1,055,724,525 of NC_086444.1, forward strand.
GATCCTCTCCAGGGGTGAGGGGGTGGACTTGGATGGGATGGGGGGCCCAAAGCATTTTGTCGCACCTGGGCCCACCGCTCGCTAGTTCCGCCACTGTCTTCACCTATAGTAACACATAACACTGATGTACCCTTACAATAATAGGTGTGCACATATAAGGCTGTAGGGATGAAGTGAGAGTCTCAGGACAGATTATAGGCAGAGTGAAGCAGATGTGACTGTAGATGGTTACTAGGGAAGATCCTATCAGATGTGCTGCAGCAGCAGAGCACATACATACATGTGCAGCACTATGTATTCCTGTGGCTGGAATTGGAAGCTGATAGTTGCTGTGCTCCCTCCTCCGGTCACTGTGGACTTTAAAGGTTAGGTTACAGCCCCAATATGTCCAGGCTTTGTGTTCCCTCCATGCTGCTCTCCCCGCCGCCGGGTCACCACCATAAACACAGAGGCGACAACAGCAGCACCAGGTCCTCCCCCCACCCTGCCTGCAGCCGCAGCTCCGCCTCCCGGCCTCTCCCCCGTAGAACTTTATCCTCGTTACTCGCAGCCTCTGCATCATCCGCGCTCCATTCAGTTCCATCCCCGGGCCGGAGCACCGGCTCACCCCCTCAGCTTCAGGGTGGAGCTTGCCGCTGGCCGGATAGCTATCTACGCTGAGCCAGGCCTGGTGGTCCTCCCCTCGCCCAGGAAGTGCTTCTGCTGAGCCGCTTGATCCCCACGTGTCTGCAGCATGGAGCTGGAGGAGCTGGGCATCCGGGAGGAGTGCGGGGTGTTCGGCTGCGTCGCCTCGGGGAGCTGGCCCACGCAGCTGGATGTGCCCCATGTCATCACCCTGGGGCTGGTGGGCTTGCAGCACAGGTAATGTCTCTGACACCGTAACACGCTGTGATGCTGCTACTGATGTCACATGTTCTGGGTGTATAGCGCTCAGCCGCTGCAGAACCTCCAAATAGGTGTAGTGCGGGTAGCTGGTGGTCGCAGCCGTGTGTGGCCAGTGTGCAGGGAGAGCCATGCATTTACCGTCTGCTGCCCACCACTACATTGCAGCCTCCCCTCACACCTGTAGCTCCCGGTCACAGGGTCAGGCTATTACTGGCTCCCTGGTATGGATAGCTGCTGGTGTCGCTTCCAGGGTGAAAGGTTCTGCTGCTTCTTGCAGAAACTGTCAGAGAGGCGGCGTGCTCTGTCTGTCCAGTTCTCAGTTACGCTGCTGCTAGGTGTTTCCATTACACAATTCCATAACCAAAGTGAATCTGTGTGCTGTCCAATGCTTTACCGTACACTTGGCTGTTTATGCAAGCTCCTATGGGAGTACTGAGTGACTGCAATGTTTGTATTGTTCTAATTAACATGTCTATGCATGCCATGATGTCAGCAGGTAATGTTATTTTTCCCACATAAAAAACATTTTAAACATATATGTTGATGGCAGATAAGAACCACTTGGCCCATCTAGTCTGCCCTAAACACATGTACATGCACACACAAGCGTTATTATTGGGGGAGGGGTGTCAGGAACCACTTAACCTAGTATGAAGGAAACCTGTGCAATGATGGGGAGAATATACAAACTCCACACAGTTAAGGTCATGCTCGGAACCCACAACCTCAGCTGTGAGGCATTACTACTAACCGATCCGACAGGTGAGTGGACCCTGCTTCATGCAGTGCATACAAAATATCTTTTGATTGGCCATGACTCGTACGGCTTGCAGGCGCGCACAATCAAGCATACACACGTATGCCAGATTTGTCATTCCAATTTGCCAGAAAATGACTAATCGGGCCAATGTAGTTTAAGTGTGTACCCACACTAATGCCGGGTAGACACTAACAGATATATCTGCAGATACAGTATATCTATGGATGGCCCAGTCAGTGTGTTGAGCATACACACTGCCTGATCCGTCAGGACTGATGTTATGATCTGGGAAGGCATTTATACACACCTGCCCAGTTCAGCTGTCAATCACCGCCGGCTGCTGCAGCTTGTGTACGGGCAGTCAGCTGACCGCCCGTACACACACAGCGATGTGCTAACATGTTAATACATGGCCAAACATAATTTGGTATGCACTAGGTGTGGTGGATGGAGCCTCCAATATGTTGGCAACCGTCTCCTGTGGTAAACAAAATGGTGCTGACTCTACAGACCACATGGCCTGTCTAGACTAGAGCAGGTATCAAAGTCTAGGGTCAGGTCTACTATTAAATCCCTAGCCCAGCCCCCGACATGTGGCCTCCTGGGCCACTTATACCCCTTTCACACCGCAGCTATAACCCGGTAAATTGCCGTTTTTTAAGCCTTCCAAAACGGTTCTAGCTGCGGTGTGAAAGGGCCACTTTGAATTTACTGGTTACAGATTAATGGTATTTTAAAACTGTTAAAAAGCAGGGTCCTACACGGTTCACACCCGTTTCATTGTGCAATGTGAAAAGGCTCTGAAACGGTATTTCCAAACCACAGAAGGTGATAGGCTCTCTCCATGCGTGATGTCACCAGGCAGAAGCAGGAAATAAACTGGAGGAAACACATGAGAGTGAAGAAGCATTTCATTACACAGAATACAGTTTAAAATGGCAAATTGGAGTGATGAGGAGGTTAGGGAGCTGCTTAGGATCAGAGGGGATGAAGAAATATGTAGACAAATCACTGGGACAGTGTAGGATGCAGTAATCTACAAAAACATGGTAAAGATGCTTGAAGCTGCTGGGTTCCATCGTACGACTAGCCAAATTATTAATAATGGGTGGGCCAGAAAAGTGCATTTAAAATGACAACCACTGTTTTCTATAGGAGAAACGGGTTCAGTGTGAAAGGTACCAAAACGGTAATGAAACGGTAATATACCAGTTACAACATGCGATGTGAAGGGGGTTTAACTACTCAGACCCGTTTTAAGAACCGTTTAAAGAACCGTTTCAAAAGCAGGGTTTGCGATGTGAAAGCAGCATTACATACATGTCTGAGGATTCAGGCATGTATGTAAAGGCACAGATGTGTTCCTTTATGTAACTTCTCATACAAATTAGCAAACACAATTTAGAGAAAATTCGCTATAAATGTTAAAAACAATGAGGTCAAATAATTCTGCACAGTTCCATGCATGTTTGGTATTAATATTGTGCATGCAATTATCTTAATATGAATAAACAAAATGTAATGCATGCATAGTGTTAGCCATTCAAGCGTATAAAAACGGTCTATGAAAACATGCTAAGCATTATTGAACAACATACACCCTCTTGCTCTTAATATTTGTTCCTAGTTGTAAAATGTATCAGAGTATGCTGGAACTATAGAAATAAATACTAAAATGCAGTTCCCACCTATCCACTGAGACTCTGTATTGCCCAGTCATTGGGGTCGATTCAATTCGGCAACATATGAATAGCGCCGGGAATTAGCTCCCGACACTATTCAATTCAGCTGCTAGTTACCCGCAATTGTCGGGAATTCTTCTCTCATCCCCGGGGATGAGAGAAGAAACCCGACAAAAGTGCTGCCTCGCGGCCGGCGCAAGGCTGATTCTGTCGGGAATCAGCCTCGCGCCGGGGAGTTAAGTCGGAGAATGCCCGTTCTCCCGACAATTCAACCTGTTTAGTCGGCGAGAACGGGCCATCGCCGACTTAACTGGAGCTGAATTGAATAGCGTCGGGAGCTAATTCCCGGCGCTATTCATAAGTTGCCTAATTGAATCGACCCCATTGTGTTTGTTTCTCATGGGGTGTTTGCCTGTAAATAGTTGCTGACTTTACCTTTTTATTAAGAGAACATTTTGGCGCACGCATTTCAGAGTACAGATGGGTGTCCCACCAGAATGATATGGGGGCAATCTGTAGCAAGTGTGAGTCATTCTGTCAAATGGCAATTGCTAATAGAAAAACAGTTTTTGACTGTCCCATTGTGTAGAGGAAGCGAGTGTTGTCGTTGTCATCATGGTGTTGCAGTCTTCAGTAGTAGTAAAAAAAAAAAAAAAAGTGACAACACTTCCCTGATTAATGGGGATATGTGTTATTTGAGATGGTGCTGATTTTATGTCTTCTGAACCATTTTGGTTGGGATACAAGTTATACAGGTTGAGTATCCCATATCCAAATATTCCGAAATACGGAATATTCCGAAATACGGACTTTTTTGAGTGAGAGTGAGATAGTGAAACCTTTGTTTTTTGATGGCTCAATGTACACAAACTTTGTTTAATACACAAAGTTATTAATAATATTGTATTAAATGACCTTCAGGCTGTGTATATAAGGTGTATATGTAACATAAATGCATTCTGTGTTTAGATTTAGGTCCCATCACCATGATATCTCATTATGGTATGCAATTATTCCAAAATACGGAAAAATCCGATATCCAAAATACCTCTGGTCCCAAGCATTTTGGATAAGGGATACTCAACCTGTACGAGTTTATCAAGGGGCCAATATTGATGGTTAAGTGAGACCCATGTGTCGTGCACCTGCTATTCTGGCTACCACTGGTGTTGCTGGTGCAGAGCACAAACAAAGGTGGTTAACAGGACAGTATAGTGCAGCAGATACAATAGTAGGGGCACAACTCAATACTGAGAGCTGAATAGCGCTGGGAATTAGCTATTCAATACAGGGCAACGTAAATCGAAGAATTCCCGTTCTCCCGGACCAGACAGGGTGTTTTGTCAGGAGAACCGGCATTCTCCAATTTAAGAGCCCGGCACAATGCTGTTTCTGCCGCGATAAGAGCAGAAATCAGCAACGTGCCGGCACTTCTGTAGCATTTCTGATCCACCACTCCAGGTGTCACAATGGCGCTGTATTGAATAGCCCCGGGACCTAATTCCCGGCTCTATTCAACTCTCAGAATTGGATTGTGCCCTGGGAAGTCATGCGGACATATGAAGGCATGCAGACCAAATGGTTTCGTAGAAGTCATGGAAATCAAAGGCTGTATCTTGTGCTGGGTACACACTTGGCCGACCGAGTGAATCGTAAGGTAAGCTATATACACTTACCAAGCTGCCCCTCGATAAGTCTGGATAGATGTCACAACTGGGTGACCTGCCATGTTGCGATATCATTGCCGGCTGTTCCTGTGGCTGCATATCAGATCGGTTGTCTGTGTTGCCTGTACATACAGGTAGACGTACCGATATGTTTGTATCATGCATTGGGTGTTACTGTAGGGCCAACCTGATAGGTCTGTGAACAATGTACAGTCAGATCTGCTCTACAATGCACTAGCGATATATTGTTTGTACAAACCATATATTGCATAGTGTGTACCCAGCTATCGTGTGTAGTTACAGTCGGGGGGGGTGATGTGTGTGTGTGTGTGTGTGTGTGTGTGTGTGTGTGTGTGTGTGTGTATATAACATTTTCTTGGTGAGCACTGAGCTGTTTGACACCAGAGGAAATAGTTTACCTGAATATTGCTTACTGGAGTTTATAAGAATTTTGGGGTGTATTCATGAAGTAGTGAAAAAATGGACAAGTTGCCCATGGCAACCAATCAGTTGCTACATATAATTTTATAGAATGCACTTTATAAATGTTACCTTAACACTGGTTGCCATCGGCAACTTCTCCACTGGCTCAATTCACTGCTTCACGAATAGACCCCTAACTATGTATTTTTCATGTGTCGTCTACCACACTGAAGAAATCTTTTTGTAATTTTTCCTCTGCTCTTTAAGCTTTCTGTAATTTCCCTTTAATAGAATCACTCTTGACCCATCCCTGTCCTCTAATGTTCCTTATTGCTTTTCCTGTTTGAAATCATATTGGTTTGCTTCACAAGGGATTAATGAAGTCTAGAGCCTAACCTACAAGGCGCACTAACTTCCTCGACAAGTCCTCTTTACGCTCCTCAAACATGAAAATATTTAAAAGGTCCCTATAACCCAGTGGTTCTTAATGTTATCCCTCAAGTATTTCCAGCAGGTCATGTTTTGAGGATAATTACTGAGCCAGCAAAATACACAAGACATGACCTACTTGTGGTACTTGAGGACTAGTGTTGAGAACCCCTAGTATAACTCCTCTTCGTGGGATGTACTAAAGTTGAAAATGCAGCCAAAACTCAGAAAATCCAGTTTTCTGAGTTTTGTCCACATTTCTGTATGTACCAAGCTCCGTAATGTAATATGTTTTGGAGCTTGAAGAGGGCAATACCCACCAAGTCCATGTGGTGTTACCCTATAGAAACCTATGGGCTACTTTTCGTATTTTCCCCTGAGAGGGATCCAATCAGGTCTCCCAGCATTTCCTGCGGCAGCCGTATCCCTCTGCACATGCGCAGAAGCACTACAGGGTCCTAAACTTGGAAGTCCTCCTATCATTAAGAACTGCTTTTATCGGGAGAGCTGTCCTTTGAGACTTGAATTTATTAACTCCTGTATATGTATGTATGTATGTATGTATATATATATATATATATATATATATATATATATATATATATATATATATTATAGTGCAATAGAGCGCCTGATAGTGTTTATATGTTAAAATATTATTGTATAGCCAGTTCACCCTGTGAGGTGTGTAAAGTACAATTTTTTAAAAAAGAACAACTTAGCTCCTTGGAGGCAGCTTCGATCAGATGACGCTTTAGAACATGTAAGTTAAAAAACAAAAGAAGAACATAGTGTGTACTGTTTTTACAGAGTTAAAAATGCATATAAAACTCTGAAAGTAGGAACCTTGCTGGTCCCAATAGCCATACAGAAGTTTGTCAGAATACAAATAAAAACACAATTTATTATAACAATCCTGACGCAAAGGCAGGTAGCAAACGTACAAGATAAAAACAATTAGGTAGCTTATCTATCCATGATTGGAAATGTCGTATAAACAGCAATTTCGTAACCAGAGATTCAATTTAAAATCCTGTAGCAAATGCAGGTATCATACGTACGAGATAAAAACATAAAAACGGCTTATCTGTCCAATGTTAGAAGTATCGGGTGAGCAGCAAATCCCAATCCCAACGCGTTTCGTCCTTTAGCAGAGGACTTCTTCAAGTCCTTGAAGAAGTCCTCTGCTAAAGGACGAAACGCGTTGGTTTTGGGATTTGCTGCTCACCCGATACTTCTAACATTGGACAGATAAGCCGTTTTTATCTCGTACGTATGATACCTGCATTTGCTACAGGATTTTAAATTGAATCTCTGGTTACGAAATTGCTGTTTATACGACATTTCCAATCATGGATAGATAAGCTACCTAATTGTTTTTATCTTGTACGTTTGCTACCTGCCTTTGCGTCAGGATTGTTATAATAAATTGTGTTTTTATTTGTATTCTGACAAACTTCTGTATGGCTATTGGGACCAGCAAGGTTCCTACTTTCAGAGTTTTATATGCATTTTTAACTCTGTAAAAACAGTACACACTATGTTCTTCTTTTGTTTTTTAACTTACATGTTCTAAAGCGTCATCTGATCGAAGCTGCCTCCAAGGAGCTAAGTTGTTCTTTTTTTAAAAATTGTACTTTACACACCTCACAGGGTGAACTGGCTATACAATAATATTTTAACATATAAACACTATCAGGCGCTCTATTGCACTCTATTTTTTTATCTATTTACTCTGTACTGGGCATGAGCTGCCACCCATTGATTTATGGGGTGTGTTACAAATATCTCTAATTAATTCCATAACAATTTGTTAGAGTGTCATACTTAGGACTGGTCCAGGCGCTATTCTTCATTTGTTATATATGTATATGTGTGTGTATGTATGTATGTATGTATGTATGTATGTATGTATGTATGTATGTATGTATGTATGTATGTATGTATGTATTGGAATGTATCTTATCGAGGATGCAATGTTTTATACATCCCACCCCTTCTCCGTGTTCTGTGTTTCCAAACGAGCCATTCCCTCTTCTAGCCAGCAGCTATAATTCTTCTGTAGATAGTTTCCCACACCCTACATGGTAATCTGTTTCATGTCATTGTGTATCACTTGTATGTATCAATGTATGTGGGCTGTGTAATCTTTTATAAATGAAAGATGATCATTATACAATTTTTAATAAAGTTTTGTAAGGCATTTCCTTACCTTGCCTGTGGCAAAAAAACCGAAGTCTCTACAACTCCTCTCAGAAGAGAGTCTGGCTAGCACTGCATTTTATTGCTTTTGAATGCCTTTAGCAACACATTTGGTTAAATGTCTGTATCTGGAAGCACAATTTGTTAATGTGTTTTTATTTTATTTTGTATTTATTTTTTTTCTGTACAGGGGACAGGAAAGTGCTGGCATTGTGACTAGCGATGGTGGTGATGTGCCAACATACAAAATGCACAAGGTAAATATTCATTGTTATGCTTATTCTGTAGTCAATAATCTTTAACTCCTGTATCGTGTCGAACTTAATGAAAATATAATTTTTTTTTATTTTTTTTTACTTTTTTATTTTTATAATGGTAGGTTTTCAAGTGGTAATTGTCTCACCGGGGGCTGTTCAGTTAGCCCTGATAAATCGGCGCGAGATGCGGCTTAGCAGGGATTTTTTTTTCCGCCTGCCTCAGGCCGGTAAAGCTAAATCTCTGAAAACGGCCCCGTTTTAATCCGAAAATGGGGCTGTTTCTACCAAACACACACGTTTCACTGAATCTGTGTGTTTTTGAGTGAGAAGGATGTATTTAAAAAAAAATAATCTCTTTTTTTATTCTGGTGACCTAATTGGATACGCAAAAATGTTGTTGTTTTTTAAATCGAAGAAAAATCGCTAAAAACTTCAGTTTTTCGCTCCCGATGCTACTTCGCAGGTAATTTAATATCCCCCAATAAATAGAAATATGGAATTCTTTTCATTTGGAATGTATAAAAATAGATTGCACATTTAATCTGAAATGCACAAAATATTTCCAAGTGCTACTTTTTATGCAGAATTTCTCATTTTCGTTGAACATATTTTTTTGAGATGGGGCTAAAGTGCACCTGATGCTTAGCTGTAGTGGGGGCAGCCATTTTGTAAACTGTACCAGTGTTCATTAGAATAATCAATATAATTTCAATACATCAACGGCTTCATTCCTAGTGGCATGGCCAATGGGTTAGCTGATAAAATGGTGAAAAATGAATGTTTGTAACTTCTGTGTTTTTCAGCTTTGAGACTATTCAAAATGGTTTTTAAAAGATTCCCCTCCACCTAATGTCCTTTGAACACACTAAACTATAGGTAAACCTACTTTTGTGTGTTTATTTTTTTAATTCTTTGTTTCTTTTAAGGGGATGGGTCTTGTGAATCATGTGTTTTCTGAGGAGAGTATGAAGAAGCTGAATTGGAGCAACCTGGGCATTGGCCACACAAGATATTCTACATCAGGGAATTCGGCACTAGAAAACTGCCAGCCATTTGTGGTTGAAACTCTGCATGGGAAGATTGCTGTGGCACATAACGGGGAGCTCATAAATGCTGCTCGGCTCAAACGAAAGGTAAATACATAAAGCTATGTTTTTGTGTTATATTTTTTATTTTATTTTTTTATTTTTTTTATGTGATCTGACGTTTTATTCAATCGCAGTTCAAAATTTCCCTGTCTTCAGCAGTTCCTAATGGAATGTTTCACGGTCCTATCTTGTGTGTTTCGTCTAGGGGGAACTGTGTAGATATTCAATATATGGCCGTAAAATGTAATGCTTTGTGTGATGTGGATACAGTATATACAGTGCACTGTTGGCTGTAGAATGGGCAATCCTTTCCAATTGGAACATTTTGTGTGTAACCCTGTGGGTCTTTCCTGTGTTAGTAACGTGTACCTAAATCATGGAGAGCTTGCTTTTGCAGTCCTTGAAAATAATCGTTTTTCCACAGCCCACAATTCTTCCTTTCTGCTGTGATAAGGGCCAGTCCTGCTGTGATTGTGTTTTATTCTGAGAAATCAGACTGTAGTCTGAACATCTCCTACTAAATCTAAAAACCTTTATTAGAAAAGATCAGATCAAGTTATGGAACTGACCCAGTAAGTGCCTGGTTACATTAGATTGCCCTATTCCAACACTTCCAAAGCTGACCATAACTTCAGAAGGTCTGGCATGTTTAAAAAGGATTACATTTTTTGAGGACTTCTAATATAGAGAGGACACCCATAGACAGACACGGAGACTTGCTAATAAAAGGGCAATATGGCATTTAGCAGTGTATGAAAACTTCCTTTTTTTTTTTTGCATTAGAGAGCCTATCATACCCCTTTTCCACTAGCTCAAAAAATACGGGTAAATGCACGGAGGCGCGCATTTACCTGTGTTTTTTGCAAGTGGAAAAGGGTCCCCCCGCAAAAACCCGGATCAAGTGACCCGTGAATCCTACCCGGGTAGCTACCTGGGTAGGACACGGGAATGATCCCGATGATCGATGCGACACGGCTCCCGTTTACATTGTATGGAAGGGCGGCGCTGGGAGATCATGTGATCTCCCAGCGCCGCCCCTGCCGCGTCACTAGAAGCATCACCAACCCGGCAATATGCCGGGTTGGTGACTGCTGATGGGAAAGGGGCTGAGCACGGGTCGCAGCAGGGCAGCTCCCGTGTCAGGCTCCCGGCTGCGACCCGTGCTCGCAGGTGGAAAAGGGGTATCAGAATCCTAGTCTAACAAGAGTGGACCCTAAATAACATTTCATCATGGTCACTGACCTTGTGTTAGCCATCTGTTAGCTGTACCTGATGGCTGTATTGTTAAAGTATTATGTAAAAATGAGCAGGGACATACAGTATAACTGAGATGAAGAGTTGTTCTTTCCTATTAACATAATCTGGGTTTATTTCTAATGTGCTCGCTTCCTTTTTGGCATAGCGCTGTGCAGTGCCTTCTTCTGCTTGCCAAATTGGAAGCTTGATTAGCAGTTATCCTGTCCTCGGGCAGAAATGTGACTTGCATAAGACCTAATTGGTTTAGCATGACTTGCTATCTGCTTGTTAGGAGTTAATAGCCAGTGATCCATATGTAATGTTCTGCCTGCACTACTACAACTTCTGTCTTGCCAGCTGACCTAACATACAGACTCCAAACCATTTAAGCTCTTCACTGTATATACAGTATGAGACTGTCCCAAGATGTGTAGTCCATCTTTGTATGTGTAATAAACTCTAGAAAACATGAACATATAAAACTGCTTCATAGTGGTGGTACATTGATAGTGCAGGCAATATTAAGCAAACACGAGCCTTATCAATGTCTCAGTCTTCACTTAAAACATAAAGAGCTTATGTTGTATATGGACGTAGACATTTTCTGTTCAATCTATACAGAGATTTCTCTAACATCCTTCGTGGATACTGGGGTATCTTAGTACTGTGGGTATAGAGCGGTCCGCAGGAGCATCTGGCACATGTAAAACTGTGTGCTGACTCCTCCCTCTATGCCCCTCTCCATGACTCAGTCTTTGAAAATGTGCCCAAGGAGCCGGGTGCACTTTCCTCAGAGCTGCAAGAAGTTTTTTTCAGTCTTTATTTTAGTTTATTTTAAAGGTACACTGACTGGCAATTCAGTGTACCTGCTTCGTGAGACTCAGAGAGGGAAACAAACCAACTTAATGAAGAATTAATGGTTTGTTTCCCTGCTGACAGGACACGGAGCTCCTGAGGTGCTGATCTTTCACTAATGGCAGTGTGAGCCCACACCAGCAGCACAAGCCGCCGCTCTGAGACACATTGCTGAAGCAGACAGTCATTTCCAAGGTGTGGGGAGTACAAACCGGGCGTCCCGGTTAGCGGGTCCCCCGGTAATTTTGGCGGCATGAGTACGGCGGTCCCCAGCTCTGGCAGCGGCGCCCGCCGAGCCCTGACATAACTGGCCATATAGAGGTCCCCAGGTGCTTTCTGGGGCCCTCAGGGTGATTTTAAGCAGCAGAAACTGCATTTCAAGGCCAGTATAATACAGTGAGGGACCGCGTGCCATATTGGGGGCGGGGCTTCCCGGAGAGCAGGACAAGAGGCAGCGGGACGCGCCATTTTAGAGCTGCAGGGCTGCTAACACGCACATGCTCCTGCTTCGCCATCGCTGTTGCTAGGGTCAAGGCTGTGAGTTGTAAACCGACTGCGGAGCTGTATAGCAGCATATAGCTGCACCTTTAGTGTGTTAATATTATAAATAGACTCCCTGAGTCAGTGTGCTGGTTCCATTTCTCTCCTGACTCTCCCCAATACCAGGTCCGGGTCACTGCTATAGGGGGCTGGAATAGGCTGTAGCCGGGTACAAAAATATATATATAGATATAGAGAGAGAGACTTCAAACAAATGCACACTCCCCAGCAATTCTCAGGTGGTGCTCCCTTAAGTCCGTTCCTTCACAGGTCCAGGATATTTAAACTTTGTAGTCAAAGGGCACTCAAACTTCTTAATTAATATGTGAAAGTTTATTTTCTCTATCGTCCTAGTGGATGCTGGGGTTCCTGAAAGGACCATGGGGAATAGCGGCTCCGCAGGAGACAGGGCACAAAAGTAAAGCTTTCCGATCAGGTGGTGTGCACTGGCTCCTCCCCCTATGACCCTCCTCCAAGCCAGTTAGATTTTTGTGCCCGGCCGAGAAGGGTGCAATCTAGGTGGCTCTCCTAAAGAGCTGCTTAGAAAAGTTTAGCTTAGGTTTTTTATTTTACAGTGAGTCCTGCTGGCAACAGGATCACTGCAACGAGGGACTTAGGGGAGAAGAAGTGAACTCACCTGCGTGCAGGATGGATTGGCTTCTTGGCTACTGGACATCAGCTCCAGAGGGACGATCACAGGTACAGCCTGGATGGTCACCGGAGCCTTGCCGCCGGCCCCCTTGCAGATGCTGAAGTAAGAAGAGGTCCAGAATCGGCGGCAGAAGACTCCTCAGTCTTCTAAAGGTAGCGCACAGCACTGCAGCTGTGCGCCATTTTCCTCTCAGCACACTTCACACGGCAGTCACTGAGGGTGCAGGGCGCTGGGAGGGGGGCGCCCTGGGAGGCAAATGAATACCTATTTTGGCTAAAAATACCTCACATATAGCCTCCGGAGGCTATATGGAGATATTTAACCCCTGCCAGAATCCGTTAAGAGCGGGAGACGAGGCCGCCGAAAAAGGGGCGGGGCCTATCTCCTCAGCACACAGCGCCATTTTCCCTCACAGAAAGGCTGGAGGGAAGGCTCCCAGGCTCTCCCCTGCACTGCACTACAGAAACAGGGTTAAAACAGAGAGGGGGGGTACTAAATTGGCGTTAGAAATATATAAAAAAGATGCTATAAGGGAAAACACTTATATAAGGTTGTCCCTATATAATTATAGCGTTTTTGGTGTGTGCTGGTAAACTCTCCCTCTGTCTCTCCAAAGGGCTAGTGGGTCCTGTCCTCTATCAGAGCATTCCCTGTGTGTGTGCTGTGTGTCGGTACGTGTGTGTCGACATGTATGAGGACGATGTTGGTGAGGAGGCGGAGCAATTGCCTGTAATGGTGATGTCACTCTCTAGGGAGTCGACACCGGAATGGATGGCTTATTTAGGGAATTACGTGATAATGTCAACACGCTGCAAGGTCGGTTGACGACATGAGACGGCCGACAAACAATTAGTACCGGTCCAGACGTCTCAAAAACACCGTCAGGGGTTTTAAACCGCCCGTTTACCTTAGTCGGTCGACACAGACACGGACACTGAATCCAGTGTCGACGGTGAATAAACAAACGTATTCCTTATTAGGGCCACACGTTAAAGGCAATGAAGGAGGTGTTTCATATTTCTGATACTACAAGTACCACAAAAGAGGGTATTATGTGGGATGTGAAAAAACTACCGTAGTTTTTCCTGAATCAGATAAATTAAATAAAGTGTGTGATGATGCGTGGGTTCCCCCCGATAGAAAATTATGGGCGGTATACCCTTTCCCGCCAGAAGTTAGGGCGCGTTGGGAAACACCCCTTAGGGTGGATAAGGCGCTCACACGCTTATCAAAACAAGTGGCGGTACCGTCTATAGATAGGGCCGTCCTCAAGGACCAGCTGACAGGAGGCTGGAAAATATCATAAAAAGTATATACACACATACTGGTGTTATACTGCGACCAGCGATCGCCTCAGCCTGGATGTGCAGAGCTGGGGTGGCTTGGTCGGATTCCCTGACTAAAAATATTGATACCCTTGACAGGGACAGTATTTTATTGACTATAGAGCATTTAAAGGATGCATTTCTATATATGCGAGATGCACAGAGGGATATTTGCACTCTGGCATCAAGAGTAAATGCGATGTCCATATCTGCCAGAAGATGTTATGGACACGACAGTGGTCAGGTGATGCAGATTCCAAACGGCACAAAGGTGTATTGCCGTATAAAGGAAGAGGAGTTATTTGGGGTCGGTCCATCGGACCTGGTGGCCACGGCAACTGCTGGAAAATCCGCCGTTTTTACCCTAAGTCACATCTCTGCAGAAAAAGACACCGTCTTTTCAGCCTCAGTCCTTTCGTCCCTATAAGATCATATCTGCCCAGGGATAGAGGAAAGGGAAGAAGACTGCAGCAGGCAGCCCATTCCCAGGAACAGAAGCGTTCCACCGCTTCTGACAAGTTCTCAGCATGGCGCTGAGACCGTACAGGACCCCTGGATCCTACAAGTAGTATCCCAGGGGTACAGATTGGAATGTCGAGACGTTTCCCCTTCGCAGGCTCCTGAAGTCTGCTTTACCAAGGTCTCCCTCCGACAAGGAGGCAGTATGGGAAAAAATTCACAAGCTGTATTCCCAGCAGGTGATAATTAAATTACCCCTCCTACTACAAGAAAAGGGGTATTATTCCACACTATATTGTGGTACTGAAGCCAGAAGGCTAGGTGAGACTTATTCTAAAAAAATTTTTGAACACTTACAAAGGTTCAAATCAAGATGGAGTCACTCAGAGCAGTGATAACGAACCAGGAAGAAGGGGACTATATAGTGTCCCGGGACATCAGGGATGCTTACCTCTATGTCCCAAATTTGCCCTTCTCACTAAGGGTACCTCAGGTTCGTGGTGCAGAACTGTCACTATCAGTTTCAGACGCTGCCGTTTGGATTGTCCACGGCACCCCGGGTCTTTACCAAGGTAATGGCCGAAATGATGATTCTTCTTCGAAGAAAAGGCGTCTTAATTATCCCTTACTTGGACGATCTCCTGATAAGGGCATAGTCCAGGGAAAAGTTGGAGGTCGGAGTAGCACTATCTCGGATACTGCTACAACAGCACGGGTGGATTCTAAATATTCCAAAATCGCAGCTGATCCCGACGACACGTCTGCTGTGCCTAGGGATGATTCTGGACACAGTCCAGAAAAAGGTGTTTCTCCCGGAAGAGAAAGCCAGGGAGTTATCCGAGCTAGTCAGGAACCTCCTAAAAACAGTGCATCATTGCACAAGGGTCCTGGTAAAAATGGTGGCTTCCTACGAAGCAATTCCATTCGGCAGATTTCACGCAAGAACTTTTCAGTGGGATCTGCTGGACAAATGGTCCGGATCGCATCTTCAGATGCATCAGCGGATAACCCTATATCCAAGGACAAGGGTGTCTCTCCTGTGGTGGTTACAGAGTGCTCATCTTCTAGAAGGCCGCAGATTCGGCATTCAGGTTTGGATGCTGGTGACCACGGAGCCCAGCCCGAGAGGCTGGGGAGCAGTCACACAAGGAAAAAATTTCCAGGGAGTGTGATCAAGTCTGGAGACTTTTCTCCACATAAATATACTGGAGCTAAGGGTAAATTTATAATGCTCTAAGCTTAGCAAGACCTCTGCTTCAAGGTCAGCCGGTATTGATCCAGTGGGAAAAACATCACGGCAGTCGCCCACGTAAACAGACAGGGCGACACAAGAAGCAGGAGGGCAATGGCAAAAACTGCAAGGACTTTTCGCTGGGCGGAAAATCATGTGATAGCACTGTCAGCAGTGTTTCATCCCGGGAATGGAAACTGGGAAGCAGACTTCCTCAGCAGGCACGACCTCCACCCGGGAGAGTGGAAACTTCATCGGGAAGTTTTTTCCACATGATTGTAAACCGTTGGGAAATACCAAAGGTGGACATGATGGCGTCCCGTCTGAACAAAAAACGGGACAGGTATTGCGCCAGGTCTAGAGACCCTCAGGCAATAGCTGTGGACGTTCTGGTAACACCGTGGGTGTACCAGTCGGTGTATGTGTTCCCTCCTCTGCTTCTCATACCTAAGGTGCTGAGAATTATAAGACGTAGAGGAGTAAGAACTATACTCATGGCTCCGGATTGGCCAAGAAGGACTTGGTACCCGGAACTTCAAGAGATGCTTACAGAGGTCTTATGGCCTCTGCCGCTAAGAAGGGACTTGCTTCAGCAAGTACCATGTCTGTTCCAAGACTTACCGCAGCTGCGTTTGTCGGCATGGCGGTGGAAAGCCGGATCCTAAGGGAAAAAGGCATTCCGGAAGAGGTCATTCCTACCCTGGTCAAAGCCAGAAAGGAGGTGACCGCACAACATTATCACCGCATGTGGCGAAAATATGTTGCGTGGTGTGAGGCCAGGAAGGCCCCACAAAAAGAAATTTCAACTCGGTCGTTTCCTGCATTTCCTGCAAACAGGAGTGTCTATGGGCCTCAAATTGGGGTCCATTAAGGTTCAAATTTCGGCCCTGTCGATTTTCTTCCAGAAAGAATTGGCTTCAGTTCCTGAAGTCCAGAAGTTTGTCAAGGGAGTATTGCATATACAACCCCCTTTTGTGCCTCCAGTGGCACTGTGGGATCTCAACGTAGTTCTGGGATTCCTCAAATCACATTGGTTTAAAACCAGTCAAATCTGTGGATTTGAAGCATCTCACATGAAAAGTGACCATGCTCTTGGCCCTGGCCTGGACCAGGCGAGTGTCAAATTGGTGGTTTTTTCTCAAAAAAAGCCCATATCTGTTTGTCCATTCGGACAGGGCAGAGCTGCGGACTCGTCCCCAGTTCTCTCCCTAAGGTGGTGTCAGTGTTTCACCTGAACCAGCTTATTGTGGTGCCTTGCACCTACTAGGGACTTGGAGGACTCCAAGTTGCTAGATGTTGTCAGGGCCCTGAAAATATGTTCCAGGACGGCTGGAGTCAGGAAAACTGACTTGCTGTTATCCTGTATGCACCCAACAAACTGGGTGCTCTTGCTTCTAAGCAGACTATTGCTAGTTGGATGTGTAATACAATTCAGCTTGCACATTCTGTGGCAGGCCTGCCACAGCCAAAATATGTAAATGCCCATTCCACAAGGAAGGTGGGCTCATCTTGGGCGGCTGCCCGAGGGGTCTCGGCTTTACAACTTTGCCGAGCAGCTACTTGGTCAGGGGCAAACACGTTTGCTAAATTCTACAAATTTGATACCCTGGCTAAGGAGGACCTGGAGTTCTCTCATTCGGTGCTGCAGAGTCATCCGCACTCTCCCGCCCGTTTGGGAGCTTTGGTATAATCCCCATGGTCCTTTCAGGAACCCCAGCATCCACTAGGACGATAGAGAAAATAAGAATTTACTTACCGATAATTCTATTTCTCGGAGTCCGTAGTGGATGCTGGGCGCCCATCCCAAGTGCGGATTATCTGCAATACTTGTACATAGTTACAAAAATCGGGTTATTATTGTTGTGAGCCATCTTTTCAGAGGCTCCGCTGTTATCATACTGTTAACTGGGTTTAGATCACAAGTTGTACGGTGTGATTGGTGTGGCTGGTATGAGTCTTACCCGGGATTCAAAATTCCTCCCTTATTGTGTACGCTCGTCCGGGCACAGTACCTAACTGGCTTGGAGGAGGGTCATAGGGGGAGGAGCCAGTGCACACCACCTGATCGGAAAGCTTTACTTTTGTGCCCTGTCTCCTGCGGAGCCTCTATTCCCCATGGTCCTTTCAGGAACCCCAGCATCCACTACGGTCTCCGAGAAATAGAATTATCGGTAAGTAAATTCTTATTATTTCCAAAAAAGACACTTTTTAAAAAAACCATAACAAATGGCAATGGTGAAGGAAAAATGCTTATATATCCATAAATTTTTAAGCCAAAAGAGCAAATGCTTCTCTCCAATCCAAGAGATTTTCAACATCAATGCAGCACTTTAGAAGTATATGATAGAAAGTCAAAACTTATCCGTTGTCGACCTCGGTCATCTAGTGACCGTCAAAGACTCCTGCATCCAAGCACAGATCACCCCGTTGCCACTGCCATCCACACACACCTCTCTGGGAACAAGTCCTATATACCAAATGAGCTATGTGTTTTTTTTTTTTGTTTTTTTTTTAGTGTCTTTTTTGAAAATAATAAACTTTTTTTTATTTTTATATATATATATATATATATATATATATATATATATATATATATATATATATATATATATATATTCGTGAATACTGTAATTGTATTTTGATTGTTTAAAGTGTGGTACTTAGCAACATGTCTGTCAGCAAGCCTCTGTGTAATGTATGCAACGTGCTACCATCATCACCAGATTCTCTGTGGTGTACCCAGTGTTCAATGCCCTCACAGCGTATAAATAGTGGGCCTGATTGGGTGGAGTCTTTTAAAGCAATATTTGATATTAAGACTGAATTAGCCACTGCAAGGCAGGAACGTCAAGCCCTTAGACAGTCTTTTGGCGTTGGAAGGTCTGCTCCTAGCGATCTCAGACAGCCCACTCAGGCTCCTCTGAGGATCCCCCACAAGCGTACTCTTCCTCTTGTGCAATCTGACTCTGATTCAGAGTCCCAGGAATGGGAGGAGGGAGAGGTGGAAATGGAACAGAAAGGTTCCCTAATTCCAGGGGTTGAGGCCCTTATTTACGCTATACGTGACATGCTTAACAGGCCGGATAAGGAAACAGACACTCAGGAGGAATTGCATTTCTCTAACGTCCTAAGTGGATGCTGGGGACTCCGTAAGGACCATGGGGATTAGCGGCTCCGCAGAAGACTGGGCACAACTATAAAGAAAGCTTTTAGACTACTGGTGTGCACTGGCTCCTCCCACTAAGACCCTCCTCCAGACTTCAGTTAGATTCTTGTGCCCGGCTGAGCTGGATGCACACTAGGGGCTCTCCTGAGCACCTAGAAAGAAAGTATATTTAGGTTTTTTATTTTACAGTGAGATCTGCTGGCAACAGACTCACTGCATCGAGGGACTAAGGGGAGAAGAAGCGAACCTACCTAACAGGTGGTAGTTTGGGCTTCTTAGGCTACTGGACACCATTAGCTCCAGAGGGATCGACCGCAGGACCCGACCTTGGTGTTCGTTCCCGGAGCCGCGCCGCCGGCCCCCTTACAGAGCCAGAAGCAACGAAGAGGTCCGGAAAATCGGCGGCAGAAGACTTCGGTCTTCACCAAGGTAGCGCACAGCACTGCAGCTGTGCGCCATTGCTCCTCATGTACACCTCACACTCCGGTCACTGATGGGTGCAGGGCGCTGGGGGGGGGCGCCCTGAGGGCAATATATGACACCTTGGCTGGCAAATATACATCTTATATAGTCCTAGAGGCTATATAGATGTAAAGTTACCCCTGCCAGTATTCCAGAAAAAGCGGGAGAAAGTCTGCCGAAAAGGGGGCGGGGCTTCTCCCTCAGCACACTGGCGCCATTTTTCCCTCACAGTTCCGCTGGAAGGAAGCTCCCTGGCTCTCCCCTGCAGTCTGAACACTACAGAAGAGTAAAAAAGAGAGGGGGGGCACTAAATTTAGGCGCAGTATAGATAAAATATATATATATATATATATATATATATATATATATATATATATATATATATATACACGCAGCTATAAGGGAAAACACTCATTGATAGTGGGATCCCTGTGTTATATAGCGCTCTGGTGTGTGCTGGCATACTCTCTCTATGTCTCCCCAAAGGGCTTTGTGGGGTCCTGTCCTCTGTCAGAGCATTCCCTGTGTGTTTGCGGTGTGTCGGTACGGCTGTGTCGACATGTTTGATGAGGAGGCTTATGTGGAGGCGGAGCAAATGCCTGTAAATGTGATGTCACCCCCTGCGGGGTCGACACCTGAGTGGATGGTGCTGTGGAAGGACTTACGCGACAGTGTCGACTCCTTGCATAAAAGGTTTGACGACATACCTATTGTGGGACAGCCGGCTTCTCAGCCTGTGCCTGCCCAGGCGTCTCAAAAGCCATCAGGGGCTCTAAAACGCCCGCTACCTCAGATGGCTGACACAGATGTCGACACTGATACTGACTCCAGTGTCGACGACGATGAGACTAATGTAACTTCCAGTAGGGCCACACGTTACATGATTGAGGCAATGAAAAATGTGTTGCACATTTCTGATGTTACCCCCGGTACCACAAAAAAGGGTATAATGTTTGGAGAGAAAAAACTACCAGTAGCTTTTCCTCCGTCTGAAGAGTTAAATGAAGTGTGTGAAGAAGCGTGGGCTTCCCCTGATAAAAAGCTGGTAATTTCTAAGAGGTTACTAATGGCGTACCCTTTCCCGCCAGAGGATAGGTCACGCTGGGAAACATCCCCTAGGGTGGATAAAGCGCTCACACGCTTGTCAAAGAAGGTGGCACTACCGTCTCCGGATACGGCCGCCCTGAAGGAATCTGCTGATAGAAAGCAGGAGGCTATCCTGAAATCTATATATACACACACAGGTGTTATACTGAGACCGGCTATTGCTTCAGCCTGGATGTGCAGTGCTGCTGCTGCGTGGTCAGATTCCCTGTCAGAAAATATAGATACCCTAGACAGGGACACTATATTGCTAAACGTAGAGCATATAAAAGACGCACTTTTATACATGAGGGATGCACAGAGGGATATTTGCCGGCTGGCATCCAAAATTAGTGCAATGTCCATTTCTGCCAGGAGAGGGTTATGGACTCGGCAGTGGACAGGAGATGCAGATTCCAAAAGACACATGGAAGTTCTGCCTTATAAGGGTGAGGAGTTGTTCGGGGATGGTCTCTCGGACCTCGTTTCCACAGCAACAGCTGGGAAGTCTACATTTTTACCCCATGTTCCCTCACAACCAAAGAAAGCACCGTATTATCAGGTACAGTCCTTTCGGCCCAATAGGGGCAAGCGGGTTAAAGGCGCGTCCTTTCTGCCCAGAGGCAGAGGTAGGGGAAAGAAGCTGCAGCATACAGCCAGTTCCCAGGAGCAAAAGTCCTCCCCCGCTTCCTCTAAGTCCACAGCATGACGCTGGGGCTTCACAGGCGGAGCCAGGTACGGTGGGGGCCCGTCTCAAAAACTTCAGCAATCAGTGGGCTCGCTCACGGGTGGATCCCTGGATCCTTCAAGTAGTATCTCGGGGGTACAAGCTGGAATACGAGACGTCTTCCCCCCCCCTCCCCGCCGTTTCCTCAAATCTGCCTTGCCAACCACTCCTTCAGGCAGGGAGGCAGTGTTACAGGCAATTCACAAGCTGTATTCACAACAAGTGATAGTGAAGGTGCCCCTACTTCAACAAGGAAGGGGTTACTATTCCACAATGTTTGTGGTACCGAAACCGGACGGTTCGGTGAGACCCATTTTAAATTTGAAATCCTTGAACACATATATAAAAAAATTCAAGTTCAAGATGGAATCGCTCAGGGCGGTTATTGCAAGCCTGGACGAGGGGGATTACATGGTATCACTGGACATCAAGGATGCTTACCTACATGTCCCCATTTACCATCCTCACCAGGAGTACCTCAGATTTGTGGTACAAGATTGTCATTACCAATTCCAGACGTTGCCGTTCGGTCTATCCACGGCTCCGAGGGTCTTTACCAAGGTAATGGCCGAAATGATGATACTCCTTCGAAAGAAGGGAGTTTTAATTATCCCGTACTTGGACGATCTCCTGATAAAGGCGAGGTCCAGAGAGCAGTTGTTGGTAGGGGTAGCACTATCTCGGGAAGTGCTATAACAGCACGGCTGGATTCTAAACATTCCAAAGTCACAGCTGGTCCCTACGACACGTCTGCTGTTCCTAGGGATGGTTCTGGACACAGAACAGAGAAAAGTGTTTCTCCCGGAGGAGAAGGCCAAGGAGCTGTCCTCTCTAGTCAGAGGCCACCTAAAGCCAAAACAGGTGTCGGTGCATCACTGCACGCGGATCCTGGGAAAAATGGTAGCTTCCTACGAAGCGATTCCATTCGGCAGGTTTCATGCAAGAACCTTTCAGTGGGACCTGTTGGACAAGTGGTCCGGATCGCATCTTCAGATGCATTGTCTGATAACCCTGTCTCCAAGGACAAGGGTGTCTCTGCTGTGGTGGCTGCAGAGTGCTCATCTTCAAGAGGGCCGCAGATTCGGCATACAGGACTGGGTCCTGGTGACCACGGATGCCAGCCTTCGAGGCTGGGGAGCAGTCACACAGGGAAGAAACTTCCAAGGACTATGGTCAAGTCAGGAGACTTCCCTGCACATAAATATTCTGGAACTGAGGGCCATTTACAATGCCCTAAGTCAGGCAAAACCCCTGCTTCAAAACCAGCCGGTACTGATCCAGTCAGACAACATCACGGCGGTCGCCCATGTAAATCGACAGGGCGGCACGAGAAGCAGGACGGCAATGGCAGAAGCCACAAGGATTCTCCGATGGGCGGAAAATCACGTGTTAGCACTGTCAGCAGTGTTCATTCCCGGAGTGGACAACTGGGAAGCAGACTTCCTCGGCAGGCACGACCTCCACCCGGGAGAGTGGGGACTTCATCCAGAAGTCTTTCAAATGATTGTAAACCGGTGGAAAAAGCCACAGGTGGACATGATGGCGTCCCGCCTAAACAAAAAGCTAGAAAAATATTGCGCCAGGTCGAGAGACCCGCAGGCGATAGCTGTGGACGCTCTAGTGACACCGTGGGTGTACCGATCGGTTTGTGTTCCCTCCTCTTCCTCTCATACCAAAGGTACTGAGGATAATAAGGAGAAGAGGAGTAAGAACTATACTCATTGTTCCGGATTGGCCAAGAAGAGCTTGGTACCCGGAACTTCAAGAAATGATCTCAGAGGACCCATGGCCTCTACCGCTCAGACAAGACCTGCTGCAGCAGGGGCCCTGTCTGTTCCAAGACTTACCGCGGCTGCGTTTGACGGCATGGCGGTTGAACACCGGATCCTGAAGGAAAAGGGCATTCCGGAGGAAGTCATTCCTACGCTGATTAAAGCTAGGAAAGAAGTAACCGCAAACCATTATCACCGCATATGGCGAAAATATGTTGCGTGGTGTGAGGCCAGGAAGGCCCCAACGGAGGAATTTCAGCTGGGCCGTTTCCTGCACTTCCTACAGTCAGGGGTGACTATGGGCCTTAAATTGGGTTCCATTAAGGTCCAGATTTCGGCTCTCGATTTTCTTCCATAGAGAACTGGCTTCACTACCTGAAGTTCAGACTTTTGTTAAGGGAGTGCTGCATATTCAGCCCCCTTTTGTGCCTCCAGTGGCACCTTGGGATCTCAACGTGGTGTTGGATTTCCTAAAGTCACATTGGTTTGAGCCACTGAAAACCGTGGATTTGAAATATCTCACGTGGAAAGTGGTCATGTTGTTGGCATTGGCTTCGGCCAGGCGTGTATCAGAATTGGCGGCTTTGTCATGTAAAAGCCCTTATCTGATTTTCCATATGGATAGGGCAGAATTGAGGACTCGTCCCCAGTTTCTCCCTAAAGTGGTATCAGCTTTTCATCTGAACCAACCTATCGTGGTGCCTGCGGCTACAAATGACTTGGAGGCTTCCAAGTTGTTGGATGTAGTCAGGGCCCTAAAAATCTATGTTTCCAGGACAGCTGGAGTCAGAAAGACTGACTCGCTCTTTATCCTGTATGCGCCCAACAAGTTGGGTGCACCTGCTTCAAAGCAGACTATTGCTCGCTGGATCTGTAGTACGGTTCAGCTTGCACATTCTGCGGCTGGACTGCCGCATCCTAAATCAGTAAAAGCCCATTCCACGAGGAAGGTGGGCTCTTCTTGGGCGGCTGCCCGAGGGGTCTCGGCTCTTCAACTTTGCCGAGCAGCTACTTGGTCGGGGTCAAACACGTTTGCTAAATTCTACAAGTTTGACACCCTGGCTGAGGAGGACCTTGAGTTTGCTCATTCGGTGCTGCAGAGTCATCCGCACTCTCCCGCCCGTTTGGGAGCTTTGGTATAATCCCCATGGTCCTTACGGAGTCCCCAGCATCCACTTAGGACGTTAGAGAAAATAAGAATTTACTCACCGGTAATTCTATTTCTCATAGTCCGTAGTGGATGCTGGGCGCCCATCCCAAGTGCGGATTGTCTGCAATACTTGTATATAGTTATTGTTTAACTAAAGGGTTATTGTTGAGCCATCTGTTGAGAGGCTCAGTTGTTATCATACTGTTAACTGGGTATTGTATCACGAGTTATACGGTGTGGCTGGTAGGAGTCTTACCCGGGATTCAAAATCCTTCCTTATTGTGTCAGCTCTTCCGGGCACAGTATCCTAACTGAAGTCTGGAGGAGGGTCTTAGTGGGAGGAGCCAGTGCACACCAGTAGTCTAAAAGCTTTCTTTATAGTTGTGCCCAGTCTCCTGCGGAGCCGCTAATCCCCATGGTCCTTACGGAGTCCCCAGCATCCACTACGGACTATGAGAAATAGAATTACCGGTGAGTAAATTCTTATTTTTAATGTGTTGCCTTAAACCTCCGCCACATTCCCAGAGTCAAAAGAATTGGAAACCCTAGCTAAACAGACATGGGTTAACACTAATAAAAAAAACTCCTCATATCCAAGAGGGTGTTAAATACCTTTCCTTTCCCAGCAGAGAATAGGACGGTGTGGGAGAATCCGCCTTTGGTAGATACGTCTGTCTCCAGACTATCCAGAAAATTTGTACTCCCTGTACCTGGGGCCATTTCTTTAAAAGAATCAACTACCCTCAAATCTTTGTATTCTGCAGGTGGCATTGCGCAACGCCCCATGGTGGTCTGTGGATTTATAGCGAGAGCAATTGTAAAATGGTCGCACTCTGCCATCAATAGTTTTGACTCTTCCTCAGGAAGATATCCTTATGCTAATGCACTGCAATTCAGGATGCAGCGCAATTTGTGTGAGGCTGTTAAAGAGCTCGGTCTCCTTCACGTTCGTACGATTGCCTTGGCGGTCTCGGCTCGTAGAGCTTTATGGCTGAGACAGTGGTCGGCAGATGCGGATTCTAAGAAGGGAGTGGAGAACCTCCCTTTCACTAGGGAGGCCTTATTTGGGGAGGAGCTTAATAAGTGGATTTCTCAGGCCACCGCGGGAAGGTCCACTTATTTTGCCTTCGTTGTCCCTTACTACTAATAGACTTACCTATTCGGGGCCTGCTCTGCAGTCCTTTCGTACCAAATACAGAGGTAAAGGCAGAGGGGCTTCCACGGCAACCAGAGGAAATCGTGGAAGGTTCAGAAAAACAGCAGCAGCTGCCAGTGCAGCACAGCCTGCAAGCTTTACCACCGCATGACTGGCGGCCTCCTTTGGGGGACGAAATCCAGGTGGGTGCCCGGTTGCTCCGCTTCGCTCAAGTGTGGGCTCGGACGTCTGTAGATCCTTGGGTGAGGGATCTTGTCTCACACGGGTATCGCCTGGAATTTAAAGAACTTCTTCCTTGCAGTTTCTTCAGGTCAGGCTTTCCAGCTTTACCTGCTGCAAGAAGTACCTTGCAAGAAGCCATTCAACGACTTCTGTCATCAGAAGTAATTTTACCGGTACCCCCTACAAATGCAGGGGTTTTACTCAAGCCTGTTTGTGGTGCCCAAACCGGACGATTCGGTGTAACCCATTCTAAATTTAAAAAAATCTGAATCCTTTTTTAAGGGTATTCAAGTTCAAGATGGAATTCCTCAGGTCGGTGATATCCAATCTGGAGGATATCACCTGCATATCCCAATTTGGCCACCTCATCAGGTGTTTTTGCTCTTTGCAGTGCTGAACAAGGCCCTGCCATTTGGCCTTTCAACGGCACAGAGGGTGTTCACGAAGGTCATGGCAAAAATGATGCTTCAGCTGCGCCTGAAGGGAGTCAACATTGTACCTTATCTGGACGACCTGCTGATAAAGGTTGTTACACAGCATAGAGATAACGGGACAATTGCTTGCGAGTCACGGATGGATTCTGAATCTCCAGAAATATTATCTGATCCTGTTTCAGAGAATCCTGTTTCTGGGAATGATTCTGGACACGGTACAACAAAAGGTATTCCTTCCGAGGGACAAGGCATTGGCCATCCAGAGTATGGTCCGCTCACTCCTGAGACCAAGGAAAGTGACCATCCACCTGTGCATCAAGTTGCTGGGCAAGATGGTGGCCTCATACGAGGCGATTCAATACGGTAAGTTTCATGCCGGGCCGTTTCAGCTGGACAAGTGGTCAGGATCGCATCTGAGGATGCATCAGCGGATAACATTTATCTCTGAGAGCAAAAATTGCTTTGCTGTGGTGGCTTCAGATGCCACACTTACTGGAGGGCCAGAGTTTCAGAGTCCATCCCTGGACTTTGCTCACGACGGATGCCAGCCTCCGGGGCTGGGGGTCTGTGACCCAGGGGGCCCAGTTCCAAGGGAAGTGGTCTCTTCAAGAGGCGAATCTCCCGATCAACATCCTAGAACTCAGAATGATGTACAATGCTCTCGTTCAGGACTTTCCATTGCTTCAAAACCGCACAATTCAAGTACAGTCGGACAACGCCACAGCAGTGGCCTACATAAACCGACAAGGAGGAACAAGAAACAGACCTGCCATGCGGGAAGTGTCAAGGATTCTCCGTTGGGCGGAGCTTCATGCAAGAGCAATCTCGGCAATTTTCATTCCGGGCGTGGACAATTGGGAAGCGGACTTCCTAAGCAGACACTACCTTCACCCAGGAGAGTGGGGTCTTCACCCTCAGGTGTTTTGGCAAGTAATTCATAAGTGGGTCAGTCCACAGATAGACCTGGTGGTGTCACGCCTCAACGGGAAGCTCAGCCGGTATTGCTCCAGAACAAGGGAGACGCAAGCTGCGGCAGTGGACGCTCTCACGGCTCCGTGGCCGTACAAGTTCGCATATCCGTACCCCCCCTGTTACCTCTCATTCCAAGAGTACTTAAGACTAAAAAAAGGAGAGAGTTCAAGCAATTCTAATTGCTCCGGATTGGCCCAGAAGGGCCTGGTATGCGGACCTCCTAGACCTGTCTCTGGAGGATCCGTGGCTGCTCCCTCTAAACAGGGATCTGCTACAGCAAGGTCCTTTCGTTTATCCAGACTTACAGCGGCTGCGTTTGACGGCGTGGAAGTTGAGAGGGCAATATTGAGGAGGAAGAAGGGGTTTGATTCCCCCGGTGATTGCTACCTTGCTTCAAGCCCGAAAAGGGGTAACGTCAAAGCACTACCACCGTCTTTAGAAAAAGTATGTGGAGTGGTGCGAAAATAAGGGTTATACTCCAGTGGAGTTCAGCCTTAGTATTTTTCTCCTCTTCCTGCAAGCAGGAGTAGACCTGTGTCTCCGTTTGGGTTCCATCAAGGTTCAAATCTCTGCTCTCTCGATTTTCTTTCAGAAACAACTGGCGTTGTTGCCTGAGGTGCAGACCTTTTTACAGGGAGTTCTGCGTATACAAACACCATTTGTTGTTCCCACGGCTCCGTGGGATCTGAACGTGGTGTTGTCCTTTCTCCAATCTGATTGGTTTGAACCTTTTACAAAAGGTGTAGTTGAAATACCTTACATGGAAGACAGTCACGTTGTTGGCTTCGGCTAGATGTGTCTCGGAGTTGGGGGGCTGTATCTTGTAGGAGCCCTTATTTGGTATTTCATGAGAACAGGGCGGAGTTTGGGACTCGCCCGCAGTTTTTGCCTAAGGTGGGGTCAGCTTTTCACGTCAATCAGCCAATAGTGGTTCCTGTGTTAGGTGACACCTGCTGCCTCCCGTTGTTTGGATGTGGCCAGGGTGCTCAAAATTTATGTTCATAGGATTGCTTGTCACAGGACAACAGACTCGCTGTTTGTTTTGTATGATGCGACCAAGATTGGTCGACCTGCTTCTAAACAGTCCATTGCTAGTTGGCTTCGGTTGACTATTCAACAGGCCTTTTATTCTGGGGCCTTTGCCGGTTCCAAAGTCAGTTCATGCCCACTCGACAAAATCAGTGGGTTCATCCTGGGCGGCTGCCCAGGGGGCCTCTGTCTTACAATTGTGCCGAGCAGCTACTTGGTCTGGTTCGAACACCTTTTTGTTCAGTTTTATAAGTTCGATACCCTGGCGGAGGATGACCTTCAGTTTGATCAGGCGGTTTTCGTTCCTGCTTACCGGTTTGTATGTTGGTAGGGCTGCTTGTTGCAGTCTCTCGTTTTCAGTGGCTAAGTTACCGGTTTACATCAACATTTTCTTGAATAGTTTTGTTGATATCATTACCTGTTGGTTATGTGGTGTTGTGTTGCTATATTACCACACCTGTTATGATGTATGCCTTCTTCGAAGTATGTTCCGTCTCCTAGGGTCATGGGGAGGGGCATAGAGGGAGGAGTCGGCACACAACAGCGTTTTACATGTGCCAGATGCTCCTGCGGACTGCTCTATACCCACAGTACTAGGATTCCCCATTATCCACTCTGGACTACAAGAGAAGGAATTACCGGTAGGTAACTAAATTCCTATTTTATACCTGCTCAAGTAGACCTTTTATTACAGTTTTTAAAACTGTGCATTAAATATGTTAGCGTCATTTTGTCTAAATACAGTGTATCAATTGTGTGAACAAATGATTTATTACACACACATTCTTAAAGCTGCTACTGTCTTCTTCCTTTTTTTTTTTTTTTTTTTAACACACTTTAGTCTTTTTTTTAAATTGTTTTGCTTGTGAGAGTAGGGAACTCTGTTCGAAAGTTGGTGTGTTTTGTGGAATGATGTGAAGTAAATAAGTAATGCTTTGTGTATTTATACAGTTGATGCGTCATGGTATTGGTTTATCCACGAGTTCTGATAGTGAGCTGATCACACAACTTCTAGCTTTCACTCCTCCTCTTGAGCAAGATCACACTCCCGATTGGATAGCACGGTAAGACATTATTATATATTTTTTTCCTTTGCACGCCATAAGTCTAGTCTGCAACAAAAAACTGAGAAGGGCTTCGTATTAATTTTGATTTTAATATGTTGTCGCAAGCATATTCACCTGTATTTTGCCATTTATTTACATGACCACCTGGATTTTTTTTTTTTCTGATCAAATTTGCTTATGATTCCCATGCCTGCTTCTTATGGTGTGTGTCATATTGTGTTCAAATTTGTTTTGTCACAAAGACATGCATGTTTACTTGCACAATGGCAAACATTGCTGGTATGATTGGGTCCATGGGGTTAATTCTGACCAGAGAACTTCCTGTGTGTAGTTTGTACTTCCA